>NC_071107.1:35747500-36080000 GCF_024256425.1 Clarias gariepinus
CAGCTTCTGTCGCTCTTCTCTTCATCCCTCTGTTCCTCTTTCACCGTTTCGTCCTCCATTCCTCATCAGTGTCTCTCTCTCTTTCTCTGTATCGTTATCCCTGGCTGTCTCCCTCACCCTCCCTCTGTCTACCGTTCTGCCTCCCCCCCCTCTTTTCCCTTCCCCGCTCTCTCCATCTCTCCATCCCTCTCCATCTGTCTCTCTTATTCACTTTCTCACCTACGTCTTTCTCGCCATCCCATTCTTACTCAGCCCCTCTCAGTATCCCTCGTTCTTTCCCATTTATTTGCGTTCCGCTTCATCTCTCTCTCTTTCTCTTAACTTCGTTTCAATCTTGTTTTTGTTTCCCTCGTTCATCTTCTTCTCATTCTTTCTCTATTATTCATATTTAGATCATGTCTTTATCCTGTAATATCCCTTGTTCTCTTTTTTCTTTATTCCTTTGTTGTTTAATGTTTCTCTTTATCGTTCTTAGACCAGATTTCTTCACCTCTCTCTCTCTCTCTCTCTCTCTCTCTCTCTCTCTCTCTCTCTCAAGGTGTGTTTTACTTTCTAATTCTTTTTCTCTTTTCTTATTTCTTCATCTTTTGTTCTCTGTTTTTCATTCCGTCAGTCTCTCTTTCTCTCTCTATCTCACTCACCTCTTCTTTCTTTCTTTCTTTCTTTCTTTCTTTCTTTATTTCTTTCTTCTCAGCATCCTTTGTTTTTTGTTTGTCTTTTTTATTTGATTTTTTCCTTTTCCTTATTTGTTTCTTTCTGTCTTTTATTTTAGTCTAAACTTCTCATGTCTTCTATCTCTATCATGATAAAAACCCACACTGTTTCCTTTTTTCCCTCCATCTCTCTCTCTCTCTCTCTCTCTCTCTCTCTCTCTGATGTATCAGTTAAAAGGAATGAATGGTTTCAGCTCTTCTCATATTAAGAATACGAGTGTGGTCTTCTGTAAAGCAGCTGCCTTTTAAAGATGTCTTCCCACACACACACACACACACACACACACACACACACACACACTCAGCCTCCTGCAGTCTGGCTTTCTTCATGGATCATGAAAGAGCTGACACACTTACATTCCTGCCACTGTGTGTGTGTGTGTGTGTGTGTGTGTGTGTGTGTGTGTGTGTGTGTGTGTGTGTGTGTGTGTGTGTGTGAGAAACACACACCGTCCCCAAGTGTGTAAAAACAGAGTGTTTGGAGATTACCTTACTGCATGCTGGAATGGGATTAACATCTGTGTGTGTGTGTGTGTGTGTGTGTGTGTGTGTGTGCGCGTGTTCTCAAGACAGAGAGGAAGCTGAGAGGAAACAAAGAAACCCGAGTCACTATGTTTTCTTGCGTTCCTCCATTTTGCCCCGTTGTGTCTGCATGTGCACCCCGGATCAGGTAACCATGGAGACGGGCTCGTCTCTTCGGCGCCGTAACCATAGCGACCGTGCAGCGGGGGTCTAGCCGATGCGTTTGCATCCTTATTCTCTGCTTTTAGGGGGAGGAGGAGAGGACAATGGGTTCAAACCTGCGCGCACACGTGCACACACTCACACACACACACACACACACACAGAGTCTATGCTGGTGTTTAATAGGTGTAAGTATTAATTATGAAGCAGATAATAATAATAATAATAATAATAATAATAATAATAATAATAATTAGAAGAAGAAGAAGAAAAAACATATTTCTTCCAATATAAAACTAGGAAAGTGGAATTATAATTGTTACTTATGGAATGGAATTAAGGAAAATCCAGATGGATGGATGGATGGATGGATGGATGGATGGATAGATAGATAGATAGATAGATAGATAGATAGATAGATAGATAGATAGATAGATAGATAGATAGATAGATAGATAGATAGATATTGGGAGGAGAGCGTGGCTATACATCACTCAACAGACCCACTGTGTACATAGAAACAGATTATGCAGAAGACACAGAAACTACCTGAATGCCCCTACAAACCTGCAGCTGCAACTATTCTTCACAATTATTTGCATTTAAGTGCAGCTATTCATGGCTTACTCCAAATAAATGAGACATACACTATGAAAACTGAACCGTGCACCATAATCAAACTCAAAATGTTGAGTAGAAGTGAAGTTCTTCAATTACTGCATTAGTTATTCAATTCGATTTCAATTTAATTTAAAGACAATCCTGGCTCTGTGGGTAAGACAATTGGAATTAGAAATTCAAAAATCTGCAGTTAGAAAACCAAAAAGAAGAAAAAGCAGTAGAGAAAATCAGGAATTAAGGAAACCAGGAAGTGTGAGTTTGGTATTTATAATCCAGTCCAGTGAACGGGAATACATCTCTCGACTCGTCCACTAATGATGGGCAAATCAACACCTTCCGCTGCAGGATACTGGGGGGTAGGAACATCAGGAATAAAAGCAAATAGATTAATCTAGAAAACTGGGAATGCTGGGAATTTAGTACGCCCAAATGCCAGAAATAAGAAAGCAGGGACCAGGAAACCATTCCCAATTTTCAAATTTCTTCTTCTTCTTCTTTCTTTATTCCTCATTTCTATTTTCACAATTCCTTTTGTCTGCTTTACTAATTTCTGTTTCCTGGTTTTTCAGTTCCACTCATCTATTTATGCAACAAGTAACACGCTTGACTTCTTGGATTAATAATCCTACCTTTATTGGCGTAAATCCCATGTTCCTCCAGGAGCTGGAATTCTCCTCCTAATAGCAGCGGCGTTCTGCAGCTCCCCAAAGCAACATGGGATTAAAACCAGTAAGGTAGATTTACGATTCCAAGATTGGGGAAAAATATGATTCCATAATGAGTTAAAAGATGCAAATGTGCTTTAAAAGGGAAAGAACAGCCTATGAATAAGTTGGGAATGTTGGTCGGATAACAATAACAAAGAGCCTTTTAATCCTCACTGTTTATGTTTATGGTACGTAGTTTAGACTCCACAACCACAACCACAGTGCCTAATGGTCCAAACAGCTTTGTTTCACACACACACACACACACACACACACACACACACACACACACACACACACACACACACACACACACACACACAGACACACACACACACACACACACAGCAGTTCTCTTTTTCATCTCTCTCCCAGATTGCGATTTCCAACAGTACATGGAAATTCCCAAATCGATTTAGCATCATTGGTTGCTGCTGTTAAATGTGTGTGTGTCCCTAACTGAAAAAGTGTGTGGTGTAACTACAGCTACTGCATTAATCAAACATTCACAAACCAGGAATCTGGAGGAAAAAAAGACGGAATCTAGGTCACAGACGCAGTGATGAGGCCAGCATGCTGCTTCAGCGACTTTTTCTTCTCCTTTTTTTCCCTCTCGTTCTGTCTCTCTCTTCTCGTCTCGCTCTGATTTCTTTATAATTAACTAACAAACCACCCAAATAATCTCTCACGGATCAGAAGGGATTATCGTACAGTCTGAATTCTGCCACTTCAATCTCAACCCTTGACTCATTCTTTCATTCAGTCGTTTTTTCCCCTTCTCTTTTTTTTTTTCCTCCATCCCTCCTCCACTGGGACATGCTGAATTCCAGAACACACACCAGCTCGTCTCCCAGGGTGTGTGTTTCCCTTCGTTTTCTTGTGTGTGTAGATAAATAATTTGCAGCTGTTGCTTGTTAAATCTTAGAAAAGAAAAGAAGAAATCAGAGGCAAGACCAGTTTCGGTGTGAAGCCCAGAAAAGCAGTAAGTTCAGATCCCTCCGTGCTTCAGGCTGCATCATTTGGAGAAGAATCCAGTTAGGTGGAAATACAAAGCAGGAAATGCAGCAGTTAATGCAGTAGGAAGGTGGGAATTTTGATCCTAGTGGACAATAATTCAGAAACTGAGAGGCAAGACATCAGGAAAAGGAAGACAGGAATTCCAAAAAATGGAGGCAAAAGTTTAGAAACTGGAATACAAATAAAGCAGGAATTTTAAAAATAGGAATTTCAATACTAGGAAGCAGGAATTCAGTAAAAAAGAGGCAGGAATACTAAAAAAAACAACAACACAGGAATTCTGGAACTGGAAAGCATGAATTCGGAAAATGTGAGCTGGGAATTTTCAAAAAGGGAGGCAAAAATTCTTAAAGTGGGGGATTGGTGGTTAAAAAACTAGAAGGCAAAATTTCGGAAAAAAAAGGAAAGTACGAATTCTGAAACTGGAAGAACGGGAGGCAGGAATTTGCAAAAAGGGCGGGGCGAGGCGGGGCAGGGCGGGGATCAGGAATTCAGAAACAGGGAGTCGGGAATTCATAAAAGGAGGCCGGAATACATAACAAGCAAAGACAAAAACTAGGATGTCAGAAAACGCGAGGAATAAACTCAGAAACTGGGATTACTTCTCGGTTTCCTCATTCTTGCCTCCCCAGTATCCCAGTCCCTGCTTTCTGGTTTCCGAAATTACATTTATTGCGTTTCCAGAAAATCCCACCACAGTAGTTCCACTCAGCTGTGCAGAGAGGTTTTTAGCTGACGCTGTGTGTTCAGTGTTGATTCAGTCTATAAAGTTTAAATTGTCCAATTTTGGTCGTATCACTTCACAAACTATACAGTGAGCCTGGATTTGTGGGCTTTGTAGGATTTATCTAATGTATGTTACGTGTGGACAGACTTCTGAGGTCTGTTCATACCAATGCTACTGTACAAGCCACCTAACGAAGCTAAGTGTGTAATGTTTTTTCGAGTGAACGAACTGAGTCACGCTGATGCCGGTTACGATCCTTAAAGTCTTTTATTCCTCCTTCATGACTGACCGCGTCGTCCGGAGGAGCTCTGTGTTAAAGCCAGAGTCGCTCGGGGTGAAACCTGATGGCTGAGCGTTCGAACCCCTGAGGAGCTGCAGGTCGTGTTTTTCAGGAAAACTTTGCTGTAAACAAGTTGGGATTTTTCATTTGCACTTTCCAGCGACGTGCGAACAAAAGCCTGTGTGTTAATACGACAAAGAATTTATTCACCTGGTTATAAAAACGATACGCACGTTTATGTTTTATGAGACTGTAAGAGAGATTTATAACTGGCTGTAAAGCTGATTTATGAGGAAATGTATGATTGTGTGTGTGTGTGTGTGTGTGTGTAACACGCCAGATACCTGAGGGGCCAGATCTCAGCGTTTACTACCAACGGCTTGTTTGTTTGTTACGTTATTTATGAAATCATTAAGAAATATCTATTGCTGTAAATTACTCTTTGATCTTGAAATGATTTGTAAACAAATATAACAATTTACAAAAACAAACATATAAAAATGTATATACTTTAAAACACGAATAGCTGCTTTAAAGGACCGATTGTTTATGCATCTTTATTTACAGATTCAGGGTCATGGTACGTATTCACAGTTAAATTTAACACACACACACACACACACACACACACACACACACACACACACACACACACACACAAAGTGCATCAGAGTGTGAGTGTTTAATGAATAACCATACTATTCACTATTCATACATGTGACTAAGTTCATTCCCTCTCTCCCTTTCTCTCTCCCTCTTTCTCTCCCTCTCCCTCTTTTTCTCTCCCTCGCTCTCTCTCCCTCTCTCTCTCTCTCTCTCCCTCTCTCTCTGTGGTTGTTTATCCTGAACAAATTTTTATTGTGCAGAAAAGATGCTTTATCTGAACCTCATACTCCTTCTTTTCTTTTCTAAGTACATTCGTTCACTTTTCCTCTCTCTCTCTCTCTCTCATTCATTTTTGTCTCTTTACTCTTTCTTATCCTTCGTATGTTCTTCCCCTTTTCTCACTCTCTCTTCGTTACTCAGCCCTCTCATTTCTTTCATCTTCTGTTAATCTTTCCATCTTGCTTTTTTTTCTTTCTTTCTCGTTTTCCATGTTTTGTTTCTTCACGTCCCATCTTCTAATTAAATATCCCTGTTTGTTGTCCCTCGTTCCTTCTCCCTTATCCTCTTCTTCACGCTTTCTCCTTCTTTTTTTCTCCCTCTCTTTTCATCTTCTCTGCAACCTCATCTCTTTTTTTGTCTCTTCTTTCCCCGTTCCTTTCCTCTCATCTCTCCTTCATTAATCTCCTCTTTTACGATCCCTCCTGCCTCTCATTTCTCCTTCATGTTCTCTACTCTTCCTCTTTTTCCATTCCTCTCTTAAATTTTCCATCTCCCCTTTTCTCTCTCACTCTCACTTTTTCTTCCTTCTTTCTTTCCAGGTTCTGCTCTCTCTATAACTTTTGCCCTTCTTTCTTAAACTCCTCATTTATTTCCTTATTCTGTTCTCTTCTTTTCCTTCCTCTTCATTCTTTCGTTTTGACTTTATCTCTCCTCTCCTCAGGACTCTTCTCTTTTCATTCACTCCTCTTGATATTTTCTCACTTTTTTCTCGCTTTTAACCCTTTCCGAACCCTTTTTCACCCCTCCTCCCTTTCTTCCTTATCCCTCTTTCCTCTTTGTCCTTTCTCCTCTTTTTCTTTCTCTCTAACAGCGTCTCTTTAGCACCAACTTTCCAGAGTTAGTCATGCGATTAAACTTCAACTGTCCTCTATTGTCTGTATCTCTTCCTCTTTCTCTCTCTCTCTCTCTCTCACACACACACACACAAACACACACACACACACACACACACACACACACACACACACACACACACTCCAGCCACTGAAGGCCCCCTGTTCCAGGCTTAACAGACATAACAGCGAGAATCACAGCTGGTGCCAGCGCCCCAGTGGAATACATGCCTGTGTGTGTGTGTGAGTGTGTGTGAGTGTGTGAGTGTGCTTGAAAGAGGCCCCAGTCCACCATTAAACTGTTCCCTCTCTCTCTCTCTCTCTCTCTGTGAGAAAGCTGATGAAACCCTTCAAACAACTCAGTGACCTCCAAACTAATGTGATATTAATCACACACACACACACACACACACACACACACACACACACACACACATAGGTCCAGCCCAGTGGTCTCTCTCACATACCAGGAAGCCGAGTCTATGACCTTCGACCTTTCCCAGCTATTCATCATCATCCGGCCTAGTCAGCGCGACTGCGGATGGGCCTGCCAGCTGTTTCACACACACACACACACACACACACGGTCTGCACTGGAAGAGTCAGGGGGCCAGTTTATCCAAAGCAGGACACACTGTCTGGATGAGTCTCCGCAGGACGGAGTTGAGACTCATTGCAGCACCCGGAGCGCCGCTACAGAAAGCCGCTCTGTCTAACGTATCGTACGCTACGCTGTTTGACATAACCATAGCAACGCCTGATACACAGACATGCAGGAAGTAAAAAGACACCCATAGGTTTTATTGTAAAATACATGCAGGAAATATATCAGAGCGAGTAAACTTTAGTTCTCCTCTACAGACCTCCGAACAGCACAGAGACGTCTTTTAGAAAGAGTGGGTCGACCGGGTCGTGACTCTGTTTTATCCTGTTTCTCTCATTTCTCTCATTACACCTGACTGTAAGTCTCTTACCAGTAGAAATTCAAGGCGTATTTTCGTAAGTTTCTCAGCTACGTGTCTTTGGAAGAGTTCACCCTCTGGAAATAAGAAAATCCTCCTGCAGTGTCACTTCGTAAATCAATGTGTGAGTTTATTTACACTTCAAAAAGTGACAGCATGAGAATATCTTTTATCTGGTCAAAAACAGTACGGTGCAAAACCCTTCAGCCGCACATATTTCTGACTTTTAAATGAATTTACATGATATAGATTAAAGGAAAGACATGAGAAAGTCCATCAGACACATTTAAAAATTACTTATTGTTTTATGTTAACAACCTCAGCAGCAACTTCATTAGCTATATATAGAACAATAATTAATTTTAGCTAGGTTTATAGCTACAGTACTGTGGATATGTAAGTTATTGTTAATTATAGCTATATTTATAATTAGACATATAGAATTATAGTGAATTATAGCTAGATTCATAGCTCTCTCTCTCTCCCTCTCTCTCTCTCTCTCTCTCTCTGTCTATATATATATATATATATATATATATATATATATATAAAAAGTAAATTATAGCTAGGTTTATATTTTACTATACAGGATAATAGTCAACCTTATAGCTAGAATTATACTGAATTAATAGATAGATTTATAGCTAGTAATCTAGAAGTACAGTGAATTATAACTAGGTTTACAGCTAGAAATATTAAATTATAGCTAATTACAGCTATATTTATGACTAAACATAAAGAATTATGTTGACTTTTAGCTAGATATATGGTTATTATAGTAAAATTTAAACTAGTTTTTTTTACCTAGGTATATAGAATTATAGTGAAATATGACTATGTTTATGGCTCGTATATGGATTATAGAAAATTGTAGTAAGGTTTATAGCTAGGTATATAGTTATAGTGAAGTATGGCTAGATTTATAGTTATATATAATGAATTATAGTTAGGTTTATCGTTAGACATATATAATTATAGTAATTTATAACTATATATAACTGTATACATTTTTTGGAATTACAGCTAGGTTCATCACGAAGTATACAGAATCACAGTAAAGAATAACTAGATATATCGAATTATAATAAATTGTAGCTAGGTTTATAGCTAGATAGTATATAGTCATAGAATTATAGTAAATTATGGCTAATTTTATGTTAATTTTATGTAAAAAAAAAAAAAAAAAAACCTTCAGCTTGTGATGCTACAATTTGAAGATAACTGCTAGAAAGTTATAGGCCTATAGCCAACACAAATTTTATATCCAGATAAAAAAGTACATTTTATCCAATTATATAAAACGTATATAAAATGTTACCTTATTTCATTAAATACTAATTAGTTAATCTTATTAATTTCTAATGAGCCTACTCCACTAACTCCTAACTAGCTCCTAACTCCTAATAATAAAGCATTTTATTTTTCCTAGCATGAGGCATTTTATTTTTCCTAGTTTCTTTTTGTAACCCAAGTTTCCTAGTATCATAGCTAGCTAGCGTTTAAATGCTATAATAAGTTTAATGAAATCGGTTTATCATACCATAATGTTTATCACTCTAGTCTAAATCTGTTCATCCCTTTCTCTGTAGTGGCTCTTCTTCCTTACATCATCGCAAAAACTGACTTTTCCGAGCTGTCGGCACCGTTAACATTTCCACTCTGATGATGCTGCAACCTCAGTAACCCCAAACGAGCATTAAGCAGCACGCTCCAGTGGCTAAGCTAATGAAGGAGCCGTAAACTCATTGCATACGACAGAGCGCGTATAAGCTTGAACTTAGATTTAGCGTTGGTAGCTGCTGGATTTAAAATGTCAAGCAGCAGATGTGAGTGCCAAGTTAGAAAAGTCTTAGTGTTAAAACTAGCAAAGAGTCCAAAAGTAAACCACAGGCGTTTAGCACTTTTAGCATACTGGTAAGTGGGTTGTTTTATATTTAAATGAACATTTTTTTTAAGATAACCTCATCATATCAACAATTACAGCCTTTTTAAAAATCTGTTATGAATCAGATGTTTAAAGATTCCTCATTTTACGATTTCTTTAACAAGTTAAACACAGGTCCCAGCTGAAATACCCCTGAGATAATGCATTTAAATATCTCAAAGTCAATTTATTTTACTCCTTTTCTGAACGCACCATTTCAGTGTCTATTTGAATGAGCACCTGCTGAGCCCCGCCCCCCCAGAGAACAGCAGAACTGGGGAACAAGGTGGAGGTGGGGTTCTTCTTATATGAGGTCACAATGGGGGGAAAATTCTAATAGTCTTGTTTAAAGTTTTTGTCTGTACACAAACACACACACGCACATTGGAGACTTATCAGAATGTCTAAAGATGACTAAGGAGTGAAGAGATCTGCCTTTATAAGACTTTATTTAAACAAGCCATTCTCTTAATAATGGATTCTTGATTATCAATGACAAAAATTAATTCTTGGCCCTTACTGTGCAATTACATGTAACGTACTGAACACATTATCCTAATAAAAGCAATTTGGAATGAATCTGAGTTTATACTTATATATTATTCCTAGCCACGTCTGGATTTCCTCCTGGGATCAGATGCTTTTCAATCCCTTCCCTATTTCTTTCTAAAGTCCATAACGAATTCCAGATGTGGACAATCCCTGACCCTAATACTCTTAAAAGTCTCCCATATCTCCCTCTGTCACACACACACACACACACACCCTATCTGTAGTCTCTGCATAGGCCTAAAAAGTGTGTTTCGCATCAGCACGCTTTTTTTTTATGCTCCACAACAATATGAAATATGAATTTTCTGCTTGTTGAGCGATTCCAGGCATAACGATAAAGTTGATGTTAGTAATGTAACAGAGACAGCTGGTCCCAGTACGCATGAGGGGGGGTTTAATTGAGAACAGAACGTGAAAAAGGTTCACACCCTGTCCTCTGGGTCATATCACAAACAGACACACACATACACCTATATACAGTATATAAAGACATATGTCAGGACTAAATGACTTACATGTACTGTACAATGCAAACAATCGATGTTTGTGCAGCTCATACATCCACATATCGATCGTCTCAGAAGGGTTTTATACGTCGTCTAAAGCTCTGGTCCGGATTCCAAACGCACACATACACTCGGTGACCCCATGAAGGCTCTTAAAACATACTCAGATTCTCTGGGAAATCCCTGAGGAACACGATGGACTATAGATCACATTCCTGCGTTTTTTTTTTTCCAAAAAAAGTGAAAAATAGAAATGTTTTTTTATGTAGGAAATACTAGTTTTTTATAATCTTAAGAAAATACAAGACATATGTTTAAAAAATAATAATTTAATCAAAATGAACTGAGCTCCAGTCATGCAACAAAATGTCACAAGGTTCCCGAGCAGTGCAACAGAAACGTTTTCGTCTTGCTATCAGTCCTGAAAATCATGAGCTCAGGTATGCAGAAGAGGACAGAAAGCATGTTCATTTTCGCCTGTTATTCTGCCCTGTGATGAGCAGCGGGTCTAAATGCAGCTGTTTTGGCCCGGAGGGCACCACATTTAACCAGAAAATGAAAAAACAAAACATTAAATCCTTAACATGGGGAATTTTTCGAGTTAACGAGTTAATTTAAAATTTGCCAAAAAAAGTAAAGACAAAAATCTGAAAGAATTATAATACCAATGGTATGGATTCCCCGTCTGGATTTCCATACCGTTGTAAAAACGCTGATGACCCTCAATGTAGCATCTGTTGAACACCCGCTTTTTGTCATTCACGTCTGTCTCCATCGGTGCAAAAACTATTTCCTGTTTTCCCTTTCTTCTTTCTCTCCATCTCCAAGACCAGATCCAGATATAAGTACGAATAACTCCCACTTCCAGTCTCAAAGCATAAAGCTTTCATTTGTTTCTATGAGCCACAAACAATAAAAAAAAAATGTAAGAATTACTTCATCTACGGCCCGCTTTCTCCGTTCTGGCCCTGGAGTTAAAACACCGTGCAAAATATGTGCCTTTGTGCTCTTTCGTCATTTAATTCAGCTCCACTTCAGCCAATTTAACTGGCCTTAACTAAATTAGCCTGGGTGATGTAGAATGCAGAGGAGCGAAAAGACCTAAATGTGCAGAAACTGTGTTTCGCTTCTACACTGAAGGACTATTTTTCATGTACGGAGTTAATTACATTTCTAAAAAACAAAGCAATAAAAAAACAAACAAACAAAAAATAGACATTCAAAGTATTCATCTATCCAATGGCTGTATGCTTTACATCTTCTTCTTTGTCTTTCGGCTGTTCCCTTTCAGGGGTCGTCACAGCGAATCGTCTGCCTCCATCTCACTTTATGCTCTGCATCCTCTTCTCTCACACCAACTGACTTCATGTCCTCTCTCACTGCATCCATAAATCTCCTCTTTGGTCTTCCTCTAGACCTCCTGCCTGGCAGTTCCAACCTCAGCATCCTTCTACCGATATATTCACAATCTCTCCTCTGAACATGTCCAAACCACCTCAATCTGGCCTCTCTGACTTTATCTTCAAAACATCTAACATGGGTTGTTCCTCTGATGAACTCCTATCCATCCTTGTCACTCCCAAAGAGAACCTCAACATCTTCAGCTCTGCTACCTCCAACTCTGCCTCCTGTCTTTTCTTCTGTGCCATTGTCTCTAAGCCGTAGAGCATCGCTGCTCTCACCACTGTCTTGAACAACTTTCCTTTCATTCTCGCTGATACTCTTTTGTCACATAACACACCTGAGACTTTTCTCCACCCATTT
Organism: Clarias gariepinus; assembly: GCF_024256425.1. Taxonomy (NCBI): domain Eukaryota; kingdom Metazoa; phylum Chordata; class Actinopteri; order Siluriformes; family Clariidae; genus Clarias; species Clarias gariepinus. Next base: position 35,759,676 of record NC_071107.1, read on the forward strand.
CAACCTGCCTGTACCCGCCTCTTCACCTCCTTTCCACACTCTTCCTTGCTCTGGACCGTTGACCCTAAGTACTTAAAGTCTTGCACCCTCTTTACCTCTGCTTTCCAGAGCGTACCTCCATCTCTCTAGATTTTCCTCCACCTGTTCCCTGCTTTCGCTGCAAAGCACAATGTCATCTGCAAACATCCTAATCCATGGAGACTCTTGTCTAACCTCATCTGTCATCCTGTCCATCACCAGAGCAAACAAAAAGGGGCTTAGAGCCGAACCTTGATGCAGACCCACCTCCACCTTGAACTCTTCTGTCACACCTACAGCACATCTCACCACTGTCTTACAGCTCTCATACATGTCCTGCACCAGCTCCTCTCTCTGCACCCTGCCATACGCTCTCTCTAAATCGCTGCCTTCTCTAAATCTACACAGACACAATGCAACTCTCTATTATCTTCTCTGTACTTCTCCATCAGCATCCACAAAGCAAATACTCATCATATTGCCACTCACAAATGCTCACCTCTGCCCTAAGCCTAGCTTCCACTACTCTTTCCCAAAGCTTCATTGTCTGTCTTATCAACCTTATTCCTCTGCCCCAGCTTTGCACATCTCCCTTGTTCTTGAAGATCGGCACTAATGCACTTCTCCTCCATTCCTCTGGGATTCTCTCACTCTCCAAAATCTTTTTAAACAAACTAGTCAGAAACTCTACTGCAACATCTCCTAAGCACTTCCATACCTCCACAGGTATGTCATAGGACCAACTGCCTTTCCACTCTTCATCCTCTTTAACTCCCTTCTCACCTCACTCTTACTGATTTTTGCTACTTCTTGTTCCACAACAGTCACCTCTTCCACTCTTTATTCTCTTTAATTTTCCTCATTCATCAACTCTTTCCTTCCATCTTCCCATCCCCCCCATGGCACCTGTCAGTACATTTCCATCTCCATCTAGCACATTGGTTTAGTGGCTAGCGCTGTCGCCTTGCACCTCCAGTGTCTTGATGGGTCACGACAATTCAGTCCGATCTATGATTGGGTAGAAGCCTGGAGCATAAGGGGCGGGGCTTAAATAGTTTTCAGCGCAGTTTAGCACAATATTTCTTAGAGCTCTATGTCAGCCTAAACCACATTAATTAATTACATGATTTATCAATAATAATGATGATTACTGGCATAATAAAAAAGAACAATTGAAAAAATGTTAGCCAGCGTCTGTCAGTGACCTTGTGAGAGGTTAGGAAATCCCGCCAATAGTTATTTATTGTTATTAGAGGTGGTGTAGTGGTTAGCACTGTGGCCTCGCACCTCCAGGGTTGAGGGTTTGATGGTCTGTGCGTGGAGTTTGCATGTTCTCTACGTGCTTGGTGGGTTTCCTCCGGGTACTTTGGTTTCTTCCCACAGTCCAAAGACATGCAGATTAGGCTAATTGGCGATCCCAAGTTGCCTGTAGTGTGTGAATGCATGTGTGTGTGTGTGTGTGTGTGTGTGTGTGTGTGTATACCCTGCAAAGGATTGGCACCCTATCCAGGGTGTACCCCACCTTGTGCCCCAAGTCTCCTGGGATAGGCTCCAGGCTCCCTGTGACCCCCTTATACGGGTTAAAGTGGTATAGACAATACCACTTTAAATGAAGACATTCTCATATCTCACATACTTGTATACAAATAGAAACTTTTCTTAAAAATGTGTACTGAATAAACAATTTTTACGTTCTTCCACAATTTGCCGACAGGTTATTTGTCGATTTTCAAGGATCAGGCGTTCAACTCCAAGTGCAGTGAGCTCCGAGCCACCTCGGCTGGCGTATGGCATTCTTTAAAAACGTATTACATTTTTTAAAAAGCTTGCAAAAAATGTTTTACTGCGGCTAAGAGTGCGGTCATATCACCGCACTGAGCTTGAAGTCTTCTGTAAATATCAATGGCTTCTACGCCGTTCTTCACCAGAAATGTCATCACAAGTCCCTGTTTGACATGAACAGCCCTCATATTAATCAACGGAGGTAAATTCCTTTTAGTACAACTTTAGACAAATCTTTTAAAATCGTTAAAGACCAAACAGCTTTAGGGGAATCATTTGATAGATTATGATTTTGCAGTAGTGATCTCAGAAGTTTAAAGTTATGATCTTTGAAACATCCTTACTTCCCGTAATTCCAGTGCAATACATCATCTGCATGAAGCTCTAACACCGTGGTCCGTGTAAAACTGCAGGCTTACATTCTTTCCTTCTCCCTCGTTTCCAATCTCCCCTCGCCACAGCATTTTCTAATTAAGATTAGCCTCGCTGCTAGAAAATGAGCCATTTGCTTTTATTATTTTACCCGTAAAGATAAAGCACACTGTCAAATAATTTATGATTAAACACAGTGTAATGAAACCTTCATTTTTTTTCTTTTTCCATATCAGTATTTTCCAACTAACGTGAGCAACACAAAACCTCTGCATGGACCCAAGATAAGCATTTAAAGTACTGCTGAAGATTTAGTAGCTATACATTCGGCATACATGTTTAATGTGTCAGCTTTTACTATTTCCATCATAGTTTTTTAGATTTAGCTTGAAAAACTGCTTATTAATACTTATTAATTTTATTATTATCATTTTTTTTAAAAAAGAAGAGTTTACCATTTAAAAGAGAGATAAGGGATATCGTTATTTATACTGTAAGAGCTGCTAGAACATAAGTTAAAATACTATATTAATGAATAAAATTCATTTTGATATTTCCATTTTGTCTGTTTTGTGAACTGAAATGAAATATAATAAATAAATGTGCATGTTTACATCAAAACTGTTTTGGTTATATCGGTCTGACTTTTTCATGAACTCCACCTCACACTATTTCATCCCAGTAGATAAACCAGTCTGCTCTCATGTTTGTGGCCGTGTATGCAATTAAAGATCAGCAATATGTTGGTTGAGCTTTAATATTGAAAATAAAGCAAATTCATGGTTTCATCGTGTTTTGTAATTCATTTTTGGCACACACAAAAAAAAAACTTTTTAATTACAAAGGTTGTTATAGTTCATAAAACGTTTTCATCAAGCATCATCAGCCTCTCTTCTACCAGATTCAGTTTCACTTCGGTTTTTGGCGAGAGGGAATTATCATGGGGTAGTACGGGGATGCACTATATAACACCTGATCAGAGATTAACCAACCGCATATACATCTGAGCGGCCACGAGTCTATACCAGCAGTCAGTAATCTTGATTGGAGTCTGGGACGTAGCAGTCTGAGACAGCGTCTCGCGTACAGCACGTGTCTCTCACATCTCTTGTACACAGACCGCTTGATTGTCGTATCATCTCTCTGATGAATTTTGTTTCGTACATGGTAAAAAACAAAGGTCTGGAAAATGGTGTTTATCTCATTTTGCTGTCAAACTCATCTAATTTGCTGTAGTGTAGCTGAGTAAAATGAGCGAGAAGTGCTGTTATAGGAAAATAAATATTTTATTCCATCAAGTGTGTGAATATATGCATGTATTTAGCTTTTTGTAAGGACCTGAACTCAACGAACGTCCTCAGATTCACCTGGACCTGGAAAATGCGTTATTACAAATGTTTAAATGAAAAAAAAAAAACAAAGCTAAATAGTTCCATCTGTTAACAGAGGTTAAAGTTAGCGAGAGGTATCTACAGTAATCATTATGTCAGGGGAAAGTCCTCTCGAAAAAACACAGTGTGTGTGTGTGTGTGTGTGCATGTTTGGGGAACAATCAGGAAAAAAATTCCTTTATTCTCTGCAGGCCACTTCACTTCAAGTTCATGACTTAAGGAATGTCCAAAGACGACGAATTGAGGGATGGAAAACAAGGTTTCAGGAGGCAAAAAATTCTCTTTTTTCTGTCTGGTCATGCAGCGCTGATACATAAACACAACTCTAAAGGAGGCCTTTCACTGGAACCTAAAATTTCCATTCCTCTAAACTCAGCCCCAAGAAACTAACCCGGGTTTCACTTCTTTAAATAAAAAAAGTTTTCTTGCTGTTTTGCTAAAGATCAGGAGCGGTGTTTATACATTCTGAGCCTCTCAGGGACAAAACGTCTGTGACGTAAAGTTGAGTTGAAACAAGTACGGTGCGTCTGCTGGATTCATTTAGACAAAACAAAGCCGAGACGCTGTAAATTCTGTCTGGAGATCCATAAACCGTGTTGGTCTGACTGACGAGGGAGTGTACATATGCTGTGTGTTTAAAAGAATACCAAGTGTTGTGTGTTTTGATATATATACAGTATTCTGGTCTTAGCTTGTTTTAGGGCTTTTTTTTTTTTTAAACGCAATCCAGCAAAGTTTCTCTGCCAGATGAGGTCACGCTCACCTGGGTCCGAGCATGAGCTCTGTCAATCAACTGCATGTCACTTCCTGATTTATCACTGTATGAACGGTTCATGGAAACTCGTTCATCATGAAGTCTTGCCAACCATCGTGCGAAAGTTTCATCGCCCGTTGTACCTTGTCCTTCTGTTTATTAGATTTGTCTCTGGATTGTGTTCTCACGTGCATGAAAACTCCGATTGAAGATTTTTTGCACTGTGCATTGTTTCATCTATAGGACTTTCAGCACAAACATTTTCATAATTCTACATCTTTATCTTTCTCAAAATGTTTATGCATCATTATTTAATTTTTAAAAGAGCAAAGTTTATTTAAACCATCGTCACGATAAAGCTCTGGAAGCTCTTCTTTGAACTTTAACTGTTTTACCCTCTGTGCCTGCGGATCTCAACCCCAGCAAAAAGAAATGGTCAAGAGAAGTTTATTCTGTTATTTCCGTAGACATCAAATGCTTTCTTTTCTGCGGTTTGGTGGCCTTTGTTCCTTTTTCACTTCTCGTAAACAGTGTTCCTATAAACTTTCATTTGCAGCGTCTTAGTTACTGTTTCCGTATGCTCCAAGGGCTTAGTGGGGCAACGGGAGGGTTTTGTGTCCAGGCCATGACAAGAGCCAAGCTAATTAGCTGAAGGAGGGCATGAATGACAGGATGAGAGAGCGAAAAAGAAAGAAGAATGAATAGAAAAAGAGGAGGGGAAAGTAAGAGATTAGTCTTTAGTAATGTGAAAGAATGGATTTGGGCTACAGCAGGAGCAGTGAGATGGTTGAGGGCCTGTGCTAAAAGACCGGCAGGATTAGAGAACCAGAGGAATGTTCTTCATGACTAATTACGAGCAATTATGCAACCCAAGGCATTAGCATCAGGTAGAACATTTACCATTACGACAAGGACGCTTCATACCACTGCACTGTTCTCCAATTCTCCATTGGAGTCATCGGTCAAGTGGGTGTGAAGAACTATTGTCTTAAACACCTCACATGCAAAGTAAGAGGAGGAAGCGAACAATGTTTAAAGAAACTTTAGCACACTGGTGTACATGCACACTTGCACACGTTTAGAGTTCCAGTCCACTAGCACAGGACTTCCATGCTTTCCAAAAATGCAAAAACATGCCTGCAAGCACTGGCATCCTTACTGGCTAATGCGCTTGCACATATAGTGCACTAGCATACATAGTATATTAAGAATAAACACAGACATACATAATAGTGAACTTGCATACAGTAGCTTTACTATTGCATTTCCCTACATTCATACTGTTTTACTAGAGCACTTGCATAAATACATAGATTTGTTTGTTTATGTACTTTAATAAATACATACTAGTTTAATAGTGTGCTTGAATACGTAACTGTTTACTATTGTACTTGCATGAATCCATACTTGTATAATATATTTATATTACTTTACTAGTGCACTTGCAACATACTGTACATACGGTACATAAATACCAGTTTACTAGTAAACCTGCTTACATGCATACTGGTTCCTAAGTGCGCTTGCATACATTTATACAAGTTTACTAGTGCACTTGCATGAATATGTGCTAGTTTACTAGAACACATACTGTACATACTAGCTTACTAGTGCACTTGCATGCATACACATGCATAACTCCGTACTTTAGTAGTGTACCATCAAACATACAGGTGCATCATAATAAATGAGAATATCATCGAAAAGTTGATTGATTTCGGTAATTTAATTCAAAAAGTGAAATTTATATTATATAGATTCATTACACACAGATGGACTTATTTTAAGTCCCTTTAAATTTGATGATTATGGCTTACAGCTAATGAAAACCCAAAATTCAAAAAATCTCAGAAAATTAGAATATTACTAAAGACCAATAAAAAAACTAATAAAAAAAAAAACGTTGCACTAGAGTACTTGATTGGGGCTCCCTTTGCATGAATTACTGCAGCAATGCAGTGTGGCATGGAGAAGCTCCTCTGTGTTGTTGGGTCTGGTGTCTCACATCTTCCTCTTCTTAATAGCTAATAGATCCTTCAAGGGGTTTACGTTGGGCGAGTTTGCTGGCCAATCAAGCACAGGGATACCATGGTCCTTAAACCAAGTATTAGTACTTTTGGCAGTGTGGGCAGGTGTCAAGTCCTGCCATAAATGAAATCAGCATCTCCATGAAGCTGGTCAGCAGAGATGACATGGCTCCCCAAAACCGCCACTGACTGTGCAAACTTTACACTGGACCTCATGCAACTCGGATCCTGTGCCTCTCATCCCTTCCTCCAGATGGCTTCTCTCCTTCCTTAGACTACCTTCCTCCTCCTTCCATTCTAAGACGCCCCTGACGTTGACAGCTTGACACAAGAAATACGACAGTTGTAGACCTGGATGTCCTGGATAGGTCTGTGCCTGGTGGCTCTTGAAGCACTGACTCAGCTGCTGTCCACACCTTGTGAATCTCCCCCAAATTCTTGAGTGTACTTGAATTTCACAATCCTCTCAAGGCTGAGGTTATTCCTGTTGCTTGTGCCCTTTTTTTATACCTTGTTTTTTCCTTCCATTCGACTTTCTAATAATGTGCTTGTGAACAGCCAGCTTCTTCAGCAATGACCTTTTGTGTGGCGTACCCTCTGTGTGCGGGGTGTCAATGATCATCTTCTAAACAACTTTTAAGTTAGATGATTAGAGCGTGACACCAATATTGAACATTTTCACGATATTATTTATGAAATTTTTGAGATGCAAAATTTGGGATTTTTATTAGGGGTCAGGGGTTAAGCGAAGGACTATTGTTCGGCAGGTCCCAGGTTCAAACCCTATGACCTTGGGCCCCTGAGCATGGCCCTCAACTGCTCAGATGTATAATGAGATAAAAAATATAAGTCGCTCTGGATAAGGGCATCTGCCAAATGTAAATGCATTAGTTGTAAGCCATAATCATCAAAAAACAAATAAAAATAAACATTTAAAATACATCATTCTGTGTGTGATTTTAAATCGAATTACTGAAATAAATCAACTTTTCGATGATATTGTAAGTTATTGAGATGCACCTGTACATACATACTAGTTTGTACTTGCGACATACTGTACTGTACATAATACATGCTTGTTTACTAGTAAACATGCTTAGTGCACTTGGTCCATTCATACTAGTTCACTAGTGCACTTGCTTTCTACAGTAGTTAAGTAGACTTTCATAGTTGCAAATAGTTTTGAATCTAACATGTTTAACTTGTATGCTGTCACACATGTGTACACAGCTGTTCCCGTACACTATAGCTAGCACAAGTGCATGAAATTAGCACATTTGCAAACGGATGCTTATTGGACGTATTTGCAACCTACTGTATGTACTTGCATACTAGCAACAATTTCTGCTTCCCTGCTTGCATGGCTTCATACCAGCACACGAGCAGCCGCGCGTCACTGCGTCTCGTTCTGACATCCACGCATACCTTCTGTTTTTAATGAAGTCATTTCAGATCAAATTGTTTTCATGTCAACAGTGTAGAAATCCACAGAAGTTTGGACCCCGAGCACACCCTGTTCACCCTTACACTCACACACACACACACACACTCCATATGTTTGTCTTCTCCATTCTTATGGTCCAAATGTCTCCAGCTGTTTCTCATAACGTGCACAGCTTGCACAGCCGTGTGTGTGTGTGTGTGTGTGTTACATTCTAAAGCTATATGGCTGCAGCTGCCAGAGGGTTTCCTCCCAGTTGAGGGTGTGTGTGGGTGAGTCGGTGTGTGTGGGTGAGTTTTGTTGTCATTGGGCGAGCACATAATCACAGAAACTGGTGTGTGTGTGTGTGTGTGTGAGTGAGTGGGTGGTTTTTTTTTCAGCTCTTTCCTGTGAGAGCTGGTAATGAAACACCGAGCGGAGCCCCAGCGTCTCCGCCCCCCCGGGGACGTGTTAGTTCGACCCGAGCTCCTCCGTACGTGTTTCTGAGCGAAGCTGAGTGAAATCGAGAGCAGCGTGGTGCGAAAAAGAAAGCGCCCCAGTTAAAACCAGGCACTTCCCGTCAGAGTTAACTACTGGTTTCACCTTTGACCCCGGCACCATTACACGGAATGCGGAGCGGCGGAGAGCTCGGGCCTGGTCGGGTTAACGTGACAACGCTAATGGCACATGCAGGGCTATTAAAGCTGGCGAGAATGTGCTGCTACAGCTGGAATCTGATGTGTGTGTGTGTGTGTGTGCGGCATTGCTTACATTTTTACTGCCTTGTTGAATTTGTTTTTCTTACCCCGATTCACACCAGAGTGTATAAGGGTGTGTGCGAGTGTGTTGATTATTCTTCATGTACACTTCATCAGGAATGTTCTCTACTAGCGTCATCCATTAACACTTACACCCTGTTTAATTCCAAAAATGCCTTAAAACTATTTAAACAAGACTAAGAGACTGATATAAAAAATGTTTTTACTCCTAATAGCTAGCTTCTGGCTTTTTATTTTTATTTTTTTATCATTCGACACATTTACTGTAATGATTACATTCCCACGATCACTCATAAGCCAGGCCGGTCCCCTCGTAAAGTCCGTGTCTATGTCGCGTCTGGCTTTCGTCTCACTTCGTCGGGGTCACAAATGAGTCCCTTAGGAGACACAGGAGGAGAAAAAGCACGTAGACGTAGGAAAAATTCTAACATGGATACGCAGGCCAGAAGAGTCATTGCTATACACACACTTTAAAAGTTTTTAATTAACGTATGTATATTTTAAAGAACTGATTGCAAGACTGTCCGCAGTCTTCTTTATGACTGAGAAATCCCGCCTTATTCGTTCTTGATAGGTTACGACAATTCAGTCCGGTACCGAAACCCGGAGCATAAGGGGCGGGGCTTAGATAGCTTTTAGCGCAGTTTAGCACAATATTTCTTAGAGCTCGATGTCAGCCTAAACCACATTAATTAATCACGTGATTTATCAATAATAATGATGATTACTGGTATAATAAAAAAGAACAATTGACAAAATGTTAGTTATTTATTGTTATTAGAGGTGGTGTAGTGGTTAGCACTGTGGCCTCGCACCTCCAGGGTTGAGGGTTCGATGGTCTGTGTGTGGAGTCTGCATGCTCTCCACGTGCTTGGTGGGTTTACTCGGGGTACTCTGGTTTCCTTCCACAGTCCAAAGACGCCCAGATTAGGATAATTGACATTGCTGAATTGTCCGTAGTGTGTGTGTGTGTGTGGATCTCCGCTCCTGTCTTCCCACTGGTTTATTTTCCTAATGCCTTCACCCTTTCCGTGTTCATCTCCCACATACTTTGCTTATAGACCGTATAACCTCCTGTTGCTTTCTCTCATCCACGTATGGATCGTCCTGATTGTTGCTGCGGTGCTGCCGTAGTTTTCAGCTCCGATTTCGATTATGATTATTGGGTTTACTCAATCTGCGTCGTGTCTCATCAGATCATACACTTGTGGTCGAAGCTTATTACTCAAGGATAATTAACTTAAAACCATTAGAGATGTCTCTTAAGAGTGCCTACTATGAGTGGTGTTCAAGTCAAACCGGGACTCGTGGTGGAATCTTTGGGCTTGAACGTGATAGACTTTTACAGAAGACTTCAGGCACAGCACGGTGACGAGACCCTTAGCCGCAGTAACACATTGAAACCCAGGAAGGCTGTACATGACGATCCCGGCCGAGGTGGCTACAGTCGTCCCCGTGAACATTCAGCGACTGACCGTTGAAAATTGAATGATATCTTGTCGCCAACTTGCGATCATTCACCAACACCACTCGCACATTACAGGAACTCGCCTGGGAGTTATTGCCACATACCCCCGTACAGTCCAAACCATTTCCACATGTTTGGGACGTTATTAAAGGGGTTCCTGGGAGGCCAGTGTTTCGGACGTGAAGCGGGCAGTCTGAGAAAACGTTCCACTCTGATGGAGTTTTTATTCTCCGAATTGTGTTCTGTTATTCTGCACAATTAAAAGTCCCGCTTTGACTTGAACGCCCCATGTATTAACCTACTTCATTTGCTTTTTAAACAGCGTCCCTCTATTCGTTCGACACAAAGCGCTTTCCTCCCTTTCAGACTTACGATAAAGTCTTACACAGTCTTTTTACATCGTTGCACAACTCCGTGAATAACATCAGGCCGATTCGGGAAGGCCGAGCCGCGATCCTCGTTTGCTTAAGCCTTAAACAGGAAGTACCCGATTTCCACACAGGGTCTTATGGAAGTCTGGGTTCTTTTTAAAAGCTTAACTTAGTGTCTGGGTTAAAAGCTTACAGGAAGAGAAGCAGCCTTGCTTTTCCTTTTGGGATTTTTATACCTGCAGCGGAGTAAAAATAGCCGCGCTAGGAGATCTTATTTTTGTTATTCTTCTACTTAGTTTATTTGTCACAAAAAAATATGAGATATTGTTTTCTTCTAAATTAGTATTTAATATGTGGTGCGAGAAGTTGCTGCAATCCCCAGCGAGAGGAAATCAAGCAGCTTATACAGTACATACTGTATACCGTATAGTGTGTGTGTGTGTGTGTGTGTGTGTGTATACGTAGAATCAATGTCTAGTTTATTAGAATATATTACAGACAGGTACTGACAAAAATAACTGTTCCATACACACACACACACACAGCTCTAGCCTTAAACGCTACTACGCACACACAGTATAATGTTACCTATAAAGGTGACTTATGTATCCTATAAGTGGATGTAATGAAATAAAAAGAGAGGGAAGAAAGAAATAAAGAGGGATTGTGTGTGTGTGTGTGTGTGTGCAGTGATGCTGATTGGATGTGATCAGATGTGCATGGAAAAATACACATTAATTATATGAAGAAGTTAAGAACAACAATACACTCTCAGCCGGTAGTGAAAAGATGTAGCTACATTTTAATATGAGGGGCGTTCGAATTAATGCGGGACTTTTGATTGAACACAGTTATAAGAGTAAAAACTCTCTTTATTTCTTTATATAATCTCCAGCATCACTAACACAGTTATCTCAATTACGATCAGACTGTCTGCTTCACATCTAAAACCCCGGCCTCCCAGGAACTCCTTTAAAGGCCCAAACATGTGGAAATGTCTTGGTCAGGACTTTTCGGGGGGGGGGGGGGTTGGGGGGGGGGGGGGGGGGGGGGGTATGTGGCGATAACGCCCAGCCGAGTTCCTGTAATGTGCGAGTGGTGTGGGTGAATGATTGTGTGTACAGTTCACACACACAGACGCGTCTCTCACGCAAGTTACGCGTCGATTTTCAAGGATCAGGCGTTCTTCTCGCTGAGCGTTCACGGGATCGACGGCGGTGTGCTCAGTCAGCCAGGATCGCAGATTAGGGACATACGGCGTTCTTTAAAAAGTTCGAGATGTTTTACTGCGGCTGAGTATCTCATCACAGTGTGTTGAGATGTCAATCCCTTTCATGCCTTCATTCAGCGGAAATTTCATCACAAGTCCTGGTTTGACTCGAACGCCTCTCCCCTGAGTTCATATAAGATATGAAAGATGAAAGATACACTTCATGTCTAACAAAATTAGCAACTTATTTGCATTCGTAGCATTTTGCCTTAAAGATCACAAGCTGTATTTTTTGTCTTGATGTTATTTTCATGTGTGTGTGTGTGTGTGTTCGTGCACACGCGGTGGCGGGTGCTGACAAAAAAAGCAGCAAATCTGTGAAAAGCCCACCGAGGTGTCACTCCTGCACCCTGTGCTGACTTTAGGACGACAAAGCAGTAAAATAAAGCTCTCTCATCCACACACACACACACACACACACACACACACACACACACACATATCCAAATGCACATAAAAAGTGTTTGTTCTGCGAGAGTAACAAATGTGGTGACAGCTTTTGGAGCGACTGAGTAAATCCTGCTGCAGCTGCTCCTGCCTGAGCGAATCTGAACAAAACAAACAACCGCATCTAAACTGCGGCGTATGCTCGCTAAAGAGAAAAAAATGAGTGTGTGCGTGTGTGTGTGCGTATGTGTTGTGTTTTTTTTATCAGCTGATGATAATTTTTGTGCTGTTAACGCGCCTCGAAAAATGTTTCATCAAATCTGTCGCACTTTTTTTTTCAGCATAAATGTGACCTTGTGTGACCTTGCTATACAAAAAGCGAACTGAGAGGAGAATCGCACGTGCACATTAGCAGCTCAACAGCTCGCAGTCTTCGGGTTTGGATCCGCGCGTCTGATTTTCTTCCTATGAGCTAAAAGCTGGACGTAGCTTGTGTTTCGTGTCGTCGTGTCAGAAAGCGAATTTCAGCCATAATTTCACATAATTTTCAAGTTTTTTTTATCCCCACAATCAGATCCGTTGTGCAATGTGATGCATCGGTCCTCACTAGATCATGCATGCAAAAAAGCTTCTTAGCCAATCTAATTATTGACCTTCTAGACACCTGACCATTACACACCCATATGTGTTTTGCGCACAAATGTACAGAATCTGTCTCAGTAACGCCGTAACATTAAAACTTCCTGTCACTGGACCTAAGAGACTTGAATCTTATCGTCTATACCACTTTATCCTGTATACAGGGTCGCGGGAGGCCTGGAGCCTATCCCAGGATACTTAGGGCACGAGGTGGGGTACACCCAATCCATGACAGGGCACACACACAGACACACACACACACTTATTCATACACCACAGGCAACATGGAAAGACCAATTAACCCAATCTGCATGTCTTTGGACTGTGGGAGGAACCTGGAGGACCTGAAGGAAACCCACCAACCACGGGGAGAACATGCAATCTCTATGCACAAAGGGACGGGAAACGAGCCTGGCCGGGAATCGAACCTGGACCCAGGAGGTGCGAGGCGACAGTGCTAACCACTAAGCTGACATGCTGCCAGGCTTAAATCTATATAAATAAAGGAAAACTGTCTCAGAAATATTTCTGTCTGTCTGTTGTCTGTCCAGCCAGACTTTGTCACAGCATCAAGCAAACCTGTCTGGACAGGATTTAATAAACCTTCTGCAGTACTTAGAACCTGCACCATAAGTGAAATAATAATGTTGAGTACGACGAGTACTAACGCTAGTCTTCCCTAAATCAGTGCATAAGCTGAGCTCCATAAATACACGGTGGTTAAGATACATTAATGTGGAAGAACTCGAGTATTCTTGTAATGAGTCCTGATTCCTTGAACCTCACTGAACCATCACCTTCAAGATGAACTTGGAGCCTCTTCTACATCCTGATATCCGCTGCCGACCTCACTAACGCAAATTCCTTCAGCTAAGCACCTAAATCTAGTGGGAAGCTTTCCCAGGAGAGAAGAGTGGAGAACAATTTGTCAGGGAACAGCAAACATTTGAAATGGAATGCTCAACAAGCGTATCAACTTGTGGCCGTGCTGTCTAGTTTCCTCGGTGTCACCTAAGAACAAACAGGAAGTAACACGACAAGTTGAATCGATCACAGTATTCGGTATGCAGTGCTAGGAACAGCTAGCTTCCTCTCTTGATGCAGACCACATTATGCTTCGGTTGATATGAGCATCAAACTAGAAAGCTAAAAAAGAACCACAAGTGGTATGAAATACATCGCCTGGTATAAGCTGTACAGAAGAACATGTGAAACTGTGCAGTGCGATGCGATGCGATGCGATGAGAGCGTTGCAACTACAAAACTGCACATCTCGATTTGAGACCGATTACAGACTGGAGGGATGCAGCTGAGGTTGAGGAAGTGTCAAAGGTGAAACCGCACTATGTGTGACATCACTGGGGTTTCTACATCTGGGGGTTTTCCAGTGAGTTCCAGCGTTTCCAGAGACGTAGTCGCAGTAGTAGTCGGCTTCATATTCATCTAAATGAGGCGAGGTTTTAATCTGAATACAGTTACAAATAGTCTCGCAAATAATGTGTTACACTCCTCGTACTCTCAGTCCCCAAGCTCCTGGGAATGAGAGCTGGAGCAAGAGAGAGCGAGAGAGAGAGAGAGAGAGAGAGAGAGAGAGAGAATAAAGTATAAGATCAGTGGAGAATGGTGTTGAGTGGAGGAGGTGGAGGCGTCTGAGAAAGAGAAAGACAGCGAGGGATGGAGGGGGAGTTGTTCAGCAGTGTGTTGTGGGAACGAGGGGGTCAAGCTCAGCAGGAAGAAGGCTTTTTTGGCATGACGGCAGAGAAAAGGATTGTGGGAACTTACACAGGATTAGTGGGGCGTCTGATGTCCGCGCACACATATAAACACGTTCTTCTCCAAGCACACAGAGTCACAAACATACTCACACAAATATTCAGATAAACACACATTAATACACACTCATGCTCTCTTCTTTTCTCTTCTCAGCTCTGCAACTTCTTTTCATATCTTTGAGGTCTTACACCACATGGATGGTCAGAAGGTCTTGATAAGTTTGCTATTTAAGCAGCTCGGACAGTAGTGCAACTGCCAACCTAAGGTTTTTACGTTAATGTATTTCTTATTGTTTTTTATAGTAACATATGAATTATTAAAGTTACTTTTCTAATTAACAAAAACAAATGCAATTGATGATACTGTAAATTTCACAGAGGTTTACATTTACTCATAATGAACTTGAATGTGATGTTGGGCTTTCATTAAACTGCTCAGACACATCTTTAAGAGAAGAAATACCCAAGACTTTGGAGCACTATGTTTAATTTATTTTGTGTTTTATGAAATCAACACAGGGTCAAAATTATACCTAGATTATTAGTTTAATGCTGACTTTTACTTCGCCAAGTCTCTCGAAGGGGCTAGTACGACATTACTTCTAGGAGTCACCAATGCAAAGGTCAATGGGAAAGTCAACGGAGCTCATTGCAGATCTGAGAAACAGGATGGAAAACTTCTGGGTCAGGAAATCAGAAACGCCTCTTGGAGCCTTTTCTACACAACTGCAGAGTCCAAGGTCAGTTTAAATCATTTAACATACAGTAAATATAAGTTATTGGGAGGGGGGCACTTTGCCTAGACCCAAACTAGGCCCAAACATTGGTTCAGATGGCCAGGAAGAACCCAGGAACCACCAAGTCAACAGACCTGCCATGAACTGGACCTGTTCACCAATCTACACTCAAGCCAACGTTCCTATCACCTAATGAAATCATCACAATCAAGCCCAACTAAAGTTTCCAGCTGACCACAAGGACAAAGAAACACCTTCTGGAGATATGTTTGGAGGAGTTAAAGTGAGGCATCCAACCCCAACGATGCTGTACTACCTGTTAAGCATGGTGGTGGTGGAAGCATCATGTTCTGGGGCTGTTTTGCTGCAAGTGGAACAAACAGATGGAATCATGAGCAAGAAGGAGAACCTTAGAATTTTTCAGCAGAACCATAAATTATCAGCCAGACAGTTGGAACTTGGACAAAGTAAAGTGCTTCAATAGGACAATGACCTTAAACACACATAAAACCTGGCTGCGGACTAGATACTGAAACCGGGAAATTTTAAGACTTTGGAGCCTTGACCCTAATAAAAACTTGTGGGCCGTGCAGACACCCAGCAAATTTAACTGCTAGTTCTGCCAAGAAGAGTATCGTATATCGATTTCTGAAAACTGAAAATGAGTGAAATTAAAACTTGTGTGCAATGCTTCCAGTCCATTTCTGTTTCTGATGAGTGGATGTAAATCTCGATTTGATATCTTGTATGCGACCACATTTTTAGACAAGACGTATTCAAGATGGCTACGTGTTCACTAGGAGAGATTGTAGATCCTCAGCGAGGCCTTATGAAAATCAGCAGGCAAATGAAATCCCTCCAAGCTCTGTTTGCATGTTGCGAAACGAGAGGACAAACTTGCGTCTTAAAGTGTTGGTTTTTCTGTAAACACGAGACTCTGTGACGTCTCGCAGCTGAGACTTTACAGCTTGGACTTATAAACTTCAACACAAAATTTAATGTGTGTTAAGTTTGAGGTTTGTCATTCTGCCTGATCGAAAGCGGGACTATCCTAGCAGTTCACTAGTGTTTGGATATCATCAAGGTATAGTAGAAAGATTCCCAGTAAGCTGGAGCCATGATCGTACAGTACTACCTGCTTTAACGGCCCAAACATGTAGAAATGGAGCGAGGTTATCCGGCAATACGGGGGATCTGGCAATAACTCCCAGCCGAGTTCCTGTAATGTGCAAGTGGTGTTGGTGAATGATTGTCTCATCACTGTACTGAGCTTCAAGTTTTCTGTAAATGCTCAAAGTTATAGCTTTCAAGTCCTAAAAGCTCCATGTTGGGATGTGTCGCGTGTCTCAGAGGAAAGACTTGATAGTGTGCGCCCTTCCTGGTTCATAGACCCAGCCTTGATGGGTGAGCGCCTTAATGATGGGTGGGATTTCTGATTTTTCGAAAGTCAATTCACAATTCAAGATGTGCTGTTATAAGAAAATAGAATCTAATACATATTTAATATTTGGTTTGTTGCATGATTTTGCACTTATTTGTGCTCTAAATACTCATGAAGAAAAATATAGGCGTTTGAAAAAAAAATTTCAATAAATACACAGATTGTTGCTACCTAACCAGTAACGAAGACCGAATAACAACTCAAAGAAAGGTACTAAAAATTTTCTTATATCGAACATGCCGAAGAATTTCATGTTGGGAGCTTTTAATAAAAAAAAAATAATAATAATTTAAAGATAAGTTTGACTTATTGTACTTTACATCAAATAATCACAAAAATATTTTTATAATAGTTCTAATAATTTTCATGCCTAACTGATTTTTATTTAATTAGAACAACTTGTAAAAGAATGCCAAAAGCTGGAAGCCTTTTTAACATCCAAAATTTTCATGAGCGTCCGTCATATGACTTTATTATAAGCAACATAATAAAGATCAGTAGAGGAAACATGGCGCTGGCAATAGTAACGAATTGTACGAAGACAAGATGTAAAGTGGCAGCGAACACTTTTTAATCAGAGTCTGGTTCACTTGATTGTCGTGATCATGTGATTTTTAGGCACTTTGCATACATTTGCACTCGTTACTTTGCAATATTGCCGGTTCTTGTGCAGATCCAGAAATTGGCTAAGGTGAGCCGAACACGTCTTAAACCCTGCTTGCATGGACGCATGTCCATCAGAGCTTCCATGTCTGTCCCTCCAGTCTGCAGGAACAGGAAGTGGAGACCTGCGAGGGGCCTCATAAAGTCGACTAATGGCCTGCTGAAGGCTCCGGTTGCTGAGGGCTTCTCTGGCAGGAATGTAGTTTAACACTGCGCTGCTCGGAGACTCCCATTCCTCCAAACTCGGTGTGTGTTTTGTGAGAAACCACATCTCTGGGAATCTGCAGCACAGCTTTTCTTCAGGGGCGCTGTGGTTTATGCTGTCATTAAAAAGAGCTTAAGCGCTGTGTACCAGGGCCGATTAGGGAGAGGGGCATAATCACGAAGTGGGGACTCAGCGTATTTTATCTAATTGAAATGCACATCTGTATGGTGCATGTGTGTGTGTTTGTGTGTGTGTGTGTGTGTGAGAAAATATCAGCTACAATACACATACCACAGCATGGTTGAATTCTCCATTCTGATTGGTCAGGAGGTGGTGATTAATTTTTATGGACCAGCAGCTATGATACTAGTGCACTTGATTCTAATGTGTTCAACCCAGAACAGGAAGTTTTGCCCATATTTGGAATGTGTACAGATAATCAAATAATGCACGGGGTATGAGCGGAAATCAGGGACAGGGTGAGTGGGTTATTGTGTCACTACAGTGTAAGCTTGATCGCACACTTATATCTTAAAGCGCACACACACACATCTTTGTCTCAAAGTAATAGTGTCAGAATTTTCGGGGAAAACCTCCAAATAGTTTCAACCTTAGCTTCTGACCACAGCTCCCACACACACACACACATAGACACAATTATTTATATATATATAAAAAAAAAAATATATATATATATATATATATATATATGTAAAAAAAAAAAAAAAAAAAAATATATATATATATATATATATATATATACACACACACACACACATTATATTTATAAACTGTCGGAAGTCCTTATAATAAACCACAGGAAGAACAGGTGTGAATAGCTAGAAATGTCCTCATATCTCTTTTAGGAATCAGGTATATTTTGGGGGTTTTTTGGGGCTAAAAAAACTTTCACCCAAACACACACCACACACGGCCAGGTGCTAACCAACCAGCCCCCTAACCAGCACCCCACCTCACACACACACACACGCACACCTATGTTATAATGCCCCTTCCTGTCAAATCTTTTATTCTTTATCTTTCTCAGTGTTGTAACCTCACCTCAAGGACATGACTCAGGGTGTAAATATTTATACACACTGATGAGAAATGCAGGAACTGAAATAGAACGTTAGTCACCTTTCATTACTCAAACTCAATTTAGTTACAATTACACAACTGGGAGCAAAAGCTTATGACTCGCTGGTAACAAATAAATAAGTAAATAAATAAATAAATAAATAAATAAATATTGTCAAATCGGGATATTCAGCCAACTACAGAAAGTTATTCAAATCCTTGATCATAGTGAATTACTGAAAATAATTTCTAGGTAAAAAAAAATTAATTTCCTTTTGTTTGTTTTAGTTCTTTTTTTATAATAACAAAAGATATGTAGTCCAGAAAACGCCAAGCTATACAAACATACAGTACACTAGCGAACGTGAAAAATGTATCAGAAAAGCATTTGAGAATAGTATATGAAGAAAACACAAAACACACACACACACACACATCACATGGCGCAGCTGGTAAAGTCATGTGCAGCCTGCAATATTTACGATCTTAACAGTAAGTCATTTTATTCACTGAGTTTCAGCTGTCACAAAAACTCAAAATGAAAAAAAAAAAAAAAACCACCGTCGCAGATCGAGTTCAGATCTGTCAGAGTTTTACGGCAGGGGCTTTCCCAGCATAACAGGAAGTTCCCTTGCCATCTTGATCCATGTGCATTGAGAGAATTCCTTTATTTATGACTAAATGTTTGAGATTTTGTTTTAAGAAACATAACAGTGTTTGTCGGTTTCTTTATCTGAATATGATTTAGAATTTTGACTTTTAGCTCTAGAAGTAATTGAGAACTTCACTCCTACTAAGTGACACGAACAGAAACTCTTCCACAGGTTACGGGGTTTGTGCCAACCTACAAGCTGTGACTCAAATATCACTCACAAAGGGGCTTTTTTTTAAAACTACCTAATAATACAGTGAACTGCCAGTGAGACCCAGAACAGCTCAAGTCTTTCTAAAAATGCTTAAAAATTAGCTGCAGCGTTTAGTGACTCACTACAACCGTGACCTTTTCTCATTGCAAAAGAGGGAAAAAACAGCGATGCCCGCTAACCGCGATGCCAAACATAATGGTGGTTTTGCTTTCAGAAAAAACGAGGGTGGGGGCTGGCACTATGAAATTTTTGTCACGAGCCCCTTACACATATCAGTCATACACCACTGCGATGCTGCGCCCTGGATACGGATTGGGCAAAGGGGTGTTGATGAATTCTCTGTAAGAGCAGTTCTGAGAACTGTAAGGTATACGTTTATATCGATGTGTTGTTACCGTTTCTATAGTAATCATTGTACAGCCTCGTTTCTATAGTAACACACCACTCACAAGGACTTCATTTATTTCCGAATGCGAAACGGAACTACGTATATTGATTATTTTTCTTATAACAGCACAACGGAGTGTTTTATTCTTTTAATTGTTTTTCTTTTTATGAGGTTTATTTTTATAAGCCAAGCCATGAGTATTGGCAAATTTGTAAAAAATTGAGGAATCCTTGCATCCCCTTGGGCTAACATTAGTAGCATTCATTTATAACTTATCTTTAATAAAAAAAATCCAGAATGCTAAAAACAAGAGAAAAATCCAATCTTTTGTTCCACTGATAATCTCATTCTCATTCCCCAGGTATTACATAAATTACAGAAATAGATTACATTTCAAGTATTTAAATAGCATACTCTATTTGACTATTTTTATTACTTGTCATAAAGAGGGAAAACATAAAAAAAACATTTTTTTTATTTTCTCTTCTATTATTTTTTTATATATTTAAATATTTTAAAGCTTCCATCAATTTAACCATTTTATATTTTAACACCATTAAACATATTAATTATAACAATGAGTTTGACCTGAGTGTGTGCAAACCTTTACACTCAAGTGCAGACACTAATATGTTGTTTTCCCCTCCCCGAAGCTCTTTCATGTCTCCACATCACTTTGTTTGCATTCTCTACTGTGTGACATCACTGAAACCCTTACCGCCTCCGCACTCTGATTGGCTAAACTCTGGGAATTTGCTGATCGGGTTTAAAGATCACGATGTGATAGCAGCAGGTGACATCATTCACTGGAACTTTGCCAGTCAATATGAACTAACTCATTGACTAATTGGGTGCAACCACAAGCACGCACATACTGTGCATGTGCACACACTCACTTACACACACACACACACACACACACACACACCTCATTTGTCCAGATATTGTGTCATATAGTTAAAGGAAATAAGTGCAAGATTTAGCATTTGGTACAATATGAAATGTGTCTCAGTTCATAGAGAAAGACAAAAAAAAAAAGGTTTAAATGTATTTAAATATAAATACTGGGGGGAAAATTAAAGTCTCATTTTATATTATATCACACTTTAAGTCTACTTAATTAACAAAACAATGTTTGAAAAACAAATAAAGTTATGATTTATACCCCATATCAAAATTGTAAACAATAAGCTGTGAGCTAACATACAGTAATTCAACCTTGAAAGTGTTACATGCTTAACTGGCTAGCTAGTATGTTATGTTACATTAGCTAGCTAACAACTAACAATAACAAGACTAAAAATGTCAACCAAAATAACCTAAAAAACATGTTACAAATGGCAATTAGCTTTTATAACTTACAATATGTTAGCTAGCTAGCTAACAATATTAAATAAACTTAAAAAACGTAATACATGTAAGCTAGTAGAGTATCAGTTATTTTGTTAAATTAGCGACCTAGCAAACTAACAACATTAGGAACTAGGCTGCAGTAATAATTAGCAGCTAACTTAATTTAGCTCAAATGTGTGATGAGATACAGTAATCAGCCAGCTAGCTAGCTCACAAAATTATCTAAGCTAAAATAAAGACAGTGGAGTTAAGGAGTTAATATAAGACGAATATAGTAACTGCTACTGTATTTAGCATCCTGCTAAGAAAGCAGCCTATTATTCAGTCAATTCAAAGGCTTACTCTTGTCTATCAACACAAAGGCTCACTTTTGTCTTATCGGAAACTAGCTAGGGAAGAAACGTCATACTTGTCAGATGTGATCTATAAACAGGGTATACAAAATGGAATCAAACTTCCTTTGGTTAAAGCCTCAAGTTATCTTTGAAGCTGGAAGTACGTTTAGTGGTCAGGCCACACACCATCTTACGGAAACATTCTTACACACACTAGCTCACCTGAAGTTTCAGTTTACTTAAAACCTTGCTAAAACATGATGGCACGCCACACCCTAAGACCACAGTTGAAGCATGGTGGTGGTAGAATCACACTGACATTTGCCCTTGGTTTCTGGGTTTCTTCTTTGACTTATGATAGGCTAAATGTTCTCAGGTTCTCTCATTCGCTGCTACTCTTTAGGGCCCAAAGGCTTGAGAGGTTTGCAAAACCCACACAGAGAGAAGAAAAACAGAGAGAGAGAGAGAGAGAGAACAGAATGATGGCGCAAGAACAAAACGACTGTCCTGATTGATTTAAGCCTGGCTGTGTGTTGATTTTTACCACTGGCTGAGATGGAAGTGTGGAAAAATAAGCTAGTATGTTCGGGGGGGGTGTACTACGTTTACTTGTTCTGTCTGAGCCCCTTTTTCCTCCCTGCTCCTTCTGTCCCAGAGAAGAAATTAAAGTGTGTGTAACATAAACCTGCGTCTGTCATGCTGTGAATTCCTTTCAGGATGACAACGCTCCAAATCAAACATCACCCCGAGGTAAAACCACTTCTCTATCTCTCTCTCTCTCTCTCTCGCTCTCATTCTCTCTTTTATTTTTTCTGCTTCTAATGGCTTAAGTCAGATGCTTCCTGTCCGTCTCTGGGAAACGGGCTAGCTAAGTGATGCTAACTAAGCTAACACCAGGGTTGTCCAAATCTTAAACACCTGTTTAATAAAAAAAAAGCAGTTTGTCTTGTGGTTATATGAATATTTAACATGCACAATGTTTTTAACAGTACTTAGAAACCAGGCATGTGGGGAGACAAAAAACGTATTTAATTCTTTAATCGTGAAAAAGCAAAGTGTGCCAGTATGTTAATCTTAGAAGATTTTCTTTTTTTTTTTAGATTAAAAAAAAACTGCTGGGAAAATTAGCTGATCAGACTGATATGGTACCATGCAACGAATTGGCACCCCATCCAGGGTTGCCCTTATTGGGATAGGCTACAGGCCCCCCTTTATACAAGATAAAGCAGTATAGATGATGATGATTAAGTAGGATTTAAGCAAGCAATCTGGATTTTAGATGTTTGGAAATTGTCAGTCAGGCTGATTCTACATGGTGAATCAAGGTGGTCATGGTGGTTCTAAGTGGTCAAGTTGTATCTAGGCGGTAAGAGTGGTTCTAGGAAGTCAAGCTGGATCGAGGTGATCAGGGTGGTTCTAAGTGGTTAAGCGGGATCTAGGAGGTCAGGCTGGGTCTAGCTGATCAGGCTGATTTTACATGGTCAAGCTAGATCCAGGTGGTCAGAGTGGTTGTAGCAGATCAAGCTGAATCTTGGTGGTTAGGGTGGTTCTGGGTGGTCAGGGTAGATCTAGGTGGTCAGGCCGATTCTAGCCGATCAAGTTCATTCTAGGTGGTCAAGATGGTTCTAAGTGGAAAAGCTAATTATACATGGTAAAACTGAATCTAGGGTGGTTCTAAGTGGTGAAGCTAAATCTATCATTCCAGGGTGGTTCTAGGCTGTGAACCTGGATCTATGTCATCATGGTGGTTCTAACTGATCAGGCAGATTTTAGGTAGTCAGGGTGGTTCTAGCTGATTCTACCTGGGTCAAGCTGGATCTATGTGGTGATTTTGGGACTAGCTGGTTTGCCTGCTTCTCTGTGGCAAGGCTGTTTCCAAATTACTACCCTGGATGGCCAGATTTATTAAAAGAACTTTAGACACTTACAGTTTGCCAGATCAGACAAGTCATTTTGATGTCTTTGAAATAGTTTCAGACACTTACCAGTTGAAGCTAGCTGTTCAGGCTCTCAGTCTTTGTTATTCCTCAAGGCTGCTGTCTATAGAATGGGCTGGTTGAGTCCACATGTCCAAGGGTTTTTATTTTTCTGCTTTAATGCATTTGATCCATCCCATGAATACCCTAATAAAGTCTTGACAAGCTCAATTAAATGTGTTAGAGCAGTGAAAGCAATATGCTCTGAGAAAGTATGCCCAGAGGTAATCATTTGGACAAATTAGAAGGCAGTCGTGCATATCTCCTACCCAGTAAATGCAGGGTCATAACTGGGTAATCAATTCAAAGGCTTACTTTTGTCTTATCAGAAACTAGCTAGGGAAGAAACGTCATACTTCTCAGATGTGCTTACTCTATAAACAGGGTACACAAAATGGAATCAAACTTTCTTTGGTTAAAGCCTCAAGTTATCTTTGAAGCTGGAAGTATGTTTAGTGGTCAGGCCACACACCATCTTACGCGAATGTTCTTACACACTCTAGCTCACCTGAAGTTTCAGTTTACTTACAACCTTGCTACACACTAAAAAACGCTGGGTTGTTTTTGTCTACCCAAACTCTGGGTTGCCTCTGTTGGGTTATTTACAGAGAGTTGGGTAGTTTTTGTGTAACCCAGCTGCTGGGTTGAAGTTTGGTTGGCCCCTCCCCCAGAGTTCACCGGTATATTCAGCGACTGTCAGCTTCATGTCTTCCCCTTTGAGCGCTGATGACGGTTCATCCTCCTCATGCATTTAAGGGAAAATGACGTTAAATACAAGGTCTGTATACACATGTTCACTCACCTAAGTCACATATGACTGAAAAATTATCGCTATACAGTATGTAACATTTACTACTGTTACCGTGTTTAAGGTTAAGGTTACACACAAACTTTCAGGCTGGGTATGATAGAGGTATGATAATTTAGCTAACTATAGCTGCTTGTTAGGCAAAGAACCCAACCTGTGTATGAAAGAAACGAAAGATGTCTGAACTTTTTAGCTTTCTTTGTAGAATATTTGCAGGGTGACGAAGATGGTGATGAATCAACGCTAAACTGTTAACTGTAGTGCTAGCATGACGCAGGTATTTAGTTAAGTTGCTAGCGTTAGCAACCACATTAACTAGTCTAACTTAAAAAATTTATATATATATGAGTTTTATCCTAAAAGCCATGCTTATTTTGCTGTTTTATTTTTGGTAGTAGCTGTCTACATGTTTTTGTTTCAGGTTACCTATACCCTAGCTTTGTTATTTTTTCATTTAGTATCAATCCTATTACACACTAAATTAATAGTCTTATTCAGTTTAATCTTTGCTATTCAACAAGATTTTTACTTTCTTTCATTTCTTTCTTTCTAAGGTTGGCACCAACATGGTGGAATACCTCCAGCAGGCTGAAGTGTCAAGGCAGTACCCCTACTGTACATCCTGACGTTGGGAGATAATGACCAGCGCTGCTCTCAGGCATTCACACTACTTGGGGCAGTTGATGTGTGCTTCAAGGCATTTTATATTTTTAACATTAACTATCCAAAGTAGTGTGCTCCTGTATAGGACTTTTTGTAAAAATAGCGAAGCCTACTTGAAAAGTTACAGACAGTGTTTGTATGTTAAAATGAGACCAGGGCTGGATAGTTTTGTTCTGCAGAAAAGATATCTAATGTCACAAAGAGATCCTGCTCTGTAGAAGCTGCCTCAGCCTATTTGTGTTATTACTCCATTCTGCCCTTGTGAGTAATAGTATAGTAATGATGTCGCTGTTGATTATCTGCTCTTGTGCTTTTGAAAAATAAATGTTTTTTCTATGAACATTTAATAGGATGTTGTTTATTGCATGTATGTATGGTTTGCAAAACATGGAAGTTTTTTTTGTAATAGACCAGTATATCAAATTAACTTAACTGTTTAATAGACATGGGCAATAACCTTTTTTTTTTTTTTTTTTTTTTTTTACAGATTCGCTGTAAAACATGAAAATAATAATAGGATAATTTGTGTAGTAGAATTAACAAAACATTCCAGTTAAAATAAACCAACATCCGGCTAAAACATTTGACCAATTTATGTAATTAACCCAGCATTATAGTTAAATATGACCCAGCATTTGGGTTGAATATGTAACCCATCTTGCTGGGTTAAACAAATAACCCAGCATGCAGTTAGTCCAATATTTACCCAGCAGCTGGGTTAAAAACAACCCAAACACCCTAAGACCACAGTGAAGCATGGTGGTGGTAGAATCACACTGACAGTTGCTCTTGGTTTCTGGGTTTCTTCTTTGACTTATGATTCATGGCCTATGATTCCAGGTAAGTCGGTTCCAGTTCCAGGTAATAGTGCTACAAAAGGGATGGAAAGGCTTAGACAAGGCTGATACAAGCCACTGTTTGTATTTATACATCTTTTGGAAAGAGGCCATTGCAAACATTTACAGTTACACTAACACAGCAATGCTGTGACAGGTTTATCTGCATTGGCAGATTTAGTGTTTTAGTTAACGGTGTTAGAGTATTTCGCGTTTGATCCATAACAGCAAACAAAAGCAGTCTGGCACGATCGTGTCGTTCCAACATACGAACATGAAAGTGTGTTTCAAGTGGGCAATCAGCTGTTGTCTTTCCTTTGTGGATTATCTCAAGTTGTGTGTGTGTGTGTGTGTCACTAAGTCTCCTGATAGCAGATACTTGAGACGCTGAGATGAATTTAAAGTAGGAGATGTATCACTGCCTTACCAGATAACTCTGAATGCTCAGTCAACCACAGTCACAACAAAAAGCTGAAAGAATGTGTGTCATGCATATACACAGACACAAACACGCACCACACAGAAATCCCGCATGTAGCAAGTAGCAAAAATGCATCCTGCTGTTGCTGCTTCTGCTCGTGCTCTCAGACACGTTTACGTTCTTGCCTTGGGCTTGAATTGAATTTGGCTGAAGGTGTATCCAGACTTCTCTGTAAATTTTATATTAAAAAAAGGAAAGAAAGACGTTGACAGAAAAACATTTTTACAGATATTGGCAGACATCTTAACATCTTTGTGAACAGCTGTATGTGTGCGTATCATGACATCAATGGGTATTTTAAAAATTTGGACAAATCAATCCATTACAATTTGTTTATAAATATGATACAAAGCCTTAAGCACTTTCCAGGACAAAGATCCCTAGTTAACCACTCCTGACCCGTGAGGCTTCATCTGGCTGGTTTCTGGTTTTGGACACACACACACACACACACACACACACACACACACACACACACTCTTATTTGCAGCTAATTATCCTCAAATCCCACAGGACCAATTAGCATCCACGTATCATGATGTCGTTGTACCCTGACGACCTCAGGAATCTCATTAATGCATCATCGAACCTGAACAGATAACTATTGGTCATCGCCAGCAAATCTGTGTCCAGGGGGTTTTCACCTCCAGCCCATATATAGTTCTGTGTGTGTGTGTGTGTGTGTGTGTGTGTGAGAGAGAGAGAGCAAGTTTCAGAAAACCACATCATCGACAAACTTGTCCCTTGAGATAGCCTATTTTTGCAAAAAACATAATTGTTCACCGGGGGTGGGGGGGGATTTTGGGGTTTAATTTTATCTGGTCGTTTTTGTGCTCAGTTTAAAGATCATCACATATAAGCACTAACACTTACTCCCACACACACGCACGTGCATATATACATATTATATATAAAAAAAAAAAAATATATATATATATATATATATATATATATATATATATATACATACCCACACAACTTGATTTCGAATGGGAGAAGCATGTATCCTGAAACGGCCCACTAAGTAGCCAACTACATCATAAGGTAGGTTCGACTTCATACTGATTTAAGTTACAGTAATAATTTGACAATTTAAAAGAATGATAAGCTGTTATTCTTGATCATGATATGTCTGGGTGATAGATACGGTACAGCCCCTGCGTTCGTCTCTCGTAGTAAAAACCAGGTGTGGTCCCAGTGTCCGTTCAGCCCACTAAAGGAGGCGTGACCTACAGTATGGGTTTATTTGTTACAATAACCAAAGGTGTGGCCTCTATTACTGTCAACCCAAGTAAAAATGGGCGTTGTCTCTGTATTTTAGTTCTAAAAAACAGAAGAGTGTGTACAAAAACTAAGGGGCGTGGCATCTTTGTCCTGCAAAGCTAACAATTTCTGATTGTATTGCAGCAAAAATGTAATTTTATATGCTTTTATGATTTCGCCTAATTTCAACCCAATTTTATCTTGATGAAGTCCAGCAATAAAAGGAAATGTGTGTGTGTGTGTATATATATTTGAAAATGTATGTATATATTTATACTTAAAAACAAATTGATTGCACTTTTGTTTAAACCAAATCCATCAGACGATCTGAAGCGACTGAGCTCCACATCAGTTATAATGAAGATGGAAATGTGCGTCTGCCTAAATACAGTAAAAACAGACTTAAGCAACACGCTTCACGAAGTGTAAACCGGGGTCTGCCAAAGGTGACGGGGTGCATGTTTTTTTTGTTTTTTTTCTGTCAATAAGGAATTTAAAATGGCATACAGAGAGAAACCAGACGCAGCTCGAGAGAGTAAGATGAAACCCAGCCGAGGATGAGCGCTGGACATCGTTCATAAACCATCCAGCGAGATCAACAGAACCTGGATTACGTGATTATTTTAATCATAGATGCTGAATAACTTTTTAATATTATTTATTATTAGAAGCAAACAAAAAAATTACACTTCTCATTTATTTAAAGATGTTTAAATGTATTTTTATAAAATATAATTTAGAGTTTTACAAAACCTTAATCTTTTGTATATAATTTAAAATATATTTCTACATTATTTGAAAATGTGTGCTAGATTTTATAAAGAGCTTAAACTTCTTGAAAATGCACAAACTGTCTTTTTTTATAATTTATTTATTTATTTTTTAAATACAATAAATTATACATAAGGCATCTTTATAAAGCTGGATGGATGTCCTTTAAAAAGCTTTTACAATAAATCATTGAAAAGTCAAGTTTTACATTATTTTAATTAGATTGCTTTCTTTAATTACACGCATTTTATAACCAGCCATATTAATTAAAAAAATTTTTTAATGTAAATTAATGAATTCTGGCTAACAAATCATCCTGGGGGTCGGTAAAGGAGTAAAACCTTTTGAAGAGTTTGATACTGGAGTTATTTTTTGACAGGTTCGTACATTTTGTTCATGATAAGGATTAAAAGTCACATCTAGTACACGGCACATCTAGTACAAGTCGCTGCCTGTCAAGTTTCCATGACAACCTGTTGAATGTTCCGCTTAGCGATCTGAGATTTTTAAGCCGCAACGTTAAAACTCTACGCGGTTGTCTTGATTGTGTGATGATCCGCTACCCACTGTTTACTGTTATTGCAGAAACGATAACGCTTCAACAGAACGTCACACCAAACAGCTCTCTTTCTCTTGTAGTAGACCACGGCTGGAACTCTACAAACCCCTCTATGTTATAAGCTACCATTTGCCAGACCTGCCCAGTTTCTGGACCCGTCACCAGGGTAAAGCTGGGTACTGGTCCAGTCCTAAGGGGAACCACCCGAGTAGCAGCACATGGCAGAACCGGCGCCGGCATCTCCTCACAGTTCCGGGGAACACCGGCTTCTTCGATGTCACGTCCACTAAATCAGCAGGCAGCTGCAGACTGCATCACACGCCGCTAAGGGCCGTCAGCACTGACTCAACTTAACAATCTGTCCACTTAACACTTAGCATCGCTTTATTATTTATTAATTTTTTTATGAAAACTTACTGGCACATGCACAAAATGTGTGTAATGTATGGGTGTAAAATAAATAGATTTATGCTTAAATTATTTGCGTAATTTACCAAAGAAGATGTAGGAGAAATTATGTACATGATTTAAAAACTGTATAGTGTACCCAAAGTGATAAAATGGTAAGAGAAACACTCTATCTACAAGTCTTTGCCTCTGATTATAAAACATGATTGACTGACTGATTGGTTGGATGTTTGGTGGATTGGTTGGTACTTTTTATTTATTTGCTTGCTTGGTTTCTCGTGACTTTATTCGGTTGGCTGCTTGAATGGATGCTTGTTTTTGTTTACTTGGTTAGTTCAAATTCAAATTTTATTTGTCACATACACAGTCATACACAGTACGATATGCAGTGAAATGCTTAGACAACTGCTCGTGACCTTAAAATAAAAGACTATGTATAGGAAATAAATATGAAAAATAAGAAAAATAAAAAAAGGTTGCCAGCTTGCTTGTTTGGTTGCGTGCTTGCGATTTAAATTAACTGTTGGTTGTTTAGTTGATTTCCTATTTGTTTACTTGGTTGGTTGGTTGGTTGGTTGCTTGTTTGTGGTTTGTGGTTTGTTGGGTGCTTGTTTGCTTGATTGTGTATTTATTTGGTTGGTTGTTTGCTCGCTCACTTGCTTTTATTTGCTTGGTTGATCTGGCTTAGTTGGTTGGTTACTTTTTCTGTTTATTGGTTGACCTGTCGGTTGATTGCTTCTTTGTTTGGTTGCTTTCTTTGCTTTCTTCTTGTTTGTTTGGCTGGTTGGTTGATTGTCATTTAATTGGTTGGTTGATTGGTTGGTTTGTTGATTGATTATTTGATTGATTATACATAACATCTGCTCCTGTCGTGTTGCTGACATCAACTCAAAAAGTAGAACGCTTAATAAACAGTATATTAAAATAAAAAATACTGTAGAACACGAGGCAAACGTGTACATGTTTATTATCAACTTTTGTGCAAAGTAGTTAAAACACATGACTTGTTAGGGAAGAAAACATGATCGGACAGATGTGTGAGGTGCTCGTGTAGAATGTACAGCCTCATTTGTAGTTTTACTCCACTTTTAGAATCGTTGTGAATTGAAACAGTTGTGTGATGATGTGTCAGAAACAGCATTCAGAAACACGTCCAATCTCTTAATTATTCAGGGGTATTTTCTTATAAAAATAAAGTCTGATTATTTACAGTATATACCATAATTCATCTAAAATGTGGACAATTTTTTTTTGCTGATTTTTTCCCCTTAGCGTTGCAGTCAGAGTTATTTGGTGTCTGAAATGCGGCTTTTGGCTGAACTTTACCTTAAGAGGGTTTGATTTGAATCACAAGCTTTACTGCTTAAGGATTTTTTTTCCTTTCTGAGTCCAAAGTCATCTGGATTTGTGGTTTTAAGTGAAAACATCGCTGGTAGAAACCGAGTAAATGAATTACTGTACAAGTAACCTCTTTTTGCTGAACGTTTTTTGTCATAAATAAAACAAAACTCTCGCGTGTCAGTGAAAGCACTAACCGGGCCTGCAGGGACGCAGAGTTTAACCTGTCCTGTTTAACATATTGACCCCGAGTGGGCTTTAATGGCCGCGTATCTCAAGCGGCTACTGACCAGCACTGGGCGACCACACACTCGTTACTTGATACACTTCTCTCCTAAACTGTGGAATTTAAAGGAACAGGTTTCTGCTTACATCCTCGCACTCGATCATGTTTTGCGTCTGACATGTTGTTTCTTTGGCTAACGGCTATCTTAAGCCCAGTCATGCGAGACCATTCCTGTACATACAGGACCAGAATCTCATGTTTTGAAAAATTCATATATTGTCACCTTTGGGTACGAGATGTTGTGTTTAAAATAGCAAAGATCTAGATATTTAATATTTAATATAGATTCCCACTTTGGGAGTAAATTTCTAATCAATGGATGCGTTTCGAGAGCATTCCCAGAGGTTCTTGGGGTTTTTTTTTTTGTAAAAAGCTGACAATATCATGATTTGCATAATATTTGAAAGCCTTTAAGCCAGGTGATCTCTCATGTTGTTTGTGGTTTTAGGTGGAAGTATGGTGAAGGAACTGATGGGGAGCCGCAGACCTGGCACAGCGGCGAGGACTGTCTGCAGGACCTGAGTTTGTGAACCTGTATTTTATTTTGAGCTCATCGAAAGCTTTTTAACCAAAGCAAAGATTCATGGAGGCATCAATATACAATATTACAGTTTAATCCAGCTGTGGACATCAGTGTCATTCACAGGAATCCACAGCTCTGTGTGTGTGTCTTTTGTAAAGAAGTCGAAACGAATCATGTTGGAAGTGAAATAAAATAAAATAAAATAAAATAAAAAGAGGACAAGAAAAAACCATAATGGAATAGAAAACGTGGCAGGATAAGAAGAGAATAAAGGAAGAGAATGTGAGCAAGCTTGGAACTGAAAGGAGTGTGTAAGAGAGAGAAAGGAAAGAAGAAAATGTGGAGAGAAAGTACATGAATAGAAAGGTAAAGGGAAAGTATAGAATGATAGAAAAGGTAAAGAAACAGGAAGAGTGAGGTGAAGAGGGATAAAGGGTGAGAAGGGAGCGGAATGAAAGACAAAAGTGAAGGGATAAGGAAAGGAGAAAAGAACAGAATGAAGGGTGTGTTAAAGAGAGAGAAGAAAATGAGCGAGAAAAGAATACACCTGAAAATGTAGAAGGAGAGGAGGGGAGAAGGGGTGTGTGTGTGTGTGTTGGGGGATAAGGAAAGAATGAAAGAGGAGAAGACATGCAAGTTAGGGAAAAGGGAAGAAAGAGATCTTAAACATGAAATCGAAGAACATCACGATGAAAAAGTTTAAGTGAAAAGGAAGTTGAGGAGTAAAGGGGCAAGAAAGAAACAGAATGGGGAAGAAAGAAGAAAGGGAACCTTGTGTTAAAGGTAAGAGAGGGGGAAATGTGCACGATTGAGGGGTAAAGGTGCATGAAAGGAAAGGAGGGGAAGAGAAGAGAAGGTAAAGCAAGATAGGAAAAGAAAGAGGGAGAAAGTGGGGGAAGAAGGAACGTGAACAAGACTTAACAGACTGAGGAAAGGAATCGTATGGACTGAAGAAAGAAAATGTAAAAGGAATGGAGAGAAAACTATAGAAGGAAGGTTGAGAATTCAGGGGGTAAGAGAGCGATAAAGGAAATGGAAAAGGAAAAAAAGATGTGAGCAAGGTATGGAGAAAGAAAGAGAGAGAGAGAGAGAGAGAGAGATCTAAAGAATGAAATTAAAGCAAATGAAAATGACAAACATTGGAGTGAATGAAAAGACGAATGCATCAATCTGTATTAGACAGCTATATCATGCTCTTTTATCTCTTGTTCTTTAACACAAACCCATCACCCGTCTCTTTTTTTTTTTTTTGCTTTAAAACTCCCAGATTCCAAAACCAATCTGATAAAAGTACAACATTTTTGTGTATCATCACGGCAACAAATGTTTCTACCCTGTTACCCAGTCATGCACTTTTTCATCCCCAAAAAGTAGAAATGTGCAAAAGAAACAAAATTGTTGGTAAGGCATTCACTCACACGCTCACTCACTCACTCACACGCTCACTCACTCACTCTTCATCTATACCTCTTTAGGGCCGCTGTGTAGGGCACGAGGCGGGGCACACCCTGGACAGGGTGGAAATCTATCGCAGGGCACATACACACACTCATACACTCATTCACACACTACAGGTAATTTTGAAACACTGATTAGCCTAATCTGCATGTCTTTGCTCTGTGAGAGGAAACCGAAGAACCTGGAAGAAACCCACCAAGCATGGGGAGAACATACACACTCCAGACCCCGAGACAAAACCATGTGATTCATGAGAAATCTGGCAAGTAGGATCGGTTGTGGCGACCATGAGCAGGTGGAAACACCCAGGGGTAACCTCCAGTTCTAAAAAATAAACTGTTCCTTTGCATTTGCTTGAAGTCCATCTTCGGTATCCAACACGTCGTCCCACCAGTAAAAATGCTCTGGAAGGTTTATCCAGCTGAGGACTCGATTCATTGCTTTCAGTTATCCAAAGTGATGCAACGTAGACAGCTAGCTAACACTCAAATCTGGCCACACCCCCAAGTACGAATAACTCAAATAAATTATTATTTGAAATGAATTATGAGTAATTAGGGGCGTGGTCGATTTGAGTGACAGCTGTAAAGCAGGTGTCAAACCGCTAGCTGTCTGTCATGCAACACTTTAGAAATTCATCTTCACACACACACACACACACACACACAACGGGTGATTTGGTAGCGCCAATTAAACCAACGCATGTCTATGGACTGTGGGAGAAAACCGGAGCACTGGAGGAAACCCACCAAGCAATTGGGAGTGTCTAATGTACGATTTTTGTCGAATTAAAGAAAGAAGAAGAAGAAACCCTAAAGCTACTGCCCGAGGGAGACACTGATGTGGCACAGCGCCAGAACAAAACCCAAAACAGAACCTTGGGAAAATCAGTCTGTACAAACTGATGGATAAACGCTGAGCGTTCAACTACAAAACCTGATGTAAAGCAATACAATTTTGAGTAGCAATAATAATAATAATAATAATATATGATATATACAACTTCCTGTATATAAACCCCACCCCACACACCTTCTGCCCCCCAACCGCACGTCCCTCATTTCCATTCCAGGGACTTGGCAACCCTAAGGTTCACTGGAGTTGATGTGGATAAATATTAGTAGTCGCGTTTCGGTTTTAGAACGTCAGAAAAAAGAAACTGTGAAAAGAAGAAGTGTGTGTGTGTGTGTGTGTGTGTGTGTGTGTGTGTGTGTGTGTGTGTGTGCGTTAACAATGTGTGTCAGTAGGATTTCACTATGGCCCAGATCTCTGTGTAACCTCAGCAAAAGCTGCAGCCTGCCAAGATATACCACTATTACACAATGTGTGTGTGTGTGTGTGTGTGTGTGTGTGTGTGTGTGTGCGCGTGTTGCCAGACAGTGAAAGAAAAAAAGGCACACATCAACAAGATGATATTTTAAACAGGGAACTGAAATGGGTGACAAAGTACACGTTTGCGCTCGGGTCCGAATGACCTTTGTTTCAGCTGTTGCATTTGACTTTCAAAAGATATAAATTATAATATTTTCGGAAATAATCTGAAAGCCGTAGTATCTCTCTCTCTCTCTCTGATCGATTCACCCACTGAAACTCTGCCCTGGAGGGAATATAGGCCAGGATACACTTAACCACACACACACACACACACACTCACAGAAAATTGTCATGTAATAACCTGTGTAAGTGGGACGAGTCTGAGGTCTGACCTGTCACATGTCATGTCCACAAAAATACACAATAAGCAGAAGGAGAGGAAGAAGAAAAAGACAAGAAGAAGAAGAAAAACCGCACAGGATTCTTGTGTTTGTTTGCACAAGAGTGTCTGAAACAGGAAGTGGATGAAGCTACTTTGGGAAGGATGGAGGCGGGATGAAAGGCCGTAGAGTCGCACTTTGGACGAGAGACAAAAAGTCTTACTGTCACTAAAAAAACTCAAATACAAAACATAGACAGACAAACAGACAGACAGACCAACGGAATAAGAGACAGACAGACAGACAGACCAACGGAATGAGAGACAGACAGACAGACAGACCAATGGAATGACAGACAGACAGACAGACCGACCAATGGAATGACAGACAGACAGACAGACCAACGGAATGACAGACAGACAGACCAACGGAATGAGAGACAGACAGACAGACCGACCAACGGAATGAAAGACATATAGACAGACCGACCAATGGAATGAGAGACAGACAGACAGACCAATGGAATGACAGACAGACAGACAGACCGACCAATGGAATGACAGACAGACAGACAGACCAACGGAATGACAGACAGACAGACCAACGGAATGAGAGACAGACAGACAGACCGACCAACGGAATGAAAGACATATAGACAGACCGACCAATGGAATGAGAGACAGACAGACAGACAGACCAACGGAATGAGAGACAGAAAGACAAACAGACCAACGGAATGACAGACAGACAGACCAACGGAATGACAGACAGACAGACAGACCAACGAAATGACAGACAGACAGACAGACCAACGGAATGAGAGACAGACAGACCAACGGAATGACAGACAGACAGACAGACCAACGAAATGACAGACAGACAGACAGACCAACGAAATGACAGACAGACCAACGGAATGACAGACAGACCAACGGAATGACAGACAGACAGACAGACCAACGGAATGACAGACAGACAGACAGACCAACGGAATGACAGACAGACAGACAGACAGACAGACAGACAGACAGATCAAACACTCTGACGCTCTAAAAGCACTGACACCGGAGACTCCTTCCACTAATGTTAATCGCCTGCTCACCTCTTCAACAAGCACAGACGGTTCTTAAGGCATGTTCACGTCCAACCTGGACGTCTGTGTGTAACCGCGATGACGTATCAGAACGAGCGCGTTAACATAAACCTGCACGAGTGTCCGAGCTGCTGCTGATACACAAAGTTAATCAACACCTTCTGACCAATCAGGATCCAGCGCTCAGTGACATACAGTGGTTTGATTTATTGTGACCAGACTGTAGACTGATCTGCTCGCTTCCTGTCTGCGAGTCGTTACAGGGTACCGTCTGGCTGAGGGAACACGGACGGCGCTAGTGAGATACGGATCGTCCGGGAATGTTGATGGAAATGCACGATAAGGAATATCGGTTTTCCGGGAAAAGGGAAAAGGTATGATATTAGGTTTTAATTGCTGATGAAAATTAATCGGCGCGACTTCCTTTACTGTTACTTTACGCCGTGTTTTCCGATTAAATTTTGAATTGAAAAATCGAAAAAAATTCCTTTTGCACAAGTTATCCAAATCCCAGAACCCTGTTTATCGGAGGGAAACACACCAGTCTCGTCATCTCCTATCACTCACAGCTGCATGGGAAATGTATGTTTATGTATGATTGTAAGCGATTGTGTGTGTGTGTGTGTGTGTGTGTGTGTGCTTCCCCATGCAGGTGCTACCATGAGATCACTTCCCTACTTGCCGGGCTTGCTTCCGTACCAGCCGCTGTTTCCTGTCCCAAAACAGGAAGCAGGAAGAGCATCCCTGTCCAGCAGGGGGTCAAAGGTTAAAGGTCAGGAGCAGGATTTGCGTGCCTGGGTATCTTTCTTTTGTGTGTTATTTAAAAAAAATAAATAAATAGAGAGAGCAGAGATGCGATCATCGTGCGGCGAGACAACCTCCTTCTAAATATTTCTGCAGCGCAGTTTCTTGAGGGAAGATAATTGTTCATAGATCAAACAAGAGCCTTTATGATGTCTTTTGATTATATACAGTATGTGTATATTTTTTCTGTGGTATGTAAATGATCCAGGCTTAGATTTGAATTTATTTACATTCTGTCGTTTATCCGGCGGACGCTTTTATCCAAAGCCAGTAAAGAAGAGAATTTGGCGGTTATGGACTTAAGGGTGTAACAGTCGTTCCTTGAAGAACCTGCTCGATAATGATAATGATGATGATGAGGATGAGGATGAAGCAATAAGTGCCTAAGGATTACAATAAACAGGAATAAAAATGAATCACATTTACAGTAAACTCCTGTGATAAGATCATGTGACACTATGAGTAACAGGCTTTTGTTGAATCTGATTCATAGGAGAAGATTTTTCTTTTTAAATCATTTGCAGGAAAAAAAGTTCGATCTTTCATCAATCTCATAGGAAGGTTGTTGTTGTTGTCTTGTTGTTGTTGTTGTTGTTGTTGTTTGTCTCCAAGACAGAGGGCATTTCCGCAGCTCTACAGCTGGGTCATTTGGTTCAGCTCTGTTTTGCAGCTCATATGTTAAAAAAAAACAAAAAAAAAACACTACACTTTTAATTTACTTCCTGTTCTCAAGTCAGCTCAGAGTCGAATCAGATTCAAAAGCGATGCAGGTACGACTTCGCTCGGACCCGAGTCTGACTGTTGCGTTCTCACCTGCGCCAGATGTTGAACCCCCTTTCTCCAGAGGTTCATTTTTAAACACTGAATTCTAATACCACTTGTCGAGTCAGCTGAAATACCTTTGAATTAAATGTGTGACTGCCTGCTCGTACAGACACACACACACACATACACACATACACACACACTTCCTCTTTAATACCAACAGTTTCCTGTTTTCTGTAAACATGCACCAAGCAAAACCTCGGCCATATTGCTCAGCACTTGTGCCGCACTGGAACGGGCCTACGCTGGTTTCTTGCTATGTCAGCATGTGTGTGGGCGTGTGTGTGTGTGTGTGTGTGTGTGTTCGCTACTGTATGTGTCATTTTCCATGTGATCCTAATGGAAAAATGTTTTATCTGGCAGGTTAGACGTCGTCATGTTTCCTGTTCACTGTGTGTGTGTGTGTGTACATGTGAACAAGTGTGTGTGTGTTCATGCACTTCATGTATTATTTCTCTGCCCTGTTTGTCTACATAAACACAATGAAACGTTTGTTTGATTGATCGATCCATCGATGGCTCGGTACAAAGCATGAATCTCATTGAGGAGAGGACGAGCGGGTGACACTTCTGGTTTCTGGGGCTTTTGCGGGACGTGTCACTTCCTGCTAGAGGAAACGACGCTATGTGTTTGCTCAAAGCAGAGCAACCAGAAAAGAGTCATGCAAGTCAGAAACACCCCCAAGAAGTTCCAGCATCTTCATTTTACACAACCTGAGTGTCAGAAAAGTGTCAACTCGCAGTGCACCATGGTGACGGTGTTTATTTCCCTGGATTAGACCACGCCATGGTGTTGTGTTCGGGTGCGGCAGTGACGATGCGTACTGTACCGAGGGCATCACTGAATTAATTCCAGTGATGATGAAAAGGTCGAGGACCTGGCTCTGAGTGTTGCCATGGCAACGATCCACCAAAGACACGCTCCAAACTGCTGCTCAGAATGAACGCATTACCGGCGTGACCTCGCTGGGTTTAAGCCACAGACTCTGAACCGCTGCTAGGTGTCGAAGAAAGTCTCTTAGTGTTAACGCGAGAACACTTTCACTTTTGAAGGAAGACTTTTGAGCAGATAAACATAAGGGAACCACTCTGACCTCAGCGGCTTTACCCGCAAGATACACTTGAAAATCTTGACAGTGAAAGCTCTTGCTTGCCCTAGTGGACATTTGGTCAAGTCCCAGGAAAAGGATGCCAGGATCAGAATCAGAAAGAGCTTCATTGGCGAGAAGGTTTGCAGATACAAGGAATCTGTTTCGGTGACAGGAGCTCCCAGAGACCACAACACCACACACAACACGAAAAAGGATGTGGGGTTTAATCAAATAAATATCAGTGGTATTGCACATTCTTGTGCCCGGCTGCCCTGGTGTTCAGTGCTCTGTATCCTTGGATGTGGGTCCAAAGTGAGGCCTTCTCTTCACTCTGGAGAGATATACGGTTCTTTCAGCGGTTCGAACCGTCCTTTGTAGTCTTCTGATGTCTGATTTTGTGGCTCAGTTATTGAAGTGCACAGGACAGATCGAGTGACGTCCGAGTAGAACTGTGTGAGGAGCATCTGTGGCAGGTCAGACTTCCCCAGCTGGAGAAGGAAGCCATGCTGTATGACCTCTGCTGGGTTTTTATTACGATGGAGTCGTCCTGAGAGATGGTGGTGACCAGGAACCGGAATGACTCCACTGCTGCCACAGTGCTGTTCATGATAATGAGTGGCGGAAGTGCAGAGATGTGGTGAAGATGATGCCATGGAAACATACCAGTCAAAGCAGATGACTGATTGCTAGAGATGATGTCACAGCAGGTGCTACTTCTGACATACGCCTGGCATCTCGATTCTTAATAAATTCTCTCTTGCAGTTATTTGAGCGCTTACCAAGAAAAGACAGATCCTCGGCTTTAGCTTCGACTTATAGCCCGTCATCCACAGCCCTTCCACACACACACACACACACACACACACACACACACACACACACACACACACACACAGCCTATTAAACACTCTCCACTTGTTATTTGTCATCAGTGCCTTGTTAATACATACTCAGGTATGGTAGGAATGACAAAACACACACACACACACACACTCGCTCGTGGAGAACAAACAACAGCCGTATAAACAGCTTCAGTACGGAATTGACAAAATTAACCATTTAGGTTTACATGGCAAGAAATTCCAGAAATGAGAGTTGACCTTTGTCCTGGACATGGCTCAGGCGGTGAGTGTGTGTGTGTGTGTGTGTGTGTGTGTGTGTTTGAACAACCATATTGGTGAGTGACTCTGTTCCTTTTTTCCCCCCTAAACGTTTCTAGAAGATCCGAAATGCATGTGATTTCCCTTTTTTTTTACAAAACTAGACAATAAAGATTATAAATCTATTTTTTTTTCAAGACCCAGTGATTTCTTCGTGGGTTCTCCTTTTATGTTTTTTTATTATTATTATTTTTAACCTTACGAAGAGCCCATTTCACTAAACAAGCAAAAACTTTAGCGGGGGAAGACTTGGCGTGACATGGAGTTGTTCCGAGTGTAAGAACGATGGATGTTTACAGAAGACTTTGGCACATACTGGTAATGAGACTCTCAGCCGCAGAACAACATTTGAACGGTAAAAGCTTTTTAAAGAAGTCTGTGTGACTCAGAGCCTATTCAGTCCTGACCATGTTTGGGCCATTAAAGGAGTTCCTGGGAGGCCATACTGGCAGACGTGAAGCAGATAAACCGTGATGGTGTCCAAGCGAAACACTGGGATGAGTGCGTTAGTGCAGCAGGGGATTATATAGAGAAATAAAGGGAGTTTTTCCTTCTCAGGACTGTGTTCTGTTATTCTGTACCAGCAAAGACCCAGGTTCGACTCAAACACACCAGGATTTATAAAATCCCCCCCAGTGGGACAATAAAGTTTCTTCTGCGTTATACTGTAAGGACTGACCTTTGGGGTTCATACAGTAATTAGGATTTGGTTTATTGTGGCAATGAGACAAACAGATGAACTGAAAGGCTGTTTAGGGAACCAAAAATAACTCTTAAGGGCATCATTTTGATGCAACGTTTCTGACATCTCTATTTTTAAAAGCGTGACTAACCAAAGAACCCACTTTGAGGAACCCGGGTTACTAAAATCAAACAGTAAAAGTAAAACAGGAGCAACGCTTTTAGACTGTAGCTGTAATGACTGTAATGACACGGAGGAAGCGGCCTTCCTGGTGAACTTGAGGCTTAATATCCGTCTACCCGAGTGTGGATTCAGATTTATAGTGTTAAACTGGAAGTCTTCATTTATTAACCTCCAGTAAACTCTTTATCCTGATCAGGGTAGAACTGGGAACACTGGGAACAAGACGTAACTTTTCCAAAATCCCAACCTATTGAGTTTGCTGTGTGTGTGTGTGTGTGTGTGTGTGTGTGTGTTCCCTAGGGGTAGCCATTTAAGCTGTCCCTTCTGATCTCTCTAGGGGGTGGGTTAAGTGGCAGAATCTGGACACCAGACACACACACACACCATCTCACACACACATGCAGTGTGATTAAGCCTGAAATTACAGCTGGCTCCCACATCACTGTCGCGTGGCAAGGCAGCAGTAATGCTGAGTGACTGAGGTCTCTACACTCACATCCTGACATTGTGTGTGTGTGTGTGTGTGTGTGTGTGTGTGAATGGAAAAAAAACACATGAACCACAACAATCAATTTCCAACATCACCTTAACCTCTGAATGAGTTTATTCAGACTGAAAGTGTGTTAATATTTGTGACTCACACACACACACTACGCTGTGTGTGTGTGTGTGTGTGTGTGTGTATGTTGACTGTCATATAAACTGAAGACATTCCTGACATGCATTCTTGGATGAATTCCAACATACTCCTAAAGACCTGGCTGCGCGCACACACACACACACACACACACACACACATTTGTAAACCTGCCAAAACCCACTAGATGTAACTGCGTAGGCTTCTTACCGTTTATAGGCCCGATGAGGGTGTGTGATGGCACTTCCTGTTTCCTGCAGGATGAGTCGTTGCTCTTCACACATGCTGAGAGAGGGGTTGGGACAGAAGGGCACTTCCTGTGACCCTGGGGCATGAGGGGCGTGTCAGGAAGACGGGGGATAAGGGATGAGATGGGTGAGTGCTTGATTACAGTGAAACATCTGGTTGTAAGATTATTGAGAAACAGGGTGAGAGTGTGACTGATAAAGTGTGGCCCATTTAACTTGCGTCGATCCATAATTATCGGCACCCTATATAGCACGTCAAAAGTATAATAATTTTGCCATTGCGATTTTTTTTAACAAAATTATTTTAATTCGCCAATTTTTTTTTTATTAGTTATTGATTACACTCCAGACTTTTATTTAGACATTTATACTTGTGTGTGTATATATATACTTGACATTTATACTATAATGTACTGCCAGCATAATAATTATTGGCACCCTTTGTACTGTAGATTAATATTTATTTAAAAAAAA
Source organism: Clarias gariepinus (assembly GCF_024256425.1). Lineage (NCBI taxonomy): Eukaryota > Metazoa > Chordata > Actinopteri > Siluriformes > Clariidae > Clarias > Clarias gariepinus. The sequence continues at coordinate 35,801,454 of NC_071107.1, forward strand.
AACTCAAAAATATGAAGGGAGATGTGATGTAATGATTGAACACAGTCTTATGATTAATTATATACACAAGCTGTATTTACAACAATGTAGAGTCAATATCATGTTCATAAAACTATCATTGGCACCTATATACCATGTCTGAAGGGAGGCCAATAATTTTGTCATTATTATTCATTTAAAAAGAAATTTACCTTATGTAGCAAGGAAAAGAAATTTAGATAATTTATTATAATCAGTTTAATTTTATACATACAATGTATACTCGACATGTAGAGTCAATATCATTATTATTGGCAACCTACGCAGAATATCTGAAGGGGTGCCAATAATTGTGTCATTATTATTTATTTAAAAAGAAAATAACATGATGCAGCCTGGAAAAGTAAATAGTTTTTTTGCAAGCAGTCCCTAAATTATGTTCATATACTGTATACTTGACATGCAGGGTCAATATCATAATTATTGGCACCTTAGGTACCATATCTAAAGGGTGCCAATAATTTTACCTTTATTCATTTTAAAAAAGATATTATGTTACTAGGAAATTAAAGGTAAAGTTTTATACTCAGTCTCTTGATTATATACATACAGTATACTCTATATTTAAACATGTTGTGTCAATATCATAATTATTGGCACCCTATATATACCATATCTAAAGGGGTGCCAATAATTTTACCTTTATTTATTTAAAAGGAAAATGACAATATGTAGTCAGGAAAGGAATGGTTAATCAATTATTATACTGAGTCCCTTAATTATATACCTACTCTCTATATACAACACAATGAGTGAATATTATAATTATTGGCACCCTGTGTGGCGTATCTGGAGGGGTGGCAATAATTTTGCCATTCTTCATTTACATTATTAGGGAAAAGGGATGTAACTTATGATTATCCCCAGTCTTCTGATTGTATACATCCGTTTAAAACATATGCAGTAAATCTTTTGGCAGCCTACTTTTCACACCAAAAGGGCGCCAAAATTTTTGCCATAAATATTTGTGCAAATCAAAACAATATTTATATTATGTAGCACAGAATTTGAAAATTAGTCAACATTTAAGGCCATTCTCTGGCTTACACGTATGCACGTATCCTCACACACACACACACACACACACACACACTTGCAACATTACAGGAAGTGACCTCAAACACTGCAGAGTATGTAGATTTTGTCCGATAACACCATGAGCATGTGTGTGTGTGTTGGTGTGTATGATGAGCGAGACTACACACACGTGACAGTATGTGTGTGTGTGTGTGTGTGTGTGTGTTGAAACAGTTGTGACTGATTTCATTTTTTAAATTCCACATCGAGGTTACATTTACAAACATATTACTTATGTCCAATGCATCTTATAAACATCTCTCTCTCACACACACACACACACACACACACACACACACACACACAGAGGATGGATTACATTCTTTTGTAAATCATACAGAAATTCATTGGCAAACAACAGCGGAGTAAATACCATTCCAGCTGATAAGCGGAGATAAGGGAAGGCCTGTGTTTGACATTCTTTATGTGCTCTCATCTGCACATCTCAGCAAGAAGGCATGTATACACACACACACACACACACACACACACAGAGGGAGAGAGAGAGAGAGAGAGAGACAGACAGACAGACATATGGGAGGAAATTAAGAGAGAGACAGAAAGTGAGAGAGGGGAAGAGAAAAAAAAGGGTTTGAAGAGTCATAAAGTATAAGAGAGATGAATGGAGGGAGAAAAGGAGGAAGACAGTGAAAAAGGATGAAAGAGACGGCCAGGAGAAAGAAAGATGGTGAGAGGCAAAGAATGTGCAAAAGAGACGGACAAGAAAAGCAAAAGAAAATAGTTTAGGATGTGGTAAGAGGAGGAAACAAAGACTGGGAGGAAAGAGAGATAGAAATTGATACGATAAAAAGGATGGAAAAAAGTGATAGAAAATAGTGTGAGAAAGAAAGACAGGAAGAAAGAAAAAGAAATGGGAGACAGTGAAACAGAGAACATGAAAGACAAACGGGAGGAGAGAGTAAAGAGACTGAGAGGCGGAAAGAAAGAAAGAGTGAGAGACGGACAGGAGAACGTAAGATCATGAGAGGAGAAAAGGGAGAAAATGTCCTCTTTGCTTGAGGGCTTGAGACATGATGAGAAAGAGAGGCAGGAGAAAACAAAGAGATTAGGAGGAGAGGGAGATAGAAAGAGAGAGAGAGCGTGAAATGTGTGAGGGTGAAAGAAAAAAAGAAAGAAAGAAAGAAAATAGAGAGAAAATGAAAGAGACAAAGAGGAGAGAGTGAGAGACTGACAGAGGAAAGAAAGACAGAGTGAGAGACAGACGGAAGATAAGCCGGAGAGGAAGAGAGACGGACTAAGGCAGAGTGAGACTCAAAGGGAGACGGGAGGAACGATAGTGAGAGACCAGGCGCCATGGGTTTAAAACCTTACATGTCTTACATGTGTGTGTTATCTATGTGTGTGTGTGTGTGTGTGTGTGTGTGTGTGTGTGTGTGTGTGTGTGTGGGGAACCATTCAGTGAATGCGTGGTTGTTTTTAAAACAGATTTCCCTGTTACGCTTCCCACAGTGCTGAGACACACACACACACACACACACACACACACACACACAGGACTGCCCTGATGGTGGTTAGATGATCTGTGCAGCCCTGGGGTGCCTCGGTGCAGACGTGGATCCTGCTCATCGGGTGTAAGACATAAACACAAACATTGCCAGATGGTTTCAATCGGACACCACACACACACACACACACACACACACACAGCTTCCTCTTAGCATCTCCGTCTACAGGTGTGTTACGGCTGTCTTTTTTTTTTTTTATGAATGTTGGAGGCACAGAAAAAGTATTGGCACCTTTGCCCTTCTTTGAAACACATGACCTTAGCTTTGTTTTCGTGAGCCAGAAACCTCTTGTGCATCTCGAACGTGAACAGCTGACCAGTAAGGCCAGTTACACAGTCCAGTTCAGTTCAGTCGGATGATATTATGACTTCGCATATGACTGGGAAGCTGAATGGTCCCATACGCATTTCCATTACACACACACACACACACAAAATATCATGAGAACTCACAGGATTGGGACTAAACAGCTGTGTGTCCATGAGCAAACCACTTGCTACTGAGACTCATCTGGAAAAACATTCCAGTTTGCTAGAGAGCACAAAGAGTGGACTTTGAAAAAGGTCATGTGACCTGATGAGTCCAGACTGACCCTACTCCAGAGTGATGGGCGTGTCAGGGTAAGAAAGGAAGGACATGAAGCGATGCTCCCATCATGCATAGTGTCCACTGTACAAGCCTCTGGAGACAGTGTTATGATCTGGGGTCGATCAGTTACTCAGGTCTAGACTCAGTGACGTTATGGGGCAATAAAATGAAGTCAGCTGACCACCTGAATGTATTTTCTCTGTCTTGGTTTGTTCGTAATATGTTTTGGTCTCTGACTTATCTGGCCGCCCAGAGGTGGAACCTTTCCTTAATCGCAAGAAGGCTTACATTTACCGGACACCCTTATACAGAGCGACTTACATTTTTAACTCATTATAGATCTCATACATGGAACTTGGTGGTTGGCTTGAACATGGAGAACCTGGAACCAAAGAAAATCGGAATTGAGTCACTTCAGGAGGGTAATGCTTTACTATCCTAATGTGTTCACCTGTTCCATGTTGAACGTCCTGTTTTTTTGTCACACTGCAACGTCTCATTACACCAATCGTGTCTACCTTTGTTGCTATGGCAACATGGCATTAATTAATATTATCATTTTCAAAATGTAAATTTTTTCCCAAACGTGTTTTTTTTTATTTTTTTTATTTTGTTCCGTCTCAACTAAACACATGCTGTAATTTCGCCTAAAAAACAGGTTATTTAATTCCATCACCCCCCACCCCTTTGTTATTTATTACATTTGTGCTGGACTGGAGATAAGCTACAGACAGAAACCCTTCCAGGGAGCGATGGACTGGGAACGATAATTGTCTCCCAGCTGGCGTTCGAGCTCTTTAGCTTCAGGAGTCAAAGTTAAACCTGTTAAAACAATCCAGTCCCCTGCGCTCGCTAATCTGTGGTGTAATAGCAAAGGAGTTTAATCTCGTTAGCGACTGAGCCGTGACACTAATGGCTGAGGTCAGAGCTGATCGTTAGTCATTTGACCTTTTAATGAACACGCAGAGAGAGCTATTGATCCCCGACCAGCTTGCCTCTTTTTAAGATCTGTTTTTACTTAGTTTTCTTTTTGTACTAGACATCGTAAGTTGCTCCGATTGCTAACTTTGTTTAAAGCGAATATATGCGTTCTGGTAGTGTTGTCTAGCATTCACCCGTTTACTGCGTTTTTTTTTTTTTTTACACAAATTGGGCCTGATTCCTCATTTGGAAGACTGGTTGTATAGAGATGTTGGTATCTTAGCCCAAGCACCTGATGCTAGTCGTCGTGCTAGTCAGCTTCCGATCCTTTGTTTACGCCAGAGGACTCGTTCTGTTTTAACGCCCCAAGGAAGGAAGGGAGCGAAGAATCGAGCAGTGGGGATGTGAGATTAAAGACAGGATGAGGTTTAAAATACTTAGGGGTATTTAAAGGAGGAGGACACACACACACACATGTGGCAGCCATGTTGCAGTCCACCATCCAGCAAAGAGACACTAAAGATAAATCGGAAGGAGAGATAGAGAGGAGTGAGATAGAGAGATACTGAGACAAGGAAAGATAAAGATAAAGTTGGATAAATAGCAAGAGACCCAAAAAGACAAAGAGAGAGAGATGGAGAGAGTGAGAGAGAGAATAAAAGAACTGAACAGGGGTCACATGGGTGGAGCTAGAATGAGTGAAATCTTCTGTCTGTGTATTTGTCTGTTAATCTCTCCGTCTTGTGTAAATTCTGCCAATATCTGTCTCTGCATCACTGTGTCTCAACCTGTCTCTCTATCTCACTGTCTCGACATATCTGTCCCTCCGTCCCTCTGACTGTCTTTACCTGTACACCATCTTGGTATGTATCTTTGTCTGTAGCATCATTTTTGTCTGTCTGTCTGTCTCTACTCATCTGCTTGTCCTTATCTACCTTAGTGTGTCTCTCTGTCTCACAATCTCTGTCGATCTCTCTGCATGTTAGTCATTCTATCCATTTCAATACACATCCCTGAATGTCTCCTGTCTGTCTGTTTCACCATCTATATTTCTTGATCTATGTATCTGTCTTTCTATCACTTCTTTCTGTCTCTCCCTCCATCACTCCTGTCTGTCTCTCCATCTGTCTCACCACAGGCATGTCTTTCTATCCCTGCGTGTCTCATCATCATTCATGTCTGTCTCTCTGCCTCTTCATCAATCCTGTCGTTTTCTCTGTCTGTCTCACCATCATTATTGTCTGTCTCTTTGTCTGCCGTTCCATCACTCCTGTCTCTCTCTCTCTCTCTGTCTCTCCATCATTCATGCTGGTCTCTCTGTCTGTCACTCCAACGGTCCTGTCTGTCTCTTCCTCACTACTGTCTGTTTTTCGATTTGTCACTTTAGTTATCCATAATTTCTGTCTGTCTCTACCTGTCTACCCATCTGTCTTTTTGTCTCTACTTATCTGCCTTTTTACCTCCTTGTCTAAGTTTATCTATCTTAGTATGTCTCACATTCTCTACATGTCTGTATGTTTGTCATTCTATGTATCTCAATACTCACCTCTGGCTCTCTCTCTCTCTCTCTTTCTTTTAGAGCAAATAAAAATACAGAATGTAGATAGAGAGAGAGGGGATATATTTTTCATTTCCCTGACCTTTTTTTATGTTATCTTATTTGAATTTATTTTATATCTTCCTCCCACCCCATCTCTGTATGTCTCTGAATCTTTCTGTCTGTCTGTTCCAGCATCTGTTCTTAATCTACCTGTCTGTCTCTTTATCACTCCTGTCTGTCTCTCTGTCTCTTTATTACTCCTGTCTGTCTTTCTGTCTGTCTCTCTATCACTCCTGTCTGTCTTTCTGTCTGTCTCTCCATCACTCCTGTCTGTCTCTCTATCACTCCTGTCTGTTTCTCTGTCTGTCTCTCTATTACTCCTGTCTGTCTTTCCATCACTCCTGTCTGTCTCTCTGTCTGTCTCTCCATCTCTTCTATCTGTCTCTCTTGGCTGTGAGGATGTAGCGATATAGTGTTGATTATTTCAGTGGTTGTCATGACAACACCATGACAACAGTCAATAATAAGGAGGATGATCTCTCTATCTATCTATCTATCTATCTATCTATCTATCTATCTATCTATCTATCTATCTTTCGAGATAGAGGGGAAATATATAGACAGAGAGGATATAAGGTTAATTTCCCTGACAGTCTTGTTGTCTTGTTTTATGTTATGTGAATTAGTTTTATAGAAAGGTATCTCTTTCTCTTTCTCTCTCTTTCTCTTTCTTTATAAAATTGAAAGGAGAGTAAAGCCAGAGAGATGAAGAATTGTAATAATGGAGAGAGTGAAAGAGGAAAGAAAAGCAGTGTTGTCAATGTTTTATTAATCTGCATGTGGCTATATTTAGAGCTTTATTAGATTTTCTATTAGGCTGAGTGCAAATTTCTCTCTCTCTCTCTCTCTCTCTCTCTCTCTCTCCCTTTCTTTCTCTCTCTCTCTCTCTCTCACACACACACACACACACACACAATGGCGATAACCAACTGCTTCATTCTCACTTCTTCATCATTACACCTCCATCTATCTTGATGCAATCTGCAGCTTTCTTTCAGTCATACCAACAAACCCACACACACACACACCCATCACTAGTGATACTACATGAAAAATCCATTTACATCACCGACAGCAGGAAAGAGAAGTGAACACAGATGCACTGAAACAGAGATGAGTGTGTGTGTGTGTGTGTGTGTGTGTGTGTGTGTGTGTGTGTGTGTGTGCGTGTGTGTATGTGTTTTGCATGCGAGAGAGGAAGCAGGAACTTGCTGGTGGAACAGGAAGAAATCCAGTTTGCTGCCTCTCTGGCTTAATCTCGATCCGTGCAGCCCTGTGTCTCATAGCTCTTCATCACCTTACCTATGTGTGTGTATGTGTGTGTGTGTGTGTGTGTGTGTGTGTGTACGCTGGATAGTGTTTGGGTAATAAAGGTGCACACTGAAAGATTTATAGCACAGATATGGAAAGAGATATAGTGGAGGGGACCCAGATAAAGTGTGTGTGTGTGTGTGTGTGCAATGTCAATGCCTGTTCAGAATCACATATAGTATAATAAGTAAATGGTATGTTAGAAAAGAAAGGACAAACCTGCCTCTCACACACACACACGCGGTACATCTGTTTAATTTAAAGGATTACTGATTTATTAAATCAAACACACACACACACACACACACACACACACACACACACACACACACACACTTGATACACAGTGAAACAATGGGAATGATGTCGTGTTGTTTGTCTGGCTAATTGTACACACATCAGGCATCCACCAAATTGGCACACCAAAATTAAGGGCTAGTGCAACTTCTAGAGGCACTAATACTTTTGGAGCCATGGTCATAGGGAGGCAATTTTTTTTTTCGCAGACGAAATTGAATAAACCTTACATCATCCACATACTGTGTGTTTAATTTAAGAACGTTATTGTCACCTTCTGGGTGCCAATAGTTTTAAAAGTACGAATTGTTGTTTTTTCCCGCCAGACAAAATTGCATTGGATAAAAATTTATAAATAAATAAACAAACTAACGGAAAACTCTTGAACATATTTTTGGCCCCTTTCGACAGAGGGTGCCAATACTTCTGGACAGTAAGCTTGATAAACAGCGATCTGTTAGCATTTTATCCATTTATTGTTACAGTGAATGCTGCGGAACGTCCACAACTCTTGTTCTCACTTACGTTCTAGCAGCGTCTATACACACACACACACACACACACACACACACACTTAATACAGTCCTTAATACAGTGACATCCAGGAATCCTGACATTGTTGTGATTCATGTGCCTCAGCCTCAGATTTCGTTTCAGATGCACACTTAAAGGTCATGGGGTCACACACATTATCCTCTTCGGTTACCCGTCTTCTCCGCGACACACATCCGCTCCGCTCGACTCCTTCTGTCACAACGTTCTAAACCCCTGTCTCAGGCGTGCCGTGCCTTCTGTTGCCAGCATCTCTTTTCCTCCCTCTGGCAGACGGATCGATGGGTGACGGAGTGCTGTGGTTACACGCGAGCGGGTTCGCGGCCCGCGAGTGGGATGTTATATGCCAAGCAACATTTGCATAAGGCTTCTATTCCTCGAGCGTTATTCCTTACTACTCCGGGTTCTCGCCGACATAAAACACTTAGCTGGTGACCCCCCCAGGTAGCAGACATGACTTTTTGTCTCAACAATTCCACTTTTGCTAACGATTTACCTCAAATAAACCGAAAGTAATTTATATAGTAAGTAAATAAATGAAGTAGCTTATGAATTAGCTACAAATACACAACTAGCTAGCTAGCATAAGTTATATGGAAATACATTTTATTCCTCACTACTCCAGTTCCTCGCTTCTCTACCTCATTTTAAAGCCGATAACGCTTAGAATTAAAAAAAATTAAATATATAATTAGCAAGCTAGCAAAAATTATATTCAATTAATTTCATATCTACATTCCTAATATTACTACTGCAGTTCTGTGCTATATCGCTGGCTAGCCACTTCACCTATGCTAGAAGACAATTTGTATATAAAATCTAATAAAATGTGTACAAAATATAAAACAAATTAAAGAGCCGTCATTTGTTTCTTATTATTCCAGTTTTTCAGTAGCTACCTAGTTGGATGGCTAGCTATTGTATCCTAGTGTGATTCATTCTTTGGCTAAAAGGAAGCATATACCCAAGGTCTATTTTGCTGGGGAAAAAAAGAAAAAAGAGATAAACTCATTAAATAATTAAATGTTTAACATGGAAACTAATTAAATTTTTTTTAAAAAGAATGTGTTAGAAACCCCTTAGTTTGCAGTTCCTTGTTAGCAAGCTAGCTATCCTGAGTCCATTGTGTGGACAAGGCCACTTGTCTTTTGGTTGTAAAGCCCTCGTTTATTTCGTGTTACTCCAGTTTCTCATTAGCTAGTTAGTTATAGCTATTTTATCTCACTGTGATTTATTCTTAGCCTAGAAAGACATGTGTACTCAGGGTTCAGTTTGTTAAAAAAATAAATAATGTATTGGATACCCTTAGTTGTTCCACACTACTAAGCATTGCAACGTATTTGTTTATTTACTATGAACTTAATTTTCACTACTTGTTAATGCTAGTTATGATATCTATTTTTCGCTGTTTTTGTCATTTATGACGCATATATAGCTATTAAAAATAGACATATTAATTACTCACACACACTCATTATAGGCAATTTGGGAATGCCAATTTGCCTAATCGGCATATCTTTGGACTGTGGGAAGAAACCGACCAAGCACGGGAAGAAGATGCAAAGCATGTTGGCAGGAATCGAACCCAAACCCTGGGGTTGCAAAGCGACAGTGCTAACCACTAAGCCCCTGTGCCGTCCAGAGGTGGGTAGAGTAGCCAAAAGAATGTACTCAAGTAAGAGTAGCTGTACTTCAAAATAATATTATTGTTACTGCGGCTGATTGGTGAAACAGTCATGTGGTAGATCTACCTGCTGCATGTGTAGAATAAATGGTTGGAAAAGTAACGAGTCGAGTGTATCCGAATGTAGCGAAGTAAATGTAGCGTTTCTTCTGTACAAATGTCAGTATGGTGCAGTAAAACTACTTATAGAAGTAATTTTTTTTCAAAAAGTAAAAGAGTAAATGTAATTCGTTACTATCCACCTGTGGTGCCGCCTACATATCAATTAACATATTATATTATCATTATTCCTTAAATTAATCGATAAATGGGAAGGTTGCATCAGTAAGGCCATCCGACGTTAACAAAAAAAACTGTGACAGGTGGTGTGTGGATCGGATGGTCTGCTGTAACGAACCCTTGAAAAAAAGGAAGAATTCATTAAAATAATCAGAATTCAAATGGAGATAATTCTTTCTGATAAATTCCTTTAAAATGACTGATCAAACAGGCTAAAAACTAAAAGTTTTTGATCAGAGGTGAACCGTGTTAATACTGGTTTGTGTAGGCTAGTAGTAGTAAAGTTTTTCACTACTGTAATAAAAAAATAAAGACAACGAATAACACTCAGACCCTTGCTCTTTATTTACGGACTCCAATTTTAAGAACCCCATGCTTTAATAACGAATGGTTTGTATTATACATTATTAGCATTATAATATTGTCTTCCTTTTTTTTTCTTCTTTTAGTCAGCACCTGGTTGTCGCTTTAAAGGTCAAACTGCTTTTTTCATCCTTCACTCCTCCAATCTCCTTTCATTTCCAGCTTTGCCTCTATCTCCTCATCTCCTCCTCGTCCCGAGGCGTACCTCCTCTCCTCTGCGTCCGCTGGTCCCTAATGTCCTTTGTCCAGCTGTCAGGTCATTGATTATGTGCCAGCTTGACATTAACAGCTAGCTTTGTTTTGCATGCTATGCTCACGCTTGCAATTGGAGATGCACTTTATACCGTAGGTGTATATAGTTTAAAATTATATTTATTAAGAATGACACAGTGTAATTTGTAATCATATACAGTATAGTCAAAATGTAAGGGTGTTGATTCTCCCTTTTTGTCGTCAAAGTGGAAACCATTTGCAAGAAAATGCAAAGTTACAGCTTTGCCTCTAAGAATCACAAAGCACTGGTACTGGAGACTCCTTCCATAAATGCTAAAAAAGCGTCAAACTGACACCTTGTTTGCTGTATCTGTAATTATTTGACGTCAACATCCCAGTTCGTGTGTTTCTGTGCATGTACAGTTTGGCGTTATTATTTCAATTTTACCTGACTGATATTTGAACATAAACACAGCTCGTCTGCTTATGATTACCGTCCTGTAGCCAAAACACAGGCTGTCCCAGTGACCTAGCTGTTTATTTTAAAAATAAATAAATACAAGTAGAGAAAGAAAGAAAAAAACAGCTGCAGGTTTGCCGTGTCCTCAAATTACTTTGTGGCTACGGATTAATCCCGCTTCGCATGTTTATCTGCGTTAAGGATTCACAGCACTGCTGAGAGCGTCATGTGAAGCCTTTTCTTTTTCTTCATCCCCTCCTGTTATTGTAAATCAGCGGGGGGAGGTTTATCCCAGGCAGGAGGGGAAACAGGAGGGGTGAAACTGGGTCACACACATGGAGACACACATACAGAAAGAGACAGACAGAAACACACACAACCACACAAAATGTGCAGATGGGTGAAAAAAACTAAACGGCAACAGAATCATGAAATTAAAAGTCGCAAGCCTTCTCGCTCTTTCCCCCTCTATGTCCCTTATTCTTTATGTGTGTGTGTGTGTGTGTGTGTGTGTGTGTTTCCTTCTTCCTATCTTTCGTTTGCTCTTTCTCTTCGTAATACAAGGGCAGCGCTGTCCCTAGCTTCAAGGACAAACTGCGCTAGAGCAAGAAAGACAAAGAGAGGGATCTACACACAAACACAAATGCCAGAGAGGCAGACATAAGTGTATCTGGCCACTACCCCCACACACACTTGTGTGCACACACACACACACACACACACACAGACTATTAAACCACAACTCCACACTATTGACTCCTCTGCCACTGCATAAGTGAACCTCCACTTCCCCAGTCTGTCTGTGAGAGTGTGTAAGTGTGAGACAGACAGTGTGTGTGAGAGAAAGAGAGAGAGAGAGAGAGAGAGAGAGAGAGAGAACTGATGTAGTACGTGACTGTGCTGATGAAGAGCCACTGCTGGCACACTGACCCACTAACACTGCAGCTCCACACTGCCAGACAGACTCATACGCTTCACTCAGCTCACACTTCCACTTACACACTTACACACTCTTTCTCTCTCTCTCTCTCTCTTGCTCTCTCTCTCTCTCTCACACAGATCCCAGGTGCAGTTCACTCCTGCAACTGAATGATTGTATTTAGCCCTAGCAATACACAAAAAACGACTAAAGCTAATAAAAATACACACACACACTAGTGATTAAATGCGCATTTGTTTACAGTTTAAATGACAATTTGTGGCAAGTGTATTATTTTCTCATGAACTTAATGTATACTGATTATAACTGCATATCCCCTTGCATTTCCAGGGTCTGGGCTCGATTATCCCCCCCAGGGTGTGTGTGCATGGAGTTTGCATGTTCTCCCCATGCTTGGTGGGTTTAACACATGTACTCTGGTTTCCACCCACAGTCCCAAAGACATGCAGATTAGGCTAACTGCCATTCTCAAATCGCCCATAGTGTGTGAATGCACGTGTGAATGTTGACCGGAGGTCTCCCCACGGCCTTGAAATAAGAATAAATGATAATCACCACTGGCCTCCATGGCCACCCTACAGAGTTTCCTAGATAGATGGAACTTTTAGCCATGAATTTGATTCATTTAACTAGACATTTGTAGAAGTTTGCAATCAATAATGTAATTGCAATCAATAATGTATGCATTTAACTTGGACCTAGGACCTTAAAATTCATGGAGATATGTACTGTATATGTATGGCCATTAAAAAAACATGTGGGAAGAGCAGGGTATTTAAATGAAGCTAGAAATTTTAAGAGTGTTTAATAAACAAGTGCAAATTTAGTTTAGAATTAAAATGTGTAAGGGTCTATAAAGTATAAGAGGGAGTTAGCCATGAATTTAAATTTTTAGCTAGAAAAAAACTTTAGCTAGAAATTTAACATTTGCAGCAAATTAAAATGAACAAGTGCCAACAAAGTATTTTTTAGCTAGGGACTTAAAATTCTTGGAAATTTGTGATAGTACAAATGAGCTACAAATGTAACTACATTTGTATAGGGATTTTTTTTTTAAAGTGGGATTTTTTTGTGATACGCAAGAACAAGAGCAATGTAGCAACAAAGGTATCTAAAGTTAGCTAAAAAAAAGCATTCAAGAGTAGAGCCTTAAAAATAACAAACTTCTAAATTAACTAGAATAAAATTTAGTAAAATTTTACTCACTGGTATCAGTTTAGTTTTGAATTTGCATAACTCAGCTAGAAATGTTGCAATCAAACAATAAATTAGCTACATATTTATTTCTAATGATATAGAGATCATTACTTGGGAATTTCCCCTAGCTAGGAATTTCAATTTAATGGAGTTTTATAACAAATGGAAGCAGTTTAGTTATGGCTATAGTTACATTTAGCTAGAAATTTATTATATAATTATATATTTATTCTTTAGAAAGAAGCTAGCTAGCTAGTAAATATAAGGGAATATATAAGGAATTTAAATTTAGGCATTTATAATGTTGAAAAAATGACAAGTTATCTACAAGTCCAGCTAAAATTTATTGATGTCCAACTACTGTAACCAGGTTGAAGCTACTTTGAATGTCTCATTTTACAGTCGGTCTTATACCTATCCCTTCTTTACAGTTTTGGGGTGGAACAGGATTTAGATGAGGGCTGTTGCTTGCTCTTCAGCTGGGGGTGACCGAGCGGAAACGGAGACCTCTGGGCGGCTAAAACATTCCTCACATACCACAGCGACTGCTGGAGAGAGGCTGTGTTTCATTCACAGCTGGAAAAGGGAGGGTTAAAGGGTTTTGGCATCAATTATGAATACGAGGCATTCAAACGTTTTCAGTTCGCACTTGATAAATGTTGTAGGCGTATTCGAGATCAGCAGAAAAGCCTGTATATGTAAAAGGACAATAGGACTGAATTGAATTGAGTGTGGAAAGTGAATTGACTCTGTGTTTAGCTCAGTCAGGGATGCCATTGTTGTTCCGGTGTAGCTTTTACAGTAGCTGGATTTCCATTCAAGTGCTTATTATGAGAGGCTACATTGCGATTGTCATTTATTGGAAAACACCAACATAATACCAACATAGTTTTGCACAAAACATGTATTAAAATGTTTCAATAGAGACATGATTAGTAAGCTGGACTTAAACTAAGATGTTTGCTCATCTGCCACAAATCCTTTTTTCTTTTTTAATTGAGATAGTAGTGCACAAATGGAGTGCACAACTAGTTGTCTAATAAGAAGCTGACCATGTGCAAACCATGAATAAACCCGAAATACTTTATTGTTGCGTAATTAAAACCTTGCATCCAAGTTCTCTAACTAGGTGCATTTTATTGTATCATTTAAACCAGTAACCAAGTTAGTCGAAAAGCTAGTTAGAGTTGGGTGTATTACTGCTAGCGTTTGCAACATATATATATTTTTTATCAAATCAAACTTAAGACCTGCCTTTGGGGACATATTTTCTTTTTTTTACGTAGACTTACAGTAAGTACTGTACTGATTATGCCGGCATGTTTTCATTAAGCTAGTGATTAGCATTTGTCAAAATTGTTACCTAACATTTGGTAGTGTACGAGGTGAGCTAGCTGGTGAGCCTTAGCTAATGCTTGGTTTCATTTTCGGCGAGTCTTTCTTGGATGTTTATACTGTTTGAGTGAGGAAGGTCTAAAAGGTCTTTTACCAGAGAATATATTCTGCTTAGCAGCGGCACCCGTACCTGCCTGAATAAAGAATTTCAGTTACTTTTAATACCTCTGCATTATACCCACATGCCTATAAATAACTGATTAGATTCCACAAAAAACGATGTCATTCTTTGCTGTCCGTGGGTAAGCACCATAGGCATTGAGCCTGAGGCTGATGTTATGCGTCGTTTATCTAACAGTAATCTGCAATGGACCTGCAGGTCTGCAACTTGTTTGTACATGTCATGGGTTTTCCAATGCATTTCTCTCTAAGCACACAACAATTGAGAAAACCGTGGCCAGGAAGCAGTGCAACGCTTTACTCTTATTTAAAACCTGTCTTTTGTAAAAAAAAAAAAAAAAAAAAACTTTTGTGCCAGCTGGAAATGTTCCCACAATGGAAACATGCTCATGTTCTCCAGCCGGATCTCGTCCTGCTTGTTTGACATCTGGCTAGGTATAATTATTGTAGACTTTGTGTCGTGGTCTTTTAGATTGCACTTATTGTAAACCTGAGGTCATCAGGAGGTAAGTGGAATACGGGCGTGGAAAGGTGCATTCAGTGACCGCTTGACTTGACTGATTACAATGACAAAGCACTTACACAGGCATGTTCTGACAATACTGCATGTCTCAGTTATAAAGGAATCCTCATTCTCATAACATTCGGCATGTAACATCAGATCAACATGGTCGCTCACAGTGTAAAGTGTGAATTAAATATCACTTTACATTAGTTTATAGTTGTATTTTCTTTCGATTAATCTACAATCTCACACATCATGGGTTGTGACCCCACTAATTTATTCATAGTTTGCCTCCAAAGAGCCAGACTTTCTTGTATTTTTAATATAGTCTTGAGAAATAATTCTTCAGGCTTCCTGATGGACCTTTTTGTTTAGTCCAGGACCTGTACCTGAGCGGTTTCATTCATTCATTCATTCATTCATTCAGATGAATGTTTTTTGCTTGTTAAGTGACACTGTGACCTATAAATCATTCAATCATAAAAAGCATCTAACTTGAGAATGAACTAGTGAGAAACTGGTGCAGATGATGACAGTTGATCAGGCCGGTAATTACCATACTGGTGATGCTGAATGCTGAGTGGTTGGAACATAAACAACCAATTTTTGAATTGTATCTTTGGGCACTTTGCAGACCGTCACAGTAAAATGTTTGTTCCTGTTTCTTTCATTTAATCGACATGATTTAACTTCGGGGTCACGACTTTTGCCAATAGAAACCCTTCGCTTCACTCATTATATTACCTTAAACAATCCGCATGACATTTCTGACCCGTTTGCTAATATTGACGTTCTAGCATTCTGACCATCATCATTATTCCACACTCATCCCATCATTACATAAGCATGCACAGTTCTGATCTTTGGCCTCTCATGTTTCCATGGAGATGATTTCTCACATCATGCCCTGCTGCATCATTAGGTTTTTGGTTAGATGTCGCTAAAAGTTTAGTCTTACTACACTACAGAGGGGCAGAAGGGGCTCACAATGCTTATAATGCGAAAAATTCTACAATTAATCAGCATGGATTTTTCCCTTCATTTTGTTGTATGGGAGAAAAAATAAATAAAACAAGAAAATACATCTAATTTATACAATTCCTGACTTACCATAAATGTAGTCAGTCAGCCCTGAGACGTCTGGTGTCTGACATTTGCTTTAAGGTCTAAAAGGAAGCATCAATATTTCGGATCAATATTTTAACATCCGTGCATACGTCTGTGGTAACAGCTTCAACTAGACTGAATGTTAATGACCTCATAACTTCTTGTTTTCATTTTCTGATTTATTTATCCAGCGTCAGAGGTTTCCATTTACATTCAAAGCAGCGTCACAAATCAGGTCATGTGACCCTAAATTCTAGACCCACCTTCAAAAAACAGGAATTGATATAAAATATGAAAACAAGGCAAGCTACTGTATAACGTCATTTGATAATTTGTTGCCTTCCTTATCGTAAGAATAGAAACAAAAAAAAATATGCTGGACAGGTTACTACCATGAACCCTTAAAGAAAATCTAACATTCTTATAACATATAGCATTCCTTAATGAGAACTTTTTCCTATTTAAAGGTAAACTCTTAATCATCTCTTTTAGACAATACATTACATTTCATTCAAAATGCTTAAAAAAAATGGTGGAATTAAACGATTTATGAATGATGTGGATGAAAAAAAAAACAAACCTTAGCCATTCTTCAGTTTCTCATTCACTGAAGAACCTTTAAAGCAATAGAAGGTTTCTGCTTTCAATGTAGAACCTCTTAAAAACATTTGCACGCGTAACCCTCCAGTTTATGTTTGAATTTAAAAAGACATAATTATATATAACTGTTAGAATAAAATAGGATACGTATGTCCATCCAAATCATTGTCACTTTTTTTATATTAAATCCAATATATTATCCATGTTTAAAACAGACCCTTTTTAATATGCTAGAACCCTGATCTGTACAATTTGGTGTCTAATATTTTGGAGGGGGGAGGGGGGGTTAAATTATTATAATTTTTTTATTTAAATAATTGCAAATTGTGGTCCCAAATGAGTCAAGATGTCATCCATATAGAACGTTAAACAAAGGGTCTCTGTGATCCAAATGAAACCGCTTTAGATGCTTGAACTTTAAATAATCAAATCTGTAGTGTCTTTCCATTAAAAAAAGGCCAGTCATTTAATATTGTAGTATTAAATACTACAAAAACTTCATTGTTCTTCTCATTAGTTTATAAAAAATGGGTTTCCTCATTTCAAATAAAACCTCTTTAAAAAATAATCCTAGAATCCAAACTATCTAATCTGTACTCTACATTTCAGTAAAAGAAATTCCCCTGGTGGAATTAAGTGGGTTAATAGGAAGGCGACCTGGACAGTGACAAACGTTGTTTAGTTTGTCTTTCTTAAAGAAATTTCTCAAAGGAACACTAGAACAGAGTAAAACATTAATTATATTAGACCCCCTTAACCATTTAGTTAGAAGCCTCTATTTCAGGTTAATAAATATAAAGAGTAATTATAATTGGTTTATCCCAGGTTGTTCCTTTTCAAGAACAGGATCTAAAACTTTAAGCAGAGGACCCCTTTAGTGGAACACCTGTATGTTAAAAGCCTTAACCATTCATTTTGTACTTTCCTTACAATAATTGGATGAAATAAAAATGACGAAACAAATTCTAAAATATAAACTCCAAAATGTGCCGTTTTAGGGTGTAATAAGCCTCAAGTGTTCTTTAAAATGATCTCAATACAAGGAGAACCTCTATACGAGCTAGAACCCTTACCCTTCTAATATGGAGTCTGAAAATTAATTTTTTGTTGTTTTATTTTAATTGCTTTGTTTAAAAAATGCCAATAACTATAATTTGTGAAGGTTTAATGAGTTAAAGTCTTTAAAAGATGTTAAGTGCTAGGGTTAGGGATTTCATCCATCTTGAAAAGAAAAACCTTTTTGTAAGGAATGCACTGCATATCAGAAGGTCACAGATTCAAACCCCAGCATCATCCAGCTGCCAATAATGGGCCCTGGAGCGAGGCCCTTAACCTTCAACTGCTGAGACGTATAATAAGATACATGTAAGTCGCTCTGGACAAGGGCGTCTCCCAAAAACAAATAAGGGCGTCTTCAATTTTCACATTTAAAAAAATACCAATAATCATACTTTAGGGGGAAAGAACCCTTAACCATCTACATTAAAGTAACAGAAATTGAAGTAGTGCTTTTAAAGGGGTAAGTGCCATAGACAACAATGATTTTTTTTTTCCTTCTATTTTACTTCAGTTTAATTCAATTCAATTCAATTCAATTTTATTTGTATAGCGCTTTTAGCAATTTTCATTGCCGCAAAGCAGCTTTACATAGTCAAAAGAATTATTTAGGTTTGTATGAAATGTGAATTTGTATGAATTGTAAGAAGTTCCAGTCATGAACTATCGAACTGTCAAGTCCCCAGAGAAACAGTTGCCAACACCAGTCAAGGCCAGAACCATTTTCTAGGTAGAGAGAATCATTCCCAGACACCAGACGCATCCCAGAGAGACACACGGGGCATCCATGTGACGAGATCTTCAGCCAGAAGCGGGGCATCAGGATGGGTCAGACAGGTCCGGAGGGCAGAGGGAGTCTGGATCACTGGCAGCTCAGGAACGACATGTGTAGCTCGACAGAGAGAGAGAGAAAGAGTGAAAGGGGGGACAGGAGGAGAGAGGAAAAAGAAAGAGGGGGGGAAAGAGAAGAAGAGGAGAGATGGCAGTTAGGTATGGTCACAGTCACACAATGTATAATGTGAATGTATATTAACTGTAGAGTGCAAGCAGAGACTCCGGCAGGACTAACTATGACAGCATAACTAAAAGGGAGAGCCAGAAGGAAACACAAACATGAGGGCTTCCTGACATGTAAAGCAAACAATCACCTCACCGTCAGCAAACCTGAGTGATCAATGAGAGTGAGTTTAGAACTATTCCTTAATGTAAGTGAGTTAATTTCCCAAGATTGTAGCTAGTGTAGAAGTGTACAAAGTAATTTAGAACACGCCATGTAGCCCACTAGATTACAGAGGGGAGTGAACACGCTCCTTGTTGTTGTTGTGTGTGTGTGTGTGTGTGTGTGTGTGTGTGTGTATATATATATATATATATATATATATATGTGTGTGTGTGTGTGTGTAGAGAGAGATGCCTGTGACGTTCTAACAGTATGACATAAAAGTTGATTATGACGTTGCCTACTGTTAGATCACAGGCGAAGCATAATATTAATAATTAAACATACATATGATGCTGATGATAAAGAAGCATTCTCATATATCAGATTATATACAGTATAATTCTTTTCAAGAGTGTAGCTTAGTGAGTAAAGTAATCTAGAACATCTGGCACGTACCCCACTAGGGGTGGGGACACGCCCCTTGGCGGTGACCACGCCCGTGTGGGCGGGGCCTCGCGCGATATTTGAGCTTCAGAAATACACTGGTCGACATCTCGAGCAGCTTCAGATCGCGGACGCAGCGGATGTGAGATCTCACGTCGTGCTTTCACACCTTGTTTCGAGGCAACAACAAAAGACTAACAGAGGACTCTGTCGCTCACGGGTTTTTGTTTTTTAAAAAAAACTTTTGAACAAGAAGTTTACTTTTTCTCTTCATCTTTAGTTTTGATTCCCTCGGGGTTGGCAACGGTTTGGTTTTTGGAGTGAAGATGGGAGCGCAATTGTCTAAGGGTGGAGCTGAAGGGGCTGAGAGCGCAGCCGCTAAAACCAACGGCCAGGTAAAAGATCCATGTGTCCATGTGGGGTCATTTCACATCCCATCTCATCGTCTACTACATGCTTCCTTTGTTTTGTCTGGGGTTTCAGAGGCTTTTCTCCATCGATGTGTATGGGGGTGTGTAGGGGTCCGCGCGTTATGATTGATCTTTACTAAACAATTATTTTTGCACAAATTCTGCTCAATTTATTTTTTGTTTTCAATGCTGATGTTAGTTTATATATGACGTGTCCGAGATGTGATAGAGAACAACACGTTGCCATCACAGGCTGTTCCCTATAATTAAACATCAAACACCTTGGGTATCTTTTTGTTGGTAAAAAAAGAATGATTGATCAAATAATTTTAAATCTGGTTCGGTTCGAAACTTTTTGAGTTCCTAATCGGGTGATGATGATTGTAGTCGCACCGAGCTCAGCCCATTGTGCTCTGTGGGGTGATTTCGGAACAAAAGGGCGCAAAGGATGCAAATGAGGGGCATTTTCTTTTGCGCTGTGCTGCTGAACAAAAGCGCACGAACACGCACCACCACACACACACACACCGTCTCATCTCTGTACGAACGTCTCCTCGCGTTTTACATCAGCTTAATTTCGAGTTTGATGGCGCTTTGGATTGGGTTTTAGGTTCAGTCCCAAATAATGGGGGTTCAGTGCGTAGTGCGCGCGCTGCGTGGGGTGCAGGGCGCCATCATTTGATACCCCGATGGGTAGGGAGTAGGGAGCCATTTTAATGGTTGATCTCGACACAAGAAGGGGGCACATTTAAATAATATAAATGATATAGCTTATATATAGTTTTTAAGTTTTTTTTTTATTATTATTGTTAATTGACTTAATTAATTAATTACTAAACACCACCAGTGAGCGCAAGACCTTGCACCCATATACCCCGCACGACACACATGTATTTAGGATAATAAAATCACGTCCGTCTTTTTTGAAAATGGTTTGTCTCTCTTATTACGTGCACTACGTAGTGTGTACAAGACAATAAATTCTCGTCCTGCGCCATTAACGAGCCCGTCGTCTATGACGCGCCCGTCTGTTGTTGTGTCACGTTCTCCGCGTGCGCGTCGCAAGCTCTGCTTTTAGCGGAGCAACAGTGGCGCCTAGTGGTAGAGTTGAGTATCGCAGGGTAATGAGAAACAAAGACCTAAACATGCGAAACAGTGCCCCTGCTGGTCAATACTGAAACTACACAGGCTTGTACACAACTTCTACAAGGTTTCAATTTCAACGCAAGTATAATGAAAGAAATACAAAAACAGCGTTTACAGAGACATTTAAAAACAGAAATTATATATATATATATATATATAATATATATATATATATATATATTGTGAAAACTAACGGATACTTTTAAACAGATCCAACTGTGATCTTTTAAGACTTTGATGCTGTTTTTTAAATTTTATACTTTTTCCATATCATTTTTAATAGTGTTTGTTAATTTTTATTATGTATATATTTTTGTTATATTTACTGTTAAATTGTCTGTAGTTGTGCGTTGTCTGTTTTTTATAGACTGTTTCTGTGTCTGCAGCTCTTTTAGGATCGTACAGCACTTTGGCCAACTGTGACTTTTGACTTGACCAGAAATTGGGCTTTGGGTCTCGCATTTGTTCCCTTGAGGCAGTCTGATAGTCTTTAACTAATAATGGACAGCGCTTGTGTGTCTCACACGTGGTGTACCAAAAAAAAATGGCCGGAGATTTGTTTACATTTGTTTTGGCTCAGCTACTATGATGTCCATATTGGTGGAGTACTTGATGTCTAGAGCTCAGAAAATAGCATCACATTTACCATTTCATTCACAGGCAAAACATTGGAGATAAAATAAATAGCATTTAAAGGTTCCTTCTCTATTTTCTCCCCAGGAGAACGGCCACGTCAAAACCAACGGAGACGTGTCGGCCAAGCCAGAAGGAGAGGTGGCGGTGGCTGATGGCAACGGAACCGCGGAGGCTGTCAAATTAGAGGCCGGGGACGCCATTGAGGCCGCAGAGGGTGAAGGAACCAGCGACAAAGCAGCAGAGGACGAGGCACCCAAGGAGGTCAAAAAGAAGAAGAAGTTCTCCTTGAAGAACTCGTTCAAGTTTAAAGGCTTCTCACTGAAAAAGAACAAGGGCACAGAGGAGGCGGCACCAGCGCCAGAGGAGAACGGCCAGGCCCCAAAGGAAACCAAAGAGGATGAGCCGGCTGCTGAGACCAAGGAGGCAGCTGCTGAGGCAGAGGCGGAGGTGGAGGTAGAGGCAGCACCTGCTCCAGAGGCTGCTGAGGAGGAGCCTAAAGCAGAAGAGCCCACCCCTGTGGTGGAAGCCGCACCCACAGAGGAGAGCACCAAATCCGAAGAAGCTCCTGCTTCCACCCCCGCTGAGCCCGAGGCCTCGTCTGCTGAGCCCGAGGCCACACCCGCTGAGCCCACACCAGCCTCGGAGTAACCTACTGCGACAGGACTGATTTTTTTTCCTCCCTCATTCCTTTCTTTTTATTTTTTATTATTTTCTTTTTTTTTTCTTTTTTTTTTTTAAAAAAGATTGAAATATATAAAATATATATATGAGACTTGAGCCACATCAATGAAGTTCCATTAAAAATACAGCCGTGTCACTACAGAGAAAAAAAAAGGTCAATGATAAAGATATGGAAAAAGAAAAAAGCATCACGGGTTCTCTCGATCGGTCGCTCCTTCTCCACTGTGGACGTACGAACCGGGACCGCGGAGGGGAACCGCATCCTCCAAACAGATCGGAATACTTTCCAGTAGAAGAGAGCGTGCCCTTCCTATCAGTCTCACAGCCCACGTTTTTCCCGTCTCAGATGCCAGTGGCAGGCGAGCAAATCGACGGATCGTCGCTGACGGTTAAAGGACAATGTGAAACCTTTTGAAATAGTGTGTATTTGTTTTTAGAAGATCTACATTCCTCCATTGTTTTTTTAACCCCTGAAAACACATGCGAGTATTTAGTGCAGAGACTTTGGAGCTTTGAGGGGTGGTTTAGGCTTAGGCTGATTTCTGATGAGCTTTTCAAAAGCGTGTCGTCGTCTCTCCCTAAGGAGTCTGACATAGGGGTGTACAAAACCACTGCTTTTATCAGCTTCCTTTTTATTTGTTCATCTGTATATAATTTTTTTGTCTCTTTTTTTTTTTGCTAACATTTAAACATTAATGGTTTTATTGTAAGATCAAGGGCAAATAAATGTCAACTCTCCTCATTCTGTTCTTTTGCATCTTTTTTCTTTGGTTCTTTCATTTTTCTTTTTTTTTTAATTTGCATTTAATTTTTATCTTGTTTAGTGCTGGCTTGTTTTGCAGCCTAGAGTGTTTTTAGACTGATGAACTAGATCTACACGATTGTCATGTCGTTACTGACGCTTACACTATACACGTGTAACACTCATGTATTTTAAATCAGTGTTCATATCATTCTACGGGACGTAGCTACAAGTAGCAGAGCGATTTGATTGTATTCATTATATTGAACTTTTACTTCTCACCAGCAGCGTTACAGTAAACATGGTGTACAATAACGTGTCAATGTCTTGCTGAAACACAAAGGCATATTTCACTTGCAGGTATATTCTGTGACGTTTTTAGTCGTATTTTCATTTTACCTCGTTACTTATTCAGTATCAGAAGCATGTTTAATGCTTTTTTTTCTTAACCCTTTATTGTGATTAAATCTTAACAGCAAGACAAACAGCACAAGCTTGCATGATTTGTCACGTCCTGGTGCACAGGGTAAAAACTAGCAGTCTTGTTCCTAATCGTTAAATATAGAATGGAAAATATGAATTTGCATAGCACTGCCTTGATTAAATTTTAGACTGGCAGTACAGCGCTGTCTTGATTAGATAGATATTGCATCTATTTTTAACAGTAGAGCAGAGGAAAACCTCCCTGGCATGAGCCATGGTCTCTACACTGGCACAGCAGGTATAGAAATCTACAGAGGTTGTTCGCCAAAGCAAAGGTGAGAACTTAAGATAAACTGTGCAAAGCAAGGTGAAATGATTGGACAAACAGAAAGGGTTTAAACACTTCCATTTGACATTTAAGACAAGTTGGTTAAGGCAAACGAGGCTGGAAGAAGAGATAAGGTAAGTCAGGAGTATATCAGGAAAAATAACCAGCCAAGAAGAGTGCTGCTTAAACACCAAGAAGACTAAGCCTTTAACTGGATTATTACAGCAGTGATTAATATGTTTCAGCTGTGATCAAATCTTTTAGCAGTAAGGAGCTTCTCACATCTTAATGATCATCTATACCAAAAGATGCATCACATGTCGGGGACCTTAGTTCAGAAAGCATTCCAGAATTTGGAACGATTAAGTACGTTGTGAAAAGTATTTTAGAAAATGGAGAAGGAGGACAAGAAAGAAAGTGATGGGTTTCTTAAGGATGACGCGACTAGAAAGGAGGATTTAAACTGAAAGGCAGATGAGATAAGCAGGTGATGGTAATGCAACAAAGTGGGTGCCAACCCCAAGAAGACAACGTATCACAGGCTCATGGAAAAGGGGTTTTAATATTGTCTTGCAAAAGAAAGCAAAGAAAACATTAAAATGACTGGATTTGGGTTAAGAACTGTCTAACTTGAAATTTTAACCTGGAAGTATAGAATCACAAATGACCATGATTGGAGATCACTTTAACACTTGGTGAATTTGCATCACAAAAAATGGACAGTAGATATTAGAGCTATGTTTAAAAGGGAAAATAGAAGAGCATTTATGCACACACACAATAACAACTAAGGATTGGGATTAGATGGCCGTGTGTCCATATGTAAACCATTTGTTAGTGAGATTAATCAGGGAACAAATGCTTCATTTTGCTAGAGAGCATAAAGACTGGACTTTGGAGTGATGGAAAAAGATCATGTGGTCCAGTGACCCTATTCCAGAATGATGGGCGTACCAGACTAGAAAGAGAAACATGAAGCGATACACCCATCATGCATAGTGTCCACTGAACAAGTCTCTGGAAGCAGTGTTATGATCTGGGTTAGTCAATGAGCTGAGTGAGCTTCAGCTGCTCAGGTTTAGGCACATCCATGGAGTTTTTATTCCCTGATGGCACGGCCATATTCCAGAACGTTGAGTGTGTAAGAATGGTTCTGTGAGCATGAGTGAGTCCTGACCATAACCCCTGCTGAAAGTCTTCAGAAGGTGCTGGAGAACACTTCAAAGAGTAGGTTGAGTCTGCTGTCACCAATAATAACAATAAACATGTCATACAATTGTTTTCGAAACAATGCCATAATCACAGCTAAAGACAGTCCAAAAAAAATATAAGTGTTTGACTTTTTTGGAGACGGGCAATGTAGAATGATGTGGCAAATTAAATACAGGAAGAACGATGGAGATAAATGAAGTAATATAAACAAGGAAACTGAGGTAATCTAAAGCTTGAACATATAATATCTGTGATTAGATGGTCTGCTGTGGCAACCCGTTGAGGAGAGCAGCCAAAAGAAATAAATTCAGGAGGACAGATCTCACTCACTTATCACCTGTACCACTTCATCATGTATAAGGAGTATACAGGAGGCCTGCAGCCCATCTCAGGTTACTTACTGTAGGGCACGAGGCAGGGTACACCCTGGACCAGATGCCAATCCATCGCAGGGCACACACACACACTGATTCACTCACTACAGGCAATTTGGGAATGCCCATTAGCCTAATCTGCATGTCTTTGGACTGTGGGAGGAAACTGAAGAGCATCCAAACTCCATGCACACAGACCGAAACAGGAATCCAACCTGGACTCAGGAGGTGCAAGGCGACAGTGCTAACCACTAAGTCACCATGAAAGATATCTCTAGGAGTTTACTTACCCTAAAAGTAAGGAGCCCCACATTATTTAACAATTTAGTTAGTTTTAAAGGGGTCATCCAGACACATCTTTCATTAAATGTTAATATGATCTTTAGGGTCCTAATGAAAAGTTTGTAATATATTTAATTAAAAATTCTCAATGGTTGTGTAAAAAAAACACTACTTTTAACTGGTAAAAACTAGCCTTGTTCTCAGCAACCTGTTTCAGTACATGCTCCATTAAATCCTTATAATCTCTGCTGAGCCCGCCCCCCCAGTTCTGTGGGGTGTGTCTTCACAACACACGTGGGGTATAGCCACGGGAGTGTAGTCCAGTTCGGGCAATGCTTTGGACTGCATTACCCACAAAGCATTGCCCACAACGCAGTGCGGGGTAATGCGGGGTAATTTGTGGGTAATGCAGTCCAAACTGAAAAACGCTGGAATATAGAGCCTGAGTCTGTTTTCTTAAGTAGTTTTTGGTTTTTTTCAGTTTTTCGATTTGTCTTTCTCATCACAGCATGGGCATGAATTAACGGGCTGTTACGCTGCCGCGAGCAACAACAACAAAAGCGGAGAAGCTTACTGAGAGAGATACGGACGCGATGTGTTTACTGATGTGTTTACATGACTTCTTAATATTTGACAGACATCGTTATAAACCATCTAACGTTACAAAGGTAAGCATAATATAGTTTTCCGACTATGTACACCGTTTGCAACTAGACAAATCACCTTAATGCATTGTTTATTATAAACGGGCGATTAGGAATTATATAGAGACGGATGTACATAGAGAAGAAGCCATAACCATGTTCTATGAGAGTATAAGTTAACTTACACTCTGCATTCATCGTGATTATTAGAAAAGGCGATCTGCAAAGATTCATAGAAAAAGGAATTACACTCACCAAGCCTGGTGAAGATGAAGCAGAAACACGAAGCGTTAGTACAGATCCATTTTTTAGGAGCAGCTTCGTAGCAAAACCTGCTTTATATTGACCCGAGTTTATAAAGCAGTCTGGTGAAAAATGATTAGCGCAAACATGAACGCATTTAGGTAGATCGGCGGGGACGTTAGCTTTAAGAACAAAATTCAGCCACTGCGTCCTCAGCGGCTTAGATTTCGGTAGTGAATGACGACTGCTGTGTTCGCTATTACACCCAACAACTGTACACCACATTAGCTTAGGCGACATTTTGCTCCAGCGGCGAAAAACAATGGCCGACAGCTTCTTCTCACTCGGGGCGGGTCCTTGCTAAAACACCAGTGTCAATCAACTATAGTAGGAGCGGCCTCTTGCCCTGTGGCGTCACATTGACAGGCATTTGCGATTGGCCTGATTTCAGAAGGGGCATGTTATTTTAATAAATGAAAAGAAAATCACTGGGCGGCTCTTTATCATCGTAGAGTGGTTGTGTACGCACTCTTCCAACACACAGTTCAGTCCAAATGGCTTAAAAAAGTGTATATAGGCCCATATGACCCCTGTAAGATCGGTAGGTTGAAACACATCAGGATGAGGATCAGTGTCGTCACTGACACGTTTGTGTAATAAATAAATAAATAATAAAAAAAAGATGTCATGTTCTGCGCTGTCAAATTCCTAAATCTGATTGGTTAAAAGGTGTTTTCCTTAACAACAGTGCCTCTATTTTTGTAATATGCTATCAGTAGATGTTTATTAAAGGAGTTCCCAGTGTCAGTGCTTTGTAAGAGTTTTCTGATATTGGAAAATTAACTGTTTGACTCCAGGGGTGTGCCTGCAGGATTCCACCCAAACACACATTATTCCACTTGTTTTATCAGTTTATCTTGATTTTTAATCATCTGTCAAGTGTGCCTCCTATTTGGTTGGAATTAGGCTTTGCAGCCACACCTGCCTTATACAGTAATAATACTGAAGCTCTGTAGTTTACTGATAAAGCTAGAGCTTAAGTGAGAACTGAAAATACATGTTACAAAAAAGTCCCATAATATTAAAACAGAAAATTATAATATTTGGCAAATTGCTATAGTATTAGAAGCATTAACACTTTTTGATATATATATATACATACACACACACACACACACTGTATGTGTATATATATTATTATTATTTTTATTATTTTAAACGACATCACACAACTTAACTAGCTATGTTTATGTATATATAAACTGGCTGGACTACAGGGGCCCAGCCTTTGCTCCTCATGTGCACTTCCTTAATACCTTTCTGCAATACCTTTCACCTCTTGATATTCCAAAAATATGTCCTCATTGATTTTTATTTAAACACGAAACTACTATTTGCACAGTACCCTACAGGTCATGTGACCCTGTGATCCAAAATTAGTTTTTGATGACCTTACAAGTTAATAAACCTGGATGGATTACTAAAAAAAAAAAAAAAAAAAAATCAGGGAAGACAAATCTTGGGGGGAAGCCAAGTAGAATATTTTTGGTACTATTTTGGGGTCACATTACTGGCAAAGTATTGTAGAAATGATGATTTGTTAGATAAAAATGTTACCCTGTCACCGGTGGGTACCGGCTGCACTTTTGGTGGGTCCTGACCACAGCATACTAGGAACATAAAGCTTGAGCTGCAGTTTTGAAGTTGCTCTTACTGTGTGTGGCCAAGGTTCAAATATTCAAATATTCCAAGAAGCGACTTGTTAGTTTAATTATAAACACGAACATGAATATAACTAAGATATATCCTGTTTCCTTTCTATTCTAAATCTTCAGTTAATTGTCAAAGATAGAATTATTAGCATTAGAACCCTTTGTTGTACACACTTCTGTTCCTCAGCACTTTCTATCTCACAACAAGGAAGACAAATGAAATATAAAGTCAAATTATTGATAGAGCAAATAAAAGATTTATGATGAGGCTGATAATGGCCGACCTTTTGTCCAGTGTTTTAGAAAGCGCGGGAGATTCTGTTTAAAGTGAGAAACGGCTCATCTCGGCAAAGAGAGAGAGCGCGCGCGGCGGTATTCGAATGAACGTTAATTAACACCGTTTTTTTAAATTTCTTTAACGACACTAATTTGCATTAAAAAAACGCCCATAAATCTCCATATATAGCAAAAGATTGTAACTTCCTGTTATGAAGTCTGTGGAGACATGATAACGCAATTCCATAGAAAACTCAAGTAGAAGTTTGTCTGCCTTATATATATGCTTTATATAGCGTTACATATAAATTTAATATTTTTATAAAAGTGTACACTTTTAGGGGGTTATTTCTCCCGAAATGTTGTCGAGTCGGCGGTGTCGGTGAATGACTTCGTAACTGTCCAATCAGTGTGTCCTTGTGCTGTGTTAGCCAATCAGAGCGCAGGAGGCGGGATAATTTGCCATCTGATGACGTAAGGAAAACGAAAGCTATAAAGACCTGTTTTTACCTTGAAAGTTCGTCATTAATCCAACGGAAGTGGTGTTGAACATTTCAGCATGAAAAGTAAGTGAATGCTTTAGTCTTTAGATTTTTAGACAGTTTTTTTTTTTTTTGTGAAAATCATACTAGTAGTATTTTTTTTTGTAAAATGTTTAATAGATTTTTTTTTTGGAAGATATAATTAAAAACAATTGTTTTATTAAAAATGTGAATGTTAAAAAAAACAACTGCCATATTCATGAGAAATCCAACATGGGAATTAAACCTTATTATTCACCATATACAGTAGACTGTATTGTAGATGTACTTGATAAAGATTATACACTGGTCAGCCATAACATTATGACCACCTGCCTAATA
The DNA here is from genome assembly GCF_024256425.1 of Clarias gariepinus. Lineage (NCBI taxonomy): Eukaryota > Metazoa > Chordata > Actinopteri > Siluriformes > Clariidae > Clarias > Clarias gariepinus. Next base: position 35,830,862 of record NC_071107.1, read on the forward strand.
TTGAGTGCTGTGTGTTCTGATACCTTTCTATCAGACCAGCAATAACTTCTTTTTTCCCCCAATTTGAGCTACAGAAGTGTTTCTATTGGATCGGACTTCACTCCCCATCTACATCCGTGAGTGTTGGACACCCATAACCCTGTCGCCAGTTCATCAGTTTTCCTTCATTGGATAACTTTTGGTTTGTCCTGACCACAAAAGGCTAGAGGACTGGGTCAGAGCAACTCCAAAACTACAGCTTGTGTTGGATGTTTCCAGTCTGCAGTGGTCAGGACATACAAAAAGTGATCCAAGGTAGGAAAACCGGTGAACTGGTGACAACAGGGTCATGAGTGGCCAAGGCTCACTGATGCACATGGGGAGTGAAAGCTGGCTCGTGTAGTCTGATCCAAATGAAGCACTAGTGTAGATCAAATCAAGCAAAGTGTCAATGCTGGTTCCAGTAGAAAGGAGTCAGGACACATGACTGTGAATCACTGTTTTGGTGGCAGAAGTGGAATCTACTCGATATCATCAGTGTATATAAACTATAGGCTATAAAGAGTAAAATGTTGGCTCAAAGGATACCCTCTTGACATTGACAATACCTACTATACATTCTTATATCATACTATAATTAACTTTTTACTATTCATTTTTTTTTTTCCCCCAGAGGAGGTCAAAACTGCGATTGGGATCACAATAGGGGCTGTTGCTGGAACCGGTCAGTACTGAAAGCTATTTTCATAGCAGTTGATGTGCCAAAGCTGGATATGTGTATGGTGAATTGTGGTAGTCTAACAGCCCATCAGGGTTTAGTCCACAATTTTTGGAAAAAACATGAATTTCAATTTCAATGAATCAGCCAAATAATTACCATTTTAATGAACACCCTCTGTGTACAACTCGGACCTTAGCTGAAACTAAAAATCTGTTTATTTAAATGTATATATTTTGTAGCTATAAACAGTGATAAGTTGGAAGAAAATAATTGAAGACTTACTTTTTTTAATTTATCCCTTAATATATTTAAATTCTAATCCAGCAAAAAAAAATTTATAAACAATGACATTGGTGGTGTTAGTTTGTTTCATCTTGTCTTATCTTAAATTAATTTTCTGCAAGATGTCATTTTGGTGTCACCATGGACTGGCAGGCAGATGGCAGCAAACAATTATTTAATTTTTTCCCCCAGTTTGGCAAAGTAAAGGCATCCACCCCACTCTGCTTCAGATTAGTCAGGGCAAAAATCTTAAGCCAATAATCACTCCTCTGTAAATGTAACTAAACCAGTCAACAACGGCAGAAAAATTATTTTACAAGAGTTATTTAAAAACAGTGTTGCAGTATTTTGATATGTTTCCACATACAATAATGCTGCTTCCTGAGTAATAGAGGACATTTGCATATAGACTTACATATAGAGTCGGGTACATGCATATACTCAGCAAAAAAAGAAACGTCCCTTTTTCAGGACTGTGTATTTCAACAATAATGTTGTAAAAATCCAAATAACTTAACAGATCTTCATTGTAAAGGGTTTAAACAATGTTTTTCATGCAGGTTAAATTAACCGTAATCAATTAATTAACATGCACCTGTGGAATGGTCGTTAAGACCTTAACAGAAAGTAGGCATTTAAGGTCACAGTTCTAAAAACGCAGGACACTAAAGAGACTTGTCTACCGACTGTGAAAAACACCCAAAGAAAGATGCCCAGGGTCCCTGCTCATCTGCGTGAATGTGCATTAGGCATGCTGCAGGGAGGCATGAGGACTGCTAATGTGGCCAGGGTGATAAATTGCCATGTCTGCACCGTGAGACGCTGATCATCCTCGCAGTGGAAGACCACGTGTAACAACACCTGCACAGAATGGGTACATCCGAATATCACACCTGCGTGACAGGTGCAGGATGGCGACAACAACTGGCCGAGTCACACCAGGAACACACAATCCCTCCATCAGTGCTCAGACTGTCCGCAATAGGCAGTCCATGAGGAGGAGATGCACTGCAGTACTTCAAGCAGCTGGTGGCCACACCAGATACTGACTGGTACTTTTGATTTTGAGCCTCCCTTCATTCAGGGACACATTGGGAAACATTTTTAGTTTGTCTTATGGTGTTGACTCTTTTAGTGTTCATACAAATATTTACACATTAAGTTTACTGAAAGTAAAAACAATTGAAAGTCAGAGGACGTTTCTTTTTTTTGCTGAGTATATTTGGACAAGGACACAATGTTTTTGTTTAATTCTTTTAATGTTATTCCTTTGTACCACAATGGATTTGAAATTAAGCAATCAACTTTGAGTTTACATGCATAGCTACATGTAACAATGCAGACATTTTGTAATCGAGACCAGCTTTAATATACTGTACTTAATTTTCTAAAAAAATATATACATTTTGGAAAGAAATGTCTGTAGTGGCTAAACGGTTAATGCAACATTTGTTAAACCTCTTGAATTAAAGTTGAAACACATTCTACACATCTTTGTTGCTTTCGTTCAAGCCCACAGTGATTGTGCACAGAGGCAAAATCAGAAAAAATTACTTACTTATAAATACTTATGGCCCCAACTGGATCTGCATGTTTTATTTCCCAGAGAAAAGAATTAAACATATTGTAATTTGTTTGGGTTTGTTTCTGTAGTGGGTACAGTCCTATTGGCCCCTGCTGCACTTGGGGTGTTGGGCTTCACTGCTGCTGGCATCCAAGCTGGTTCCATAGCTGCGGGTATGATGTCATCAGCTGCTATAGCAAACGGAGGAGGAGTGGCAGCAGGCAGCCTAGTGGCTGTTCTTCAGTCAGTAGGTGAGTTGACTATCATGTGAGCATTTAATAAAATAAATACCCAACCACCAACACAAGCAAACAACTTAAGTCGAAGTTAGTTGAAGCAAGCAACCAAAAATAAACCATTACTAAAACCAGACAGCAACCATGCAACAAAACACCAACCAGATTAACTAGTCGATCTAATTAACCAACCAGATGGAACCAATGAGGCCAAGCAATTGAACAATAAACCAACCATTTGACCAATCAGCCTGATATTTTAGATTTAGAAACTTGGATATTTTGTTTCTTTGTCACTAAAACAAGTGCTAAATTTGTGCATATGAAACACCAGCATGCAAAATAAAATTGTGTACACAGATGTTTGCAATGACTGTTTATAAATCCCTCACACTTTTTACATTAGTGCTATACTTGTTTGCAGAGAAACACCCAAAGAAAGCCATATGGTAAAAAGTTGAATAATGAGCTCATGGCAGCACATGTTATAAAGGATGTCAGTGTTGTAGATGAGCTTCACTAATAATCACATTGTACAAAGTAGAGCAAAAAGTTTTTCTACAATAAATAGACTATTTGTGATTTCCGAACTCCCTGTCGCACTAGGAGCTGCTGGCGTCTCGGCTGCCACAACAGCAGGCGTGGCGTCTACAGGCGGAGTGATAGGCGGAGTGCTGGGGTGGTTTTCTGGCCGTAGAGGAAGAAATCAACCGACTGATCCACCCAAGAGCCGTAAACAGTCAGACAATGAAGCTGGAAATTCATCAGAAGATGATGATGATGACGACGACGGTGGACCTCCTCCAGGCCTTTCAATGACCCGCAGAAGTTGAAATATTAAATTTTTTCAGAAGTGTACTTAAAATAAAGAAATGCAACCTGGTTACTTAACGTTTGTGCTTTTGAATTAGTCCAAATTTCTCAGGCAAGTAAAAGAAGGGCTTGTGTGTTTTGAATTTGGATTATGAATGGAGATTTACTATTAAATGATCTCGTAAGAATGAATAATAAAAAGCTTGTCTCTGATTGTTTCAATGAAGCCTCTCATGACATGATCAAATTCAAATTTTATTTGTCACATACACAATCATACAGAGTACAATATGCAGTAAATTGATTTTGTGCGACCACAGAGTCGCGACGGCAGCCACCTAACCGGCGCCATCATAGAAAATAAGGAATAAGATACATTAGGATAACGAGCGTAAAAAATCCCCTCCCAGACTGTCCTTCGAAAAGGGCAGTGTGCGATCAGGGGTAAAAAATACCTCAGCAACGGGGTCAAATAAGTGTTTCCGCTGTGTGCGGAATTTAGATTCACACACACACACAAACGTAACAAACAGAAAAACACATCTGTCAGGATTTATTTTTACTTTATTTGAAAGGTAAAATGAAGCTTTATTTGTTTTATTTTTACTTTATATTTTGTGTTAATTTTTTTATTTTATATTTTTTTTGGGGCTGTAGAACGAATAATTAGAATTTCTATTATTTCTTATGGCCAAAATCTTATGGATGTGGTTTGGAATATGAGCCCGCTTCTGGAATGAATTATGCTCATAATCCAAGGTTCCACTGTACATGCTTTGTGTAGATATTCCTGAGTCTGTATGGGTTCAGACTGGAATTAAGATTGGAATTAACTTAACTCATCTTTATTTTATATAGCACTTTAACAACAAGAATGCCCCAAAATGCTTCACATAAATTATAAAATAATATAGTAATCTACAAAAAAAAAAATAATAATAATATAAAGGAACATAAAATCACATCACACACATATTTAATTAAAACAATATGTGTATCAACATCTCATGTTGGTTTAAACGCCAAAAAAAAATGTGTTTTATGTGAATAATATGTGTTGGGTACCATCAGCAAAAGTTTATCTGATGATCTGAGAGACCGGGATGAAGCATAGGGCTTAAGCAGATCCGAGAGGTGGGGCGGGGCAAGGCCATGTAAATATTTAAACGTGACCATTTGGTACTGTACCGGGAGCCAATGAAGAGAAGCCAGAACTGGAGAGATATGTTCTCTTTTACGGGTAGACATTAATAGTTGAGCAGGAGAGTTTTGAAACAGCTGTGGTCGATGTAATGCTGCCTGAGAAACCCCAAAATACAGAGCATTACAGGGATCAATGCGAGTGGTGATAAAGACGTGGATGGCTATTTTGAAAAGCCTAAAGGACAAAACAAGTTTTAGTTTTGCCCATTGCCTTAACTGAAAGAACCGAGCACTAATCTGTTTATCAAATTTAAGGCCATGGACAAAAATAACCCCTAAATTCGATGCTATGGGTTTAACATACTGCTCCAAATCTCCTTAATCCAGAGGTGGAACTGGAACACAGTTTGTTTAATGAATAAACTGTTAAACTTGTTCTACTTGTCTCTAAGCCGGCCTCATGGTGGCAGCACCGGCTGTGATCACGGTAACGGGCTTAACATCTACTGGCATCGCTGCAGGATTCATAGCTGCAAACTTAATGTCATCAACAGCAATTGCTAATGGTGGTGGATGGACATTTACCATTTTCTAAATGTTCACTACAATGTGTTTGTTATTCAGGAGCAGCTGGGCTTGGGACCACAGGCACAGTTCCGGGGCATCCATAGGATCCGACCTGGGTGGAGTGACAGAATGGGCAGTCTCAATTGTTGTTTAATTAAATATTACATAATCCTGATATTATGCACTTTCTTGTTGTTAGAGTATCCATTCATCTTTTTTGTCAATATTTCTCATGCTTATTTGAAGTATTTGAAAAGTAAAAGTCTCCTGCTCACTGTCCTCTATATGATTATCATTGTGGTATAATTGTGGTCTGTCTATATATGAATAAAAAATACAGTGAATTTATTTCTGTTCATTAGTGCTGCTTTTACTACTACTACTTTTGTTTAAGGCAAAAACATTAAGCCAATCATCACACCTCCATAAATGTAACTAAACTAATCAACAAAGATTTTGAACCAGAAACCATAGAGGGACTTTTGAGACTGCCTCTGTTTTCTTACTGACGACCTGTCACATGAGACTGTCTGTTGTTTTGCCCTCAGCGTTGAGTTTCGTTTCTGTATAAATGCTCCACCTTTCAGGCAGTTCTTTATATAGACTCACCTGTACTTGTGTTCTCATGGTGACATCAGGATGAATTGCAGTAAGTAATCTAATGTTTAATCAGGCTTGATAAGGGTGTGTTAATTTTGTAGCACAAAATATGAAAAATACCGAAAAAAATCTTTTCCAGTGTTTTTTTTTTTAAACAGCAATTGGAGTAGGTGTTGGAGCTCTCCTTGGAGCAGGTACGATAACTTTGATTCAGAATATACTGATTTATAATTAAAAACTTTATCATTTAGGAAGAATAAAGCTGTTTCCTGTTTGATATGCTCTGATATTAATTTATGTTTTATAGATGTTATAATGATATTTTTTAATTTGACTAAAGATTATATAATGGTATTGTTATTGTTCTGAATGAGAAGAAAACATGAGGTTTGTGGTAAAATATAGTAAATTATTTTTATATAGTTTAATAATATGACTATGATTTTTTTTACTTTCGTTAATATTTTGTCAAGCAAAGATTTAGCTTCAGTATTGCAAATTTTTTTTTTATTCTTTTGCCAATGCATTGTGTAGATATTCTCTTACCTGTATGTGTGGCTAGACATTTTCATTTCCAGTTTTAAATAAGGATCAAAGGATTTAAAGATTCCACATAAATTTCTTATCATGTAACCATTTGTGCAGCCTTGATGAACAGCGTTCATTATACGGAGGCACCGTGTAACATTTTATCTTCTACTTGTCTCTAAGCCGGCTTTGCGGCGGCAGCACCAGTTGTGATCACCGCAGCGGGCTTCACTTCTGCTGGCATTGTTGCAGGATCCATAGCTGCAAAATTAATGTCAGCAGCAGCAGTTGCTAATGGTGGTGGCCTAGCAGCTGGAAGTCTTGTTGCTATTGGGCAGGCTATTGGTAAACACAGACACCTACGAAACAAATACTTGATAGACATTTTTTTTGGAATGTTCATCACAATGTGTTTGTTATTTAGGAGCAGCCGGGCTTGGGGCCACCGGCACAGCTGCCGCGGCATCCGTAGGAGCCACCGTGGGTGGGGTGGTAGGATGGGCAGCCTCCTATGTTTTTTAATTAAATACAGTCCTAACATTCCGCACCTTCATGTTGTTAGAGTACTCATTGTTTGCCAACATTTCCCATGTTTATTTAAACTGCATGAAAAGTAAAGTCCCCTGCTTACTGCTCGCTGCCCTCCTATATGATTATCATTCAGTTTAAATAAAAATGACAACTCAAGACGTATCTGTTTCTTCAGTACTTGGACTAATCTCCCCCCTAAAAAAAAAACCCTCTTCCCAGTTATGTTTGACTAATGGCACTTAGTTATTTACCTAGTTAACCCAGTGTAAGTATGTATTCAGTGATGTAAACTTTAAAGCACTTTTTTTAAGTCGCTCTGGATAAAAGTATCTGCCAAACGCCTAATTGTAAATGTAAATACAGTTCTTTATTACAAATATCATAAAATTTATATTTTGGTCAAATATATTAGCGTAAAAATCTATTGTGGTGTAATTGTTGTGTATCTAAATATAAATGAAAAATAAAGTAAATCATTTCCGTCAATTTGTGCTGCTTTTACTCCATCTACACCTGCTAATAAAGCTACTTTTAAACCCGCTTACATCGGTGGGGGGTACCAGTTTTAAATACAACCCCCTCCCCTCCCAAATATTACATATTATATAGTGTGGCGTGGGCGGGGCGGCGGCTGACAACCAGCATGCCTTGCGGGGATGTCGGTGTGTTCACCATGTTGGGGAAAGGTGTTTTGGTTAGTGGCTTCGGCCCTGTTGTGTGTGAGGGGGTGGTGACGTGTGAAATGTGCTCCAGTTCAAGCTAGTGCTGAATTGGATGTAGGCTCCTGAGTGAAGGTGCTGCTCATGCCTTACATGCTGTGTGCTTAATAAAGTACTCCTAGCCATTGCATTGGGTAGCAAATAAGCTCACTCGTCTCTCCAGCATTCTTCCCGGCGTAAAAACGCTACATTGGTGTCAGAAGTGGGATGGAGAATAACGGGTTCGAGCGCACAAAGGAGGACCTTCTAAAAATCCAAGCGGGCCGCCGAGTAGCGGAGCGACTACTCGCGCAGAAGAAGCGCTTTCCTGGCGGAGCTAGCGCGAGCACACCACGTCAACCAACGCGGAGCGGGAAGCAGAAAATCCCGGCGCTGGATCTCGGGCCGGAGGCTGGCGCTGCGCAAGAGCCGGAGCAAGATACAGCTCCGTGCGCTGTTAGCCGGCAAAGCGAACTGCCGCTGCGCGAGGCCGAGCGCGCTGAGCCCATAATGGCGGCACATTACGGCGAAAGAGCCGAGCGACCGCCCGCAGCTCAGTGGCGCTTGGTAGGTGAACCTAGCCGGGGACAGGGCTACCCGTCGCGGCTAGGCCTCGACACCGCTTCCGAGATTCCGCGGCGATGCCGAGGCCAGGGACCGCCGGACTACCGCTGCAAGGTTCTCAGGCCTGAGGGACAGCGTACACCAGCAGCCACTAAACTAGCGCCGGGTGGACGGTTGGGGAGCCCCGCGGGGCTTTACATCGACTGTGTGCCGGACGGCGTCTTACTGCGGGCGCTCGTGGACACCGGCTCCACTGTTTCCCACGGGTTGTGGAACTGTGAACCGCTCATCGCCAGGCAGAAGGGCCCCGCCCAGCGCTCGCGGGCACCGCAGCAAGACTTTTGGGTGGGGTCACCTATGGGGCGAATGGGCGTGGACACTCACAGCCAGCTCGGCTCTCCGATGTCATCTACCGGGTGCGGTTGGCAGGGCGGGCACGAGTTTTGCCCCACCGGGACCGTCTTGCGCCTCCACAGCCGCACGCCGGGGAACCATCGAACTCTGAAGGCCGGACCGCCTCAGGACTACATTCGCGTTCACCCCTCACCTGCCAAAGGACGCCGGCGTTCCCACCGCCAGCGCCGACCGCCTCCACGCCTCCGAAACGGAGTTCGTCATGGTGACCAGGGACGGTCACAGCTCGGGTGGGGGCAGTGTGGCGTGGGCGGGGCGGCGGCTGACGACCAGCATGCCTTGCGGGGATGTCGGTGTGTGTTCACCATGTTGGGGAAAGGTGTTTGGGTAAGTGGCTTCGGCCCTGTTGTGTGTGAGGGGGGTGTGTGACGTGTGAAATGTGCTCCAGTTCAAGCTAGTGCTGAATTGGATGTAGGCTCCTGAGTGAAGGTGCTGCTCATGCTGTGTGCTTAATAAAGTACTCCCAGCCATTGCATTGGGTAGCAAATAAGCTCACTCGTCTCTCCAGCATTCTTCCCGGCGTAAAAACGCTACATTGGTGTCAGAAGTGGGATGGAGAATAACGGGTTCGAGCGCACAAAGGAGGACCTTCTAAAAATCCAAGCGGGCCGCCGAGTAGCGGAGCGACTACTCGCGCAGAAGAAGCGCTTTCCTGGCGGAGCTAGCGCGAGCACACCACGTCAACCAACGCGGAGCGGGAAGCAGAAAATTCCGGCGCTGGATCTCGGGGCGGAGGCCCTGCGCAAGCGCCGAAGCAAGATACAGCTCCGTGCGCCGTTAGCCGGCAAAGCGACCTGCCGCTGCGCGAGGCCGAGCGCGCTGAGCCCATATCGGCGGCACATCGCGGCGGAAGAGCCGAGCGACCGCCCGCAGCTCAGTGGCGCTCGGTTCGTGAACCTAGCCGGGGACAGGGCTACCCGTCGCGGCTAGGCAACGAGCGGCTCTCCGATGTCATCTACCGGGTGCGGTTGGCGGGGCGGGCACGAGTTTTGCTCCACCGGGACCGTCTTGCGCCTTGCCAGCCGCACGCCGGGGAAACATTGAACTCTGTGGAGGCCGGACCGCCTCAGGACTACGTTTGCGTTCATCCCTCACCTGCCAAAGGACGCCGGCGTTCCCACCGCCAGCGCCGACCGCCTCCACGCTTCCGAAACAAAGTTCTTCATGGTGACCAGGGACGGTCACAGCTCGGGTGGGGGCAGTGTGGCGTGGGCGGGGCGGCCGCTGAGGACCTGCATGCTTTGCGGGAATGTCGGTGTGTTCACCATGATGGGGAAAGGTGTTTGGGTTAGTGACTTCGGCCCTGTTGTGTGTGTGTTGAGGTGTGTGACGTGTGAAATGTGCTCCAGTTCAAGCTAGTGCTGAATTGGATGTAGGCTCCTGAGTGAAGGTGCTGCTCATGCCATACCTGCTGTGTGCTAAATAAAGTACTCCCAGCCATTGCATTGGGCAGCAAATAAGCTCACTCGTCTCTCCAGCATTCATCCCGGCGTAAAAACGCTACAATATTATTATAATAATGAATTCAAATTAACAACTGTTATAAATAATGATAAAGTGGTTTGTTGAAGGATAAGACATGGTTGCATCCAGCAAATCCAGCAGCGCATCCAATAAAAAGAGAAAGAGTAGCAGAGCAAACAAAATAATAGAAGATAATAATCTCTTCCCAAGAGGAAGTACACTACTTCCTAATACTGAAACAACAAATTCATACAAATATATAAAGGAAATGATTTTATGGTATTCAAATGCACTAGTGGGGATATGAAGAGTGTGATTGTTATAATCCAGACACGGAGAACACGAGTGCAGATGAGCATGTGTTAGTACTCAGGTGAGCTACAGCGTTGGTGTTGGGAGTTGTAGTTCTTGTTTGTTGTAGTTCTGACAGTGATGTTTTGGTACCTCCTCGCCCTATGGGGACTGGGCAGGGGGGTCCTCAGGCAACCCCTTCATGGGTTGAAATCTCATGCCTCCCGATGTTAAACCCAAAGATACACCTTGCTTTTTGTTTTTAAAAATGTCTACACACTAAAATATGCTGGGTTGTTTTTTCTACCCGAACGCTGGGTTGCCTCTGTTGGGTCATTTTTCTGGGTTATTTACAGAGAGTTGGGTAGTTTTTGTGTAACCCAGCTGCTGGGTTGAAGTTTGCCTCTTCCCCAGAGATCACCGGTGTATTCAGCGGCTGTTGGCCTATTACACGCTAAATTGATAGTCTTATACAGTTTAATCTTTGCTATTCAACACAATTTTTACTTCCTTTTATTTATTTATTTCCAAAGTTGGAACCAACATGGTGGACTACCTCAAAGTGTCAAGGCCGTACCCCTACATCCAGACATGAGGGGGTTAATGACCAGCGCTGCTCTCAGGCATTCGTCATTCTGGTGGGACAGGCTCTGGAGCAATGCACACTACTTGGGGCGTTTGATGTGTGCTTCAAGGCATTTTATATTTTTGACATTAACAATCAAAAGCAGTGTGCACCTGTATGGGAATTTTGCCGGAAAGTGATCTATATATTTATACAGTGGCTTGCAAAAGTATTTGGCCCCCTTGAACTTTTCCACATTTTTTCACATTACAGCCAAAAACATGAATCAATTTTATTCGAATTCCACGTGAAAGACCAATACAAAGTGGTGTACATGTGAGAAGTGGAATGAAAATCATACATGATTCCAAACATTTTTTTACAAATAAATAACTGAAAAGTGGGGTGTGCGTATTCGGCCCCCTGAGTCAATACTTTGTAGAACCACCTTTTGCTGCAATTACAGTTGCCAGTCTTTTAGGGAACGTCTCTACCAGCTTTGCACATCTAGAGACTGAAATTCTCGCCCATTCTTCTTTGCAAAACAGCTCCAGCTCAGTCAAATTAGATGGACAGCGTTTGTGAACAGCAGTTTTCAGATCTTGCAACAGATTGTCGTTTGGATTTAGATCTGGACTTTGACTGGTCCATTTTAACACATGGATATGTTTTGTTTTAAACCTTTTCATTGTTGCCCTGGCTTTATGTTTAGGGTCGTTGTCCTGCTGGAAGGTGGACCTCCAACCCAGTCTCAAGTCTTTTGCAGACTCCAAGAGGTTTTCTTCCAAGATTGCCCTGTATTTGGCTCCATCCATCTTCCCATCAACTCTGACCAGCTTCCCTGTCCCTGCTGAAGAGAAGCACCCCCAGAGCATGATGCTGCCACCACCATATATGACAGTGGGGATGGTGTGTTCAGAGTGATATGCAGTGTTAGTTTTCTGCCACACATAGCGTTTTGCGTTTTGGCCAAAAAGTTCCATTTTGGTCTCATCTGACCAGAGCACCTTCTTCCACATGTTTGCTGTGTTGGGGGACACAGCAAACATGGCAAACATGGCAAACATGGCTTGTGGCAAACTGCAAACGGGACTTCATATGGTTTTCTGTTAACAATGGCTTTCTTCTTGCCACTCTTCTATAAAGGCCAACTTTGTGCAGTGCACGACTAATAGTTGTCCTATGGACAGATTCCCCCACCTGAGATGTAGATCTCTGCAGCTCGTGAGTTTAGGTGGAAGGCCTTGTCTTGGTAGGTTTACAGTTGTACCCTACTCCTTCCATTTCTAAATGATCGCTTGAACAGTGCTCCGTGGGATGTTCAAGGCTTTGGAAATCTTTTTGTAGCCTAAGCCTGCTTTAAATTTCTCAATAATTCTATCCCTGACCGGTCTGGTGTGTTCTTTGGACTTCATGGTGTTGTTGCTCCCAGTATTCTCTTAAACAACCTCTGAGGCCATCACAGAGCAGCTGTATTTGTACTGACATTAGATTACACAGGTGCACTCTTTAGCACTCATCAGGCAATGTCTATGAGCAACTGACTGCACTCAGACCAAAGGTGGCTGAATAATTACACACACCCCACTTTGCAGGTATTTATTTGTAAAAAAATGTAGGAATCATGTATGATTTTCGTTCCACTTCTCACATGTACACCACTTTGTATCGGTCTTTCCCGTGGAATTCCAATGAAATTGATTCATGTTTGTGGCTGTAATGTGACAAAATGTGAAAAAGACTTTTGTTATATATATATATATATATGGGGTGTGCAAAACTTGCAAAAGTTTTTTTGTAATAAACCAGTATATCAAAGTAATTTAACTGTTTAATAGACATGGGTAGTTTTTTACAGATTTACTGTAAAACATGAAAATAATAATAATCTATTTGTGGTGTAGAATTAACCCAACATTCCAGTTAAAATGAACCAACATCTGGGTAGAACATTTGACCAATTCTTGTGTTAAAATTAACCCAGCATTATAGTTAAATATGACCCAGCATTTGGGTTGAATATTTAACCCATTGTTACGAGTTAGATGTTATTGGGGATGATCTGTAACATTTAAGTGAGATGTTTTTGCCACTGGGGTAAACCATGAAGAAAATCAGTGAGGCAAGTGAATAAGGATAACAACAGTTTTATTTGAACCAATTTCAAAATGTAAAACAAGAGATAAATTAAAAGGAAAGTAGAAAACTGCGTGACACCAAAACAAAGAGATTATCAAAAGCAAAAGGAATTCTAATAACTAAACTCCAACCCAAATACTCTAACTACCAAACAAAAAGTGTAGAAAAGAAACCGAAAGCTTCGGCGCATACGGCGCCCAAACTAAACTACTCTAATTAATAAAACCAAAATCAAAAGTGGTCGTCACTCCCTACCTACTATTAACAAAAGGAAAGTAAGTTTAAGCTACCAGTTTACCTTTAGCAAGACTTAAATAACAATAGGTCTAGATTAATCAAAGCAAAGTAGTGCTTAATGTTCATTACAAACCTCATTTAGTAGCAGGTGTTTTATATTTCATGAGTGTTTGAAAGTTTAAACGAACTAAGGCAAAATCAGGCTAACGCATAGCCACCAAAGATAAAACACAGACTAAACACGGCAAAGCTTAGGTCAACACAGAAACAAGGAACGCAGTCAACACAAAATGGACAAACCGACGGCAAGTCAAGGGAGCCCCGCCTCTTTTATAACGACAGCTCCAGTCTCATTGGAGGATTGGCGAACCTCGGACAACCAATGTGACGATCCTATACTTTAAAGAGAGGAGACAAAGAAACCCAGACAACCCAAACTGGCTTGTTTTTAACCCAGTATTTTTTGGGGTGTAGATTCCTTAGTAAGCAAGTGAGATAAGGTCGTGTGTATGTTTATAATTTAAGTTATAAATGTACAGTGCCTTGCAAAAGTAGTCATACCCTTTGACCTTTTTCACATTTTGTCATGTTACAACCACAAATGTAAATGTATTTTATTGGGATATTATGTTATAGACCAAAACATAATGGCACATAATTTTCCCTTTTATTCAAAAAGTAGTATACTTTACTGCAATTAAGTCTTTTGGGGTACATCCCTATCCGCTTTAATTCACATCTAGAGAATTTTATTTTTGCCCGTTCTTCTTTGCAAAATAGCTCGAAGTCAGACGGATTGGATGAAGACATTTGTAAAAAGTAATTTCCAAGACTTGCCCCAAGTTCTTAATTAAATTTAGGTCTGGACTTTGATTAAGCCATTTTAACACAGGAACATGCATGGATCTAAACCGCTCCGTTGTCGCTCTGGCTGTATGTTTAGAGTCGTTGTCCTGTGGACAGATTCTCCCAACTGAGCCGTGGATCACAGTTACCACAGGACTCTTAGTTGTTTCTCTGATTAATGATCTCCTTGCCCAGTTTAGATGTATGGCCATGTCTTGGTAAGTGTGCAGTTGTGCTATACGCTGGATTTTAGTAAGGGGATCAGAGTAAAGGGAGCTAAACACAAATACATGCCACACTTTTTAGATTTTTATTTGTAAAAAAAATTATCAATTTTTTTATCATTTTTCTTTCACTAAACAGTTATGTGCCACTTTGTGTTGGTCTATCAAACAAAATTTCAATAAAATAGATTTACATTCATGGTTGTAACATAATAAAAGGTGGAAAAGTTCAGTGGGGCATAAATATTTTCGCAAGGCACTGTATTGCTGGGCCTGTACATGTGGCTTTTATTTTATTTTTAGTGAGGATCAAAGGATTTAAATATTCCACATTAATTTCTTGTCATGCAACATTTTGTGTGTGAAAACTTGTTGAAGAGTTTCCCTGATGTAACACTTCATGCTTTACTTGTCTCTAAGTCAGCCTTGCAGCGGCAGCAGCGGCTTTGATCGCGCCAGTTGGCTTCACCTCTGCTGGCATCGCTGCAGGATCCATAGCTGCAAAATTAACGTTAGCAGCAGCAGCAATTGCTAATAGTGGTGCCGTAACAGCTGGACGTCTAGATAAATGTTGAATGAATTAATATTGTATTGTTGTTCCAACTTCTTACAGTGGTATTTGGTGAGACAACTTTAAAACTTTGGAGACACAGACTGAACAAACTAAAACAGTCAAGTTGAGCCAGCAATTTACCTTGAGATGCAAACATGTGATTTATGAGACCTCCCTCTTCCCCTTGATGGACTGATGCTATTTAACTGCACGAAAGGGGTGAAGACGGCTGTTTTGTAGACTATTTATTCTGGGTAAAAAAAGGCCCCCTTACATTCCTGAGGTTAGCTTACAATAGCTGACATTGGGCTTCATGTTATCGCACTGTAAAGTGGTTTTTGAGCTAAACGTTTATAACAGTATCTACACCCTAAAAAATACTGGGTTAAAAAGAACCCAGTCTGGGTTGTTTTTAACCCAGCTGCTGGGTAAATATTGAACTAACTACATGCTGGGTTAATTTAGCCCAGCAAAATGGGTTATTTGTTTAACCTAGCAAGATGGGTTACATATTCAACCGAAATGCTAGGTCATATTTAACTATAATGCTGGGTTAATTTAACCCAGCAAAATAGATTATTTGTTTACATTGAATCTGTTAAAAAAATAATAAAAAAATAAAAAAATAAATGCCCATGTCTATTAAACAGTTAAATTATTTTGATATACTGGTCTATTACAAAAAAATAGAAACTTGCAAGTTTTGCAAACCATACATACATGCAATAGTTTGCTAACGCTGGCAACCTAACTAAATGATTATCTCATCTGTTTATAAAGAAATAAATACCCAAAAATGACAAATGACATATTTTCTCACTCTGGAGTAGACAGAGAAACTATTACAAATAAATATATTTTTAGCTTTTCTCCTGTTACAGCCTGCTGGAGCTAAATCTGTCAGAAACGCTGGTTACCGGCGCTTTATAGCGATGGAGTCACTAAGGGACCGTCTAAAAAGTGCATGACCAAGACCCAGACGTTTGTTTCCTGAAGAATACACAAGATTACAGAGGAATACCTCACGGACATCAACAATATTAAACTGTTAGGCTACAGTATGTATTATTTGTTTATTTATTTGTTTGTTTAATTGATTAATAATTATTTTAAGGTACAATATAAAATAAATTATTACACAGACAATTCTTGTGCCAATAAAACAGATAAGTTGTTAAATGAGAGTCGGAATGTTTTTATAACTGTACTATAATCCACTCTATCATTTCTAAAAACTACTATGACTCACTTTGCAATATTCAGTTTGATCATTTTTAAAATTATTTTTTTATTTAAAAAATTTAAATTTTAATAGCTTTTTAATTAAGTGGGTTACACATGTAAAACCAATTGTACTATAATCCATTCCATCATTGCTGATAACTACAACCATTCCCTTTGTAATATTGCATTTGATCATTTTTATTAAAAATATTTTTTAATAAAAACAATTATGAATTTTCAATAGCTTTTTTTGTTAAGTGGATTACACATGTAAACCAATTGTACTATAATCCACCTCATCATTGCTAATAACTACAACCATTCCCTTTGCAATATTCAGTTTGATCATTCTTTTTTTTTCTTTTTTTTATAAATAAAATTATTCAGCAAAAATTATATTGTTGAATTTCAATAGCTTTTTGTTCATGTGTATATACTGTAATAATCTAGTGCGAGAGACTTCCTCTAAGGCCAGTTGAACGTAAAAATCAGTGTGTATTTTGCATAATAATCATAATCATAATAATCATAATAAAGTTGTAAAGTATATTAATATAATTGCATTAATTTAAAAATAATATTTGTCTTAATTATTATAAAAAAAATCTATCTTGTATAGTCATAATTTTATGCTTATGGATACGTTTTGTATGTGTATGTTCTGTTATATAGTTCAAGCTTAATTTGGTCTGGTTGTGTAGGACCTCACAGACGTTTCTTTGTTAAAAGCAAAAAACACAAAAAAAAACCTAGATGGCGACTGCCTGTTGATGACGTCAAGTTTTATTTAACATATTCACCTTAAATTACATAATATTCAAAATTCCTTCCACATATTCTTTATATAAATAGTTTTATACTATTTTTCATGTTGTTCCTTCATTCAATATATTCAGACTTTCATTTAATATTGCCAAATTATTTCTGTATATATTAATTACAGACTATTCATGCTTCATGTAATATGTATTTTAATCAGTTGTATTAAATTCAAAAAACTTTAAACAAACTTTTTTGGCATCTTAACACTGCCATTTTAAAACTCAAGAAGGCATAAGCAAACATGGCAAGATCTAAAAAGTTTGTTAACTGCCAATATTTTGAAAAGTTAAACATATTTATTTACAGAAAAAATCCCCACTTAAGAGCAGTCTTGCAAGGGCCACCTTGTGGCCAGTGCCTTCATTTGCTTTATTATAGCAGTTACCGGTAGCGTTTCTAGCAAAAGCCATATTGCTTAATTGAAGTTTCCAAATTAATCATTAATTAAGGATTTGAGAAATTATCAAAATAGGTGGCACAGTTTATAGACTGAGCGGGGAGAAGTTCTGAAGTTGAATTATCCATCCAGTGGGTATGAGAAAACCAGGTTGAAATCTTCTACTTGGTGTTGTTTACGTCTACTTCAAGGTTTGGTGTTTTCCCTGAATGCAGTATTAAGGTATGGTGATACAAACCCCAGGATTGTTGCCACATTTTGCTTAGTACATTTCCCAATGTTAATAAACTACACATTTTAACTACAATGTTTTTTTACAGCCAGATAAAACACAATGGGAAGATTTAAGAAAGGTGCAAAAACGAGACAAGATTTACGGACTCAATGTGGTGGTAAAGAAGTTATCGTTAGGCACTTTCTAAAAGAGTATAAAAGTTTAGTTCGTTCTAAATGGTGCTCAAAGATTTGGGGATTACTTTCAAAGAAAAACAGACACTGGCTCTGGGTTGTGTGGAATGAAAATCGTAGAAGAGTAAGAGAAAGTGTAGATGAAGCCCAAGCAAAAAGATAGTCATGCAGGAAGGGAAAGCAGTCACAACTTAACTAAGTTAAGTGTATCAGCAGCCTAGAAAGAAACAGGACAGTCATCCATCATAGTTCAGTTGGGCCCTAGGTATGAGAATACCCAATGCCTGAGTGTAGGAGTTGAAACAACAGAGTCAGAAGACTCTGAGTGCACAAAGGCAGTGTTTCCAATCCTAGAGGAACTTTCCTTGTATGGTTACACACAGAGGATCAAGAAAACTTAAATTCAATTGCAATGTATAACAGCAAGGCAGATAAGTTTCTAAGGACAGAAAACACAGAACAGGCATTGCATTTTACAACTACTTAATTAGATACAGTCGACGTGCATGCTGAAAGTGAAACAGAAAATTCTACAAATGCTCTGAATCTAAAACACAAAGTTCCACCATGTCTGAATTTGAAAATCAAGTGTCACAAAATGAAAGAGGGAAAAATTTAAAAGAGGGAAAAAAAGTAGAGATAATAGGTCACCCCCAAACAACTGACATGGTGAATCAAAAAAGACAGTTAAAAAACAAAAATGCTTTACCAAGAAAATTTCAGATTCTAATTGACAGAAATAAATGGAAAAACATCAAGCCATTAAAGGGACTAGGGAAGCTTAGGAAGCCATGGACACATGTGATTAGCAATGCATTCAGGAAAAAAATCTCACGTTGCCCACTTTCATTTAAATATCAACATACAATAAAGGACCACGGGCGTAAACAAATGTGTGATTACCTGAGAGTTTGGGCTGTTTGCATGTTTAGATCTTGCCGAGCCAAATATCTTTTCAGATTGTAGAGGAAACCTACAACTCTTAGTCCCATCAAAATGACAGTTATCCGCTTTGGAAATATCTGCCATTTGAAAAGTAAAAGAAGATTTAGACCTGCAAGCAACATAAGGAGAGGCCATATTGCCAGATCAATTTCTCAAGGTGTGAGCAACATTTATTATAAAAAACTGAGTGGCACTCCTCTTGCTGAGATTATGGCTGGAAACATCACTAGATGTTTAACCAAAAATGTTCTTTAAACGATTTCATCTGAGATAAAGAAAAGTGACAGACTACATAGTGACATCCTAATGGAAATCCACCTTTCTAAAGAGATCGTGAAAGAATGTCACACTTCTTTAATCCATTTTCCTGGATACATTCAGAATTTTCAAGTGGACCCATTTAATGTGCACATGTACACGGAAACAGGTTTGGGAATTTTGCTACACTAACTGAGACAAAAGACACCATTTACATTTCAATTGGATGCAACTGGTAGCCTTGTGTCTTAAAATTCGGGACAAAATAAAAGGGTATTGTACTATTCACTCACACTCCCTGGCAGTGGTTCCAACTCTCCCCCACTACCTGTGGCTGAAATGCTTACGACAGAGCACTCCGTACCACCATTAACTTTCTGGTTAATGCAGCTTATTTGGAAAGTTTCCAAATTTTCAACTTTGAGAGTGAAACAAGTCGAGACAGACTTTAGTTGGGCGTTAATCCACAGTGTGTTGTTAGCATTCAACAAAGAATCAATCCTCACCCATCTTAAAAAGGCGTACAAAATCTGCAATAGACAGGCCTCCTTGACAGAGATGTCAAATTTTACCGTGTTGCACCTGTGTGCAGCACATGTAGTAAAGGCTGTTAAACAAATCATCCACAAGCAAACAAATGACAAGGGTCTTAAAGGTTTTGTAACATTTGTGTTTGCCCGACATCATTAGATGTTGCATTGCATACATTTAGGCATTTAAGCATAGTGTTGACTGCAAAATACAAATGCACCTAAAGAGTCCAAGACAGCATCAACTTTCTTGAGGATCTCATTGCCAAAATAAGAGTACCTGAGTTATCTGATGAGGACTCTTGTTTCAATGAAAAACCCACGGGTGATGAGGATCCCTGCTATCCAGTCAAGACCATTGTGGGCATGTCACCTTTTTCGAAAATGTTTAAGTCAGTCTATCATAAATCATTAAGTTGTTCATGTGAAAAGGCTAGGCAAACACTTAAGAAGAATGGCTATCACTGCCCTGGGATTGTAAAAGCCTTGATTCTTAACTACATGGGCATATTCCCTTTATGGAGTGGGGTACTCCTTGGAGAGTTGAGCAGATATGTTCAGGAAAGTGAGGAACCTAACCAAAGGAAGGCTATTCATGTAACTCGTAGCACAAATTGTCACGTCAAAACATGGTTTGGCATTGTCAAGTCATCCATTCTTCAGGGAAAAACACACTTGAGACCAGGGGTCTTCCTGAGAAAGATGCATTCATCCTTGGCTGGAAGGTATAGAGAACATATTCTTTATAACCAGCTTCCTCCAAAGCTTTTAATGAAGCCATTGCAATGCAGAAAAAATGAAGATGCTGACCAAGCTGAGGAAACATGGGCAAAGAAAGAAACGGAGAGAAACAAAGCATCAAAATCAAAGTACTTCACATCTCCTCCAAATGTTCAGAGGCCCAAATATAAAAATAAATAAAAAATGTACAAAAAAGGGCAATGGCAGTGGATGCGATTGAAAGTAAAGTAGGGGAATTAAAAGAAGTTCCTGTGCAACCAAAGAAAATAAGAACAGAAAAAGACAGCACCCTGGCAAAGGACAATGATCCTGAAGACCACAAATCTACGGAGATCTATGAAGCTAAATGTCCTAGTAATAATGAAAAGGTAATATAGAATATATTACAGAATAGAATATGCAAATTCTGGTAAACTTTGTGTCCCATATAATTTTAAATTAAACAAGAGATTCAAAGTATGCATAAAGGATTTAGAAACCTTTAACTTACAAGTTATCAACAATTGTAAAGGGGAAAAAACAACAATCAAAACAATAACGATGTCTATGGTACAATTTGACTACGTATAGAAAGTTTGCATAACCAAAATATATTTCTGTAATATCTTGACACTTCTTCACCATGATATCTGAAAACGCTATCAAAACTAGTTAAGTTATGGTAAGATATCTATTTTTTAAAACGCTGTGTAACTTTAAGAATTATTCAATCCACTTAAAAACGACTTTAAAATGCGGCTCAATCGTTATGGAAAAGAAAAATGGACAAGCAAAAATTGGAAGCCAGGCTTTATTCAACACTCTACCCAGCAAGATGCCACCAGCTGTGGAGTTCTTGTCAAACCCCTGGTCTGATCATTAAGATTGTCATTTTTTTTTCTTCTCCCTTCCTCTCTCCCCGTGTTGTTTACATGTCTATTCAAGCCATGTCCTTGCCTCCTCATCGCCCTTATGACTGTGCCATTGAGCTCCTCCCCGGCACTTCTCCGCCCAAGGGTCACTTATATTCTCTTTCAGGTCCGGAAAGCGAGGCCATGAACACATATATTAACGAGTCCCTCAAAGCCGGCCTCATCCGTCCCTCCTCCTCTCCTGCGGGTGCGGGGTTCTTTTTTGTCAAGAAGAGAGATGGTTCCCTGCGTCCCTGTATTGATTATCATGGGCTGAATGACATTACCATTAAGAACAGGTACCCCCTCCCTCTTATGTCTTCAACTTTCGAACTTTTGCAGGGAGCCAAGGTCTTCACCAAGCTTGACCTGCGCAACGCCCACCACCTTATCCGTATTTGGGAGGGAGATGAGTGAAAGACAGCTTTCAACACACCCACGGGACACTTTAAATACCAGGTACTTCCGTTTGGTCTGACCAATGCTTCTGCTGTCTTCCAGGCCCTGGTCAATGATGTGCTGAGAAACATGGTAAATCAATTTGTCTTTGTGTACCTAGATGTTATTCCTGATATTTTCTCCCTCTTTGCAGGTACACACTCGGCACGTCCGCCAGGTGTTGCAACGGCTTTTGGAGAACCAACTATTAGTGAAAGCGGAGAAGTGCGTTTTCCATGCAAGGTCGGTTTAGTTCTTGGAGTTCGTGATTTCGACACCCTGCTAAGATAAGGGTGGTAGCTGAGTGGCCAACTCCTGACTCTCGGAAGGCTCTGCAGCGGTTCCTGAGGTTCTCCAACTTTTATCGGCATTTCAGTCAGATGGCTGCCCCCTTAACAGCACTCACTAGTACTAGTCCCGGTTTCTATCTGCTCCTGTCTTGTCTACTCCAGATCCTGAGCAACAGTTTATTGTTGAGGTGGACGCTTCAGATGTTGGAGTTGGTGCGGTCTTGTCGCAACGCTCTCTTCGGGATGGGAAAGTGCATCCGTGCGCTTTTTTCTCCCACCGCCTGAGCCCCACTGAGCGGAATTATGACATAGGTAATCGGTAGTTGTTGCCAGTCAGACTGGCGCCCTCCAGCCAGACTGGCGTCACTGGCTGGAGGGCGCAGTCCAACCATTCATGGTCTGGACCGACCACAAGAATCTAGAATATATCAGTTCGGCCATAAACTAAATTCTAGACAGGCCCGCTGGTCCTTTTTCTTTAGTCGTTTTAATTTTACACTCTCCTACAGGCCTGGGTCCAAAAACACTAAACCAGACTCCCTTTCTCGCCTGTTTGAGACCCCTGAGAAAGAGGCCTCCATCGACACCATCCTGCCCAAGGGCGTGGTGGTGGCCTCACTCTCATGGGATGTCGAGAGGGAAGTTTAGGAGGCCCTACGTTAGTGCCGTGTACCCAGAGGGGTTCCAGCGGGCAAGTTGTATGTCCCTTTGAGACTGCGCTCCAAAGTCATCCAGTGGTGTCACTCATCCAGACTAGTTTGTCACCCAGGAGTTCGGAGATCGCTGGTCCGTCAGCGATTTTGGTGGCCCTCCATGACCAAGGATATCAGGCAGTTTGTGGCAGCTTGCTCAGTTTGCGCCCAGAACAAGACTTCACCTTCGCCTCCCGTTGGTCTGCTTCACCCATTACCCATCCCCGCCCACCCATGGTCACATCTAGCTCTTAATTTTGTCACTGGCCTCCCCAAGTCAAGGGGCAACACATTCTCACGGTGGTGGACCGCTTCTCCAAAGCAGCCCACTTCATCCCTCTTCCCAAGCTCCCCTCAGCCAAAGAGACTGCTCAGGTGGTGGTTGACCAAGTATTCCGGATTCATGGTCTTCCGGTAGACGTGGTCTCTGATAGGGGCCCACAGTTCATCTCTTGGTTTTGGAAGGAGTTTTGCAGACAGATCGGGGCCTCAACAAGTCTGTCATCTGGATTTCATCCCCAGACCAATGGGCAGTCTGAGCGGGCTAACCAGGATTTGGAACATGCTCTCTGCTGGCTGGCATCCCACAATCCGACCTCCTGGTGTGAAAACAGCTGTCCTGGGTAGAGTATGCCCACAATACTCTACCGGTTTCTGCCACAGGTATGTCACCATTAGAGTGTTCTGTTGGCTATCAACCCCCTCTGTTCCCTTCACAGGAACCCAAAGCGGCAGTTCTGTCTGCCTTGGTTTTTGTTCCCGGCGCACCTGGAGAAAAGCTAAGGAGGTCTTGGCCCGGGCTAGTAGACGGATCAAAGCCGCGGCTAATCGCCGCCGGACTCCTGCCCCTAACCATGTTTGTGGTCAAAGAGTATGGCTTCCTACCAAGGACTTGCCTCTCAGGGTAGCCTCACGCAAGTTGGCTCCCAAGTTCATCGGTCCGTACTGGATCACAAAGGTCTTGAACTCAGTGGCGATACGGCTCAAGCTTCCTTCCACGCTTGGTCGGGTACACCCAGTATTTCATGTTTCTAGGGTTAAACCTGTGTATTCCTCCCCTCTTGCCCCTTCTGCTCTGAACCCCCCTCCCCCTCGTCTAGTGGATGGCTCCCCAGTATACACTGTTAGGAGGTTGCTGGATGTCTGTCGCAGAGGTCGGGGTTTTCAGTACTTAGTGGACTGGGAGGGCTATGGCCTAGAGAAGTGGAGTTGGATTCCAGCCCAGGATGTTCTGGATCAGGCGCTGGTCGAGGACCTCCGTCGACGACGAGGTGAGCCCCTTCCTGGGGGCGCCTAGTGGCGCCCAAGGGTACTGTCAAACCCCTGGTCTGATCATTAAGATTTCGTTTTTTCGTTTTTTTTTTTATCCTTCGCCATGTGCCCGCGTCTCTGACATCACCACCATCACTCCCACTTCCTCTTTATTACTCTATCAAGATGATTGCACTCACCTGTTCTCCTCGTGTTCGTTGTAATCATTTGCCCTATTTATTCCCTCTTGTCCGTTGTCCTGGGTCAGATCGTTGTTCCCCGTCGCTAGCCATATCGCCTGCCCATTTCATGTCCTGTCTAGCCCTGTCTGTGTAGTTTGTTTTGGCTCCAAGCCAGTATCCTCTGATACTGTTTTTTAACCTTCATTAGTGTGCGCTGCGATGCGGTTTCCCGTCCCGAGGCCGGCCTGCTCTCGCGCTTCTTCGCGGCCGTGCAAGGCAAGGCAAGGCAAGTTTATTTGTATAGCACAATTCATACACAATGGTAATTCAAAGTGCTTTACATAGAAGAAGAAAATAAACATGAAATGAAATAAAAGATAATAGCAATAAGACATTTTAACAAAAAAGTTCAGCGGGCTTCGGCCCTATCGCCCCCTGCTGGCCTTTTTTTTTGACAAGGCCTTTTTCCTCTTCTGAGTGGTTTTTGTTTTTCTTTGTTTTCTTTCTTTTGGGATGTTGGCGCTCTGAAGTTTTTACTAAAGAGAAAGAACAGTGCAGCTTGTCACTGATTTAATTTTTTTTATCATCATAATTTTTGTTTTGTCTTTCTGCCTGAATCTCTGCATTAAATAAAAGATTGGAAGAGACCTGCATTTGTGTCCGTTCCGATTCCCTGACAGTTCTTGTAATGCAACTAAGATCTCTCTCTCTCTCTCTCTCTCTCTCACTCACTCTCTCTCTTTATATATATATATATATATATATATATACAAAGTCAGCAAAATAATCTATAATATTATTATTATTATATTAATAACATATACATTTACACATATTTGCCTTTTCCTGATATGTGCACACATTTTTTGGCTGACTGTGTGCATATACTGTATGCGCACACACACACACACACACACACACACACACACACAATGCCCAGCCAAAAATAATAATAAAAAATCACTACTAGTCACTTTATCTAAATAAATGGTAAAAAGTCTTTCAGTGGATGCTTACTGCAGTGATTAATATGTTTCAGCTGCAACACATTATTTGAGCCTAAGTGAGGAGCTTCCTGTGGGTGTGGCAAAGATGTTACTCTGTCTCAGAATGGTCAAATCATTTGGCCTGCTTTAAGATAAGAAAACAATTTAACGCTTAGTAAAGACAACAACAACAACAACAACAAAAGAAAAATTAACTCCTGGATATGTTTAATAGTGAAGGTAAGAGCATTTTCATCCACACAATATGGAGAAAGGGATTAGATAAAAACAGCCGTGTAACCATTATCAAACCACTTATCAGTGAGACAAATTAAAAAGGTTTTAATTTGCGATGAAGTGTAAGGGATTTCCACTAGAGGTCACTGTTTCGTTTGTTTTGTTTTGTTTTTTGTTTGCAGACCCAGTTTTATACTACTGTCATTTATACTGTATGGGCATTTTGTTTTGTTTTTGTTCAGTTTATATTTTGATTTAAGTTTTGTAGGGTTTGGCTCTCATGTTGACAATGTTTACTGTAGATGTTCTGTGTGTGTCTAAGTTTGTGGAGCTGACTCAGTCTTGTCAAGTGTAGTGTGTTTAATGTGTCTGTAAGTATTGTTGTTTGTGTCATCCTGTTTCCTTGTGTGTTTTAGCTAGTTAGGTAAGTAGCTAGGACAGTTAGCCATGTTGAGCTAACTGTCATGCTTCTAGCCATAGCCCCTTTGTGTTTCTAGCCTTTTCGTTGTCTCTGGTCTCCCCGTGTCTCTAATTTCTGTGTCTCCGGCCTCCCTTGTTTCCCTGTGTGTTTAGCCTTTGAGTGTCCCCTAGCCCAGCCTTTGAGTGTCCCCTAGCCCAGCCTGTGTGTTTCTGTGTCCTGAGTCCCTAGTGTGTGGTTAGCTATTAGGTAAGTGTAGCTATGTGCATGTTAGGCTAAAGACCTGCTTAGATGTATGTATAGCTGACTGCCATGGTTAGCTATTACCCATGTTTAGCTAATAGCCATGTCTTTAGCCTTAGTCCTGTCTCTTGTCTCTAGTCTCTCATCATGTTTTCCCCCCGTTTCAGCTCCATGCTTAGTTTGTGAGTCATGTCCTGTGTATGTGTCCTTAAGCCTGTGTTTCGCCGCAGGGCTTAGGCTTCGTGTAACAGGTATTAGAGCCTGTCTGTGTCCCTTAGCCTGTGTCTTGCCAGAGGGCCCATGTTTCACCGTATGTTTTTGAGTATTGTTTGTGTTTGTTCCTTTGTTTTTGTGTGTCTTGATTATTTATATACTGTGGACCTTATTAAAAGACACTTTTTGGTTACAAAACCCCTCTGCGCTTATGCCTGCTCTTTTCGCCCACGGTGACAACATCCGCCATTACACCCCGTTCGTGACATGGAGTATAAATAATGGACTGTTGCACATTGGAAAAAAAGTGGTCTGATGAGTCCATATTAACCTTTTCCCAGAGTAAAGGGTGCATCAGAGTTATGATGCCTAATGCGTACCGGACAACCTGTCGGGGGCAGTATTATGATCTGGGGTTGTTTCTGTTGGCTAGGTCTGGGTTCAGCAATGTTATGTACTCAAAATGTGGTCAGCCGAAAACCTGAATATACTGAATGATAAGGTTTATCACATTTGTGACTTTTAATTTCCTTATGGCACAGGCATATTCCAAGATGTGAAACAGTGGGTCAGGCAGAGGAAGACATCATTTTCACACATTGATTTGGCTACCATAGAGTGTCTACCCTTTTGAGAATGTTTGGGATGTGCAAACAAAATAAACATTGTGCATAAACTTATTGCAACAATGCTATGGCTGCAATTAAAGCAAAAGGCAGTCTAATGATTTGAAGTGAACAACCTTTTTTTGAACCAGAAAGAATTATAGTCAACACTACTCAGTCAGCAATTTCAAACTTGCGGGAAGAAATGGCAGCATATATTTTGGAATCATCAGGTAAGAATTTATAAATGAAATGTTTAAATCTATATTTTTTTTACAAATTTATACAATAAAGGAAAGTTTGTATGTAGCATGACCAAAAACTAGATAGATTTTTATTAATAATTTTTCATTTTCTAATATCATGCACTTGATGAGCTCCGCTGACTTTGTGCACTGGAGAATTGTCCAAAAGGCAGTGTGAAGATTGACTGGGTGATTATTTTATCGTTATTTAAAAAAAATACTGATGAAACATGGGGCTTAAAATTCATTTCCAGTAAAATGTTATGTTTGACACATTTTTTAGATTGAGTGTTGCAGATGCAAGCACTGGTACCATGTAAAATGTTTGGACATGACCAGTGACACTTTTGAAAAAATAAAAAACACCAAATGAAACTGCACTTTTTGCATTTAAATTATTACTTGGTAGTAAAAAGGTGACATCACTGTAAATCATCACTATAAATTGTACATAGTAAATATTTTTCAAAAAGAAAAAAAAATAATAAAACAGTGTTTGTAATCTAACATGTTGAATTTGGTGTGGTTAGTCCTGTGATCAAAAGGTATATAAATAGTCAAAAAATGTATACACACTTCAGGAAAAGAAAAATAGTATGTATATTTATATAATAATAATAATAATAATAATAATAGTTTCAGATTATTATTATTATAACATTATAAATTATATACACTAACATATACTGTTGCATATACATTTAGAATAAAAAAAGATTATACAAGTTTGTCTTCTCCTGAAGTGTGTATACAATTTTTGGTCACACACAAACGCCATCACAGACGCACACAGACACACACATTAATACATACTGTACATTTAAACATAGACATACACTACCATCCAAAAGTTTTAGAACACTTGCAAATTTCTTTTCTTTTTTTTTTTGTTTAGGAAGCTCTGACTGACAGCCACTGAAGACACCGGTGAACTTTGGGGGAGGAGCCAAGCAAACTTCAACCCAGCAGCTGGGTTACATAAAAACTACCCAACTCTCTGTAAATAACCCAGAAAAATGACCCAACAGAGGCAACCCAGCGCTTGGGTAGAAAAAACAACCCAGCGTTTTTTAGTGTGTATCTTTTTCCCCACTTTGCCGTGTCTTTTGCCTAGCAACAGCGTCCTGCGCGACCCCAGCACACACAGCTGCGCGAGCGCTCAGCTAACGAAAGTCCAAGAAAATATCAAGTCCTTTTAAATCTGAAACAATACTTAGCTTTAATCCATTATTAGAATTCCATCCAGTCCGTCACATGGAGAAAAAAAGCCTTCAAAAGTCAAATATTTGCTAGTTTTTAAACATGGTTATGATAATGTAATATAAACAGAGGCGTAGCAATAGGGCAGGCAAGATGGGCAATTGCCTGGGGCCCCGCATTTTGAGGGGGCCCCGACAGCTGACCATTTGAACAATCTGAAATGTCATTATTAAAAACATACTGTACACGCGCCATGGAGGGCGCACTCTCGCAGGTATTAATAGGCTGCAATAGATGATAATGTTAATCAGGTGAACATCACCACTTGGCAGGTTTTGGTACTGTGTTTTGCTGCCACTGGAGAGCTCACAAAACAATTTAAATAAATATCATTACATTTGCTTAGTTGACATTTTTTTATTTAGCTCTTCTACATTAAAATAGTTGAGTTAACATAATTAGTTGTCAACTAACAATGAACTAATAGTTAGTAAACTGAAAATTAAATTAAAATGCTATTCATATATTTCTGCATTCAGGAGCATTGCTTAAGTTCCTGTCACCACCACCACCTCAGGGAGATACCCCAGTCCATCCTTCTGACAGTGAAAATGGTAAGCTCAGCATGTTAGATATAGTGTTACTATATCAATACATTTACTCTACATTTCTAGAAAATTAGTTGACATAGCCAGTTGATAAACTAATAATAAATAATAAATTAAGATGATTACCATGTATTTCTATTAATAGGAGCATTGCTTAAGTCCCTATCACCACTGCCTCAGACAGAAGATACCCCTGACAGTCTCCTGACAGTGAAAATGGTAGGTTCAGCATGTCAGATGTAGTCCTAATGAAGTTGAGTTTACTGAGACATACAGTATGTGCTCTTTGAAAATTTTTTGACTAAATATGTTTACATTTATGTTGTATTATGTGTTTTGATTACTTTTTTATGTTGTATAAATGCATATTTAGGTAACAAAGATATATTAACGAAATAATCTTTTAGAAGGGCCTCATCTATTCATTTTGCCTGGGGCCCCCACTTCACCTTTAGGCATTTGGCAGACGCTCTTATCCAGAGCAACTTACATTTTTATCTTATTACACATCTGAGCAGTTGAAGGTTAAGAGCCTTGCTCAAGGGCCCAACAGTGGCAAATTGGTCGTTGTGGAGTTTGAACCTGGGATCTATCGAACCGTAGTCCAATGCCTTAACCACTGAGCTACCCCTGACCTCCTTGGTTCGCCTCTGAATATAAAAGAATGACTAAGAGACTGATAAGCATTCGGTGTTATCCAGGTATTTTATTGACCTTTAAGCAAAATAGAACCTCTATTCTCCTGTTTTATGCAGATCACTATTTTAACTTTAACTAGTTTTGGCCAACTAATGCAACCACGGGGGGCGCAATCCAGTGTCTTCTTGTGCCAGTCCCAAGTCTGGATAAATGCAGAGGGTTGTGTCAGGAAGGGCATCCGACGTAAAACATTTGCCAAATCAATGATGCGAATTAAGAATATAATTCCCATACCGGATTGGTCGTGGCCCGGGTTAACAACGACCACCACTGGTGCTGTTGACCTACAGGGTGCTGGTGGAAATTGGGCTACTGTTGGTCGAAGAAGGAGAGGAGGAAGGCGTGTTCGTAAGCAGAGAGAGAAGAGGAAAGGCAAGAGTTTAGGAGTGATTGGGACTTTGAATGTTGGAACCATGACAGGGAAGGGAAGAGAGTTAGTTGATATGATGCAGAGAAGAAAGGTGGATATACTGTGTGTACAGGAGACCAGGTGGAAAGGTAGCAAGGCTAGAAGCTTAGGATCAGGGTTCAAATTGTTTTAGCATGGTGTGGATAGGAAAAGAAATGGAGTAGGTGTTATCCTAAAAGAGGAGTTTGTAAGGAATGTTCTAGAGGTGAAGAGAGTATCAGATAGGGTGATGAGTCTGAAGCTGGAAATTGAAGGGATAATGTTCAATGTTGTTAGTGGTTATGCTCCACAGGTAGGATGTGAGTTAAAAGAGAAGAAGAAATTCTGGAGTGAGTTAGATGAAGTGATGCAGAGCATCCCCAGAGGTGAAAGAGTGGTGATTGGTGCAGACTTCAATGGACATGTTGGGGAAGGGAACAGAGGTGATGAAAATGTGATGGGCAGGTTTGGTCTTCAGGACAGGAATGTAGAAGGACAGATGGTGGTGGACTTTGCAAAGAGGATAGAAATGGCAGTAGTAAATACTTTCTTCCAGAAGAGGCAGGAACATAGGGTGACATATAAGAGTGGAGGCAGAAGCACTCAGGTCGACTACATCTTGTGTCGACGTTGTAACCTGAAAGAGATCAGTGACTGCAAAGTGTTGGTAGGGGAGAGTGTAGCCAGACAACACAGAATGGTGGTGTGTAAAATAACCCTGGTGGTGAGGAAGGTGAAGAGGACAAAGGCAGAGCAGAGGACAAAGTGGTGGAAGCTGAGAAAGGAAGAATGTTGTGAAGTCTTTAGGGAGGAGTTGAGA
Organism: Clarias gariepinus; assembly: GCF_024256425.1. Lineage (NCBI taxonomy): Eukaryota > Metazoa > Chordata > Actinopteri > Siluriformes > Clariidae > Clarias > Clarias gariepinus. Next base: position 35,861,551 of record NC_071107.1, read on the forward strand.
CAGGCTATGGGTGGTCAGGAGGTGCTTTCAGTGGACTGAACAACTACAGCCAATGTGATCCGGGAGACAGGTAGGAGGGTACTTCATCAGGTAAGGGGAAAGTGGAAAAGGAGACTTGGTGGTGGAATGAAGAAGTCCAGAAGTGTATACAGGGAAAGAGGCTAGCTAAGAAGAAGTGGGACACTGAGAGGACTGAAGAGAGTAGACAGGAGTACAGGGAGATGCAGAGTAAGGTGAAGGTAGAGGTGGCAAAGGCCAAACAAAGAGCATATGAGGACTTGTATGCTAGGCTAGACAGTAAGGAGGGAGAGGTGGATCTGTACAGGTTGGCAAGGCAGAGAGATAGAGATGGGAAGGATGTGCAGCAGGTTAGAGTGATTAAAGATAGAGATGGAAATGTACTGACAGATGCCAGGAGGGTGATGGGAAGATGGAAGGAGTACTTTAGGGAGTTGATGAATGAGGAAAACGAAAGAGAACAAAGAGTAGAAGAGGTGACTGTTGTGGAACAGGAAGTAGCAAATATTGGTAGAAGTGAGGTGAGAAGGGCGTTGAAGAGGATGAAGAGTGGAAAGGCTGTTGGTCCTGCTTAGGAGAGGTGGCAGTAGAGTTTTTGACAAGTTTGTTTAACAAGATCTTGGAGAGTGAGAGGATTCCAGAGGAATGGAGGAGAAGTGTATTGGTGCCAATTTTTAAGAACAAGGGAGATGTGCAAAGCTGTGGCAATTATAGAGGTATAAAGCTAATGAGCCAGACAATGAAGCTGTGGGAAAGAGTAGTGGAAGCAATGTTATGGGCAGAGGTGAGCATTTGTGAGCAGCAATATGGTTTTATGCCTAGAAAGAGTACATCAGATGCAGTATTTGATTTGAGGATGCTGGCAGAGAAGTACAGAGAAGGTAACAGGGAGTTGCATTGTGTCTTTTTAGATTTAGAGAAAGCATATGACAGGGTGCCAAGAGAGGAGCTGTGGTATTGTATGAGGAAGTCTGGAGTGGCAGAGAAGTATGTTAGAGTGGTGCAGGACATGTATGAGAGCTGTAAGACAGTGGTAAGATGTGCTGTAGGTGTGACAGAAGAGTTTAAGGTGGAGGTGGGTCTGCATCAAGGATCGGCTCTAAGCCCCTTTTTGTTTGCTCTGGTGATGGACAGGATGACAGATGAGGTAAGACAGGAGTCCCCATGGACTATGATGTTTGCAGATGACATTGTGCTCTGTAGCGAGAGCAGGGAACAGGTGGAGGAAAATTTGGAGAGGTGGGGGTATGCTCTGGAAAGCAGAGGAATGAAGGTTAGCCGCAGCAAGACGGAATACATGTGTGTAAATGAGAGGGTCCCAGGAGGATCGGTAAGCCTACAGGAAGCAGAGGTAAAGAAGGTGCAGGATTTTAAGTACTTGGGGTCAACGGTCCAGAGCAACGCAGAGTGTGGAAAGGAGGTGAAGAAGCGGGTACAGGCAGGTTGGAATGGGTGGAGAAAAGTGTCAGGTGTGTTGTGCGATAAAAGAGTATCAGCGAGAATGAAAGGAAAGGTGTACAGGACAGTGGTGAGACCAGCGATGCTCTACGGCTTAGAGACAGTGGCGCTGAAGAAAAGACAGGAGGCAGAGTTGGAGGTAGCAGAGCTGAAGATGTTGAGGTTCTCTTTGGGAGTGACAAGGATGGATAGGATTAAGAATGAGTTTATCAGAGGGACAACCCACGTTCGATGTTTTGGAGATAAAGTCAGAGAGGCCAGATTGAGGTGGTTTGGACATGTTCAGAGGAGAGACTGTGAATATATCGGTAGAAGGATGCTGAGGTGGGAACTGCCAGGCAGGAGGTCTAGAGGAAGACCAAAGAGGAGATTTATGGATGCAGTGAGAGAGGACATGAAGTTAGTTGGTGTGAGAGAAGAGAATGCAGAGGATGGGGTTAGATGGAGGCAGATGATTCGCTGTGGCGACCCCTGAAAGGGAACAGCCGAAAGACAAAGAAGAAGAAGAAGAAGAAGTTTTGGCCAACTTGTTTTTATAGAAAAGCATCACTTGAACCAACTACATCAATGGGCTACAGTGTCATACAATGTACTTTTCTGAATATATGAAAAGTCGGGCTAAGTCAACCCTAGAGAAAAAGAATGTATTGAGCTCACAACCAAGACTACTTGAGCTGACTTAAATATTTGAATTAAAAGTAGGGTCAGCTTTAGATTTTGAACTGGGTGCACGTTGTGTCAACTAACCAGCAGTGTAAAATATTTTGTTTGGCCAGCAAATTTCTCTAAAAGTTGAGTAAACTTTTGAGAACGTTGAGGCGGATTTTTTTTTCTTTTTCAGTGCAGGCAGTCTGTTGGTGAGCACAAACATCTAATAAACAAATAATAAATGAACATTTATTGTTTTCTGAAAGTTCATCACAATGTGATTGTTATTCTGGAGCAGCCAGGCTTGGGGCCGCTGGCACAACAACTGCGGCGTAAATAAGAGCTGCCCTAGGTCAAGTGATGGGCAGACCCAAACTCTTATTAAACAAGTATAACCTAATTCTGATATCACACTTTGTTGTTGTTAGAGTGTCCTGTATTTCTTTTTAAACCTCCTTTTCACTGCTCACTGTCCCACTATCATTCAGTTTAAATACAATTCTTTATGATCTGTATTATAAATATAAAATTTAGACAACACAGATTAGAATTAAAAATCTATTGCAGTGTCATTGTGGCATTTCCATATATGAAGTACAAATAAAGTGAAATATTCCATTGACCATCAAATTGACCATTTCCATTGCTGAGTGTTTCCAGTTCTATAGTGAGAGTTCCCACGCATTATCAGTGTTATAAGAATAGACCTGTTTCGAATCTAGATTTTTCCAGAGGTAAAGAAAGTTTAACAAGAACTCTCAAAAATGTATCATTTATCTCTGTGTGAAACAAAAATTCGACTGTGATATGTTTCTTGTCATCATTTTTTTCTATAAAAAGTCATGATGAGGATCTGAAGCCTCTAAGAATGTTTTCTTAACTGAAACTTGTACATGCTTTGTGAAGGTATTCCTGAGTCTGTATGGGTTCAGACTGGAATTAAGACATATGATTCCAAGAATTTCTTGCCATGCAACCATTTGTGTGTGCAAACCTGCTGAACAGTTTTACTCATATCAACAAACTGTGTAAAACTTGTTCTACTTGTCTCTAAGCCGGCCTCATGGTGGCAGCACCGGCTGTGATTACTGCAATGGGCTTTACACCTGCTGGCATCGCTGCAGGATTCATAGCTGCAAACTTAGTGTCAGCAATTGCTAATGGTGATGGCGTAGCAGTTGGGAGTCTAATCAGTTGGTATAAGCACAGACACTGAATACTGAATGGACATTTACCATTTTCTAAATGTTCATTACCACAGGCACAGTTCTGGGGCATCCATAGGATCCGACCTGGGTGGAGTGACAGGATGGGCAGTCTCAATTGTTGTTTAATTAAATATTACATAATCCTGTAATAGTGTTAGAGTATCTATTTATCTTTTTTGGTCAATATTTCTTATGCTCATTTAAAGTATTTGAAAAGTAAAAGTTTCCTGCTCACTGCCCTCTATATGATTATCATTTAGTTTAAATACAGTTCTTTATAACCTGTATCATAAATATTTAATTTAGGCCATATACATTAGCATAAAAGCCTTATGTGGTGTAATTGTGGTCTGTCTATATATGAATTAAAAATACAGTGAATTATTTCTGTTCATTTGTGCTGCTTTTCAACAAGGATTTTAAACCAGGAACCATAGAGCGCTTTTTGAGACTGCCTCTGTTTTCTTACTGACGACCTGTCACATGAGACTGTCTGTTGTTTTGCCCTCAGCGTTGAGTTTCGTTTCTGTATAAATGCTCCACCTTTCAGGCAGTTCTTTATATAGACTCACCTGTACTTGTGTTTTCACAGTGACCTCAGGATGAATTGCAGTAAGTAATCTAATTTATAATCAGGCTCGATAAGGGTGTTATTTTTTGTAGCACAAAATATGAAAAATACCAAAAATATATATTTTCTAATGTCTTTTTTTAAACAGCAATTGGAGTAGGTGTTGGAGCTCTCCTTGGAGCAGGTACGATAACTTTAATTCAGAATATACTGATTTATAATTAAAAACTTTTAATCATTTAGGAAGAATAAAGCTGTTTCCTGTTTGATATGCTCTGATATTAATTTATGTTTTATAGATGTTATGATGATATTTTTTAATTTGACTAAAGATTATATTATGATATTGTTATTGTTCTGAATGAGAAAAATACATAAGGTTTGTGGTAAAAAATATGGTAAATTATTTTTATATAGTTTAATAATATAACTATGATATATAGTTTTACATTTGTCAATATTTTGTCAAGCAAAGATTTAGCTTCAGTATTGCAAAATTGTAATAAAAAATCATTAGCAATGCATTGTGTAGATATTCTCTTACCTGTATGTGTGGCTATACATTTTCATTTCCAGTTTTAAATAAGGATCAAAGGATTTAAAGATTCCGCATAAATTTCTTATCATGCAGCCATTTGTGCAGCCTTGATGAACAGCGTTCATTATACGGAGGCACCGTGTAACATTTTATCTTCTACTTGTCTCTAAGTTGGCTTGGTGGCAGCAGCACCAGTTGTGATCACCGCAGCGGGCTTCACCTCTGCTGGCATCGCTGCAGGATCCATAGCTGCAAACTTAATGTCAGCAACAGCAATTGCTAATGGTGGTGGCGTAGCAGCTGGAAGTCTTGTTGCTATTGGGCAGGCTATTGGTAAACACAGACACCTACGAAACAAATACTTGATAGACATTTATCGTTTTTTTGAATGTTCATCACAATGTGTTTGTTATTCAGGAGCAGCCGGGCTTGGGGCCACCGGCACAGCTGCCGCGGCATCCGTAGGAGCCACCGTGGGTGGGGTGGTAGGATGGGCAGCTTCCTATGTTGGTTAATCCAAGACAATCATAACACAATCCTGACCTTCCTGTTGTTAGAGTACTCATTGTTTGCCAACATTTCTCATGTTTATTTAAACTGCTTACTGCTCGCTGTCCTCTATATGATTATCATTTAGGTTAAATATAGTTCTTTATAACATATATCATAAAATATTTGTTTGGTTAAATACATTAGCATAAAAACCTATTGTGGTGTGATTGGTGTGTGTCTTTATATAAATGAAAAATAAAGTAAATTATTTCTGTCAATTTGTGCTACTTTTCCTCCACCTGCTAATAAAGCTACTTTTAAACCCGCATATATCAGAGGGATAAAAATAAACAAATTCAGGCTAATATATAAGGGAAATGATTTTATGGTATTCAAATGCACTAGTGGGGATATGAAGAGTGCGATTGTTATAATGATCTAATAGATCTAAACCGCTCCGTTGTCGCTCTGCGGGTTTGATCGCGACAGTAGGCTTCACCTCATCGCTGCAGGATCCATACAGTAGCTGCAAACTTCATTTCAGCAGCAGGAGCAATTGCTAATGGTGGTGGCATATCAGCTGGAAGTCTAGATTAATGTTGAATGAATTAATATTGTATTGTTGTTCCAGTGGTATTTGGTGGGACAACAGGTAACATTGTCTTCTTGAAAATCTTTGGAGACACAGACTGAACAAACTAAAAATGTCAAGTTGAGCCAGCAATTTAGCTTGAGATGCAATCATGTGATTTATAGCTAACATTGGGCTTCATGTTATCGCACTGTACTGTAGTTATTGAGCTAAACATTCATATCAGTATCTATCTTTTTCTCCACTTTGCCTTTTGTTTTGCCTAGCAACAGCGTCCTGCGCGAGCGCTCAGCTAATGAAAGTCCAAGAAAATATCAAGTCCTTTTAAATATGAAACAATACTTAGCTTTAATCAAGTTAAAGTCTAAAATTAGACTGTGATATGTTTCTTATCATCATTATAAAAAGTCATGATGAGGATCTGAAGCCTCTAAGAATGTTTTTTTACTGACAACCTGACACGTAAACCTGTCTGTTGTTCTGCACTCAACAATCTGTTTCATTTATGAATAAGCGCCCCACCTTTCAGACGGTTATTTATATAGACTCACCTGTGCTGCTTTTTGACAGAGATTTCAAGATAAATTGCACATTTTTTGGTACTTTCTGGCCTGGGAGGGTGTCCTCAGGCACCCACCCATTCATCCATCCATCCATCCATCTTTAACCATTTATCTGAAATCAGATCACATAGGTAGCAGTTCCAGCAAGCCACCTCAACCAACTCTGACTGGGGATCTCAAGGCATTCCCAGCGTGGAGATATAATCTCTCCACCTACGTAGTTCTCTGACTGCCAGTGGCCTCATCTTATAAAAAAACTTTTTTTATTTGTAAATGATAATTTACAGTTACTTGCTTGTTTTTAATTACTGCAAATGTTTTAATAGAAATAGTTAAAAGTTCATACAAAAAGTTTTGTTAAATAAAAATAATCAAATATTTCTAAATAAATTAATAAAAATTAAGTTAAAAAGGTACGGCCAAACTTTTTTCAATATGCAACATAGGGTTAAGGAATGCAGGTGAGAAGTTGAACTCTTACACAGAAATGAAAATTTCCTTCTACAAAGGACTACAAAGGACAAGCAAGTCATGATCACGGCATTAAAATGAAATAGATTTCATTTTCATCATTTTAAACTTTTTTTTTCTGTTTGAAATTTTGTGAAATTTAAGTCAAGCAGGTTTCAAGCAGGAATTTTCTTTCTGAAAATTTAACCAAAGTTAAAGAAGACGCTTAGTCCATAGTTGTATTATTACTATATATTCACTTTATTAGTTTTGTAGGAGGCTTACATAGTGCAATTAAGCACTTTTTCCCTTCATATAGATGAAAAGAAGCACAATGTCTTAGTGTAATAAAGGAAAAAAAAAGTTCAAAGCTTAAAGGAAAAATTCGTGCATAAATCATTTATATTTGCTGTAGGTTTGGTTTACAACAAGGCTAATGCCACAGCTCCTCCTACAGTACCCAGGGCAGTCTGGCCAACAGCAGACAATCCAGCAGCTCCTAAATAAAACAAGAACATTAAAGCAATTAATATGAAAACTATATCTATTTGTTTTACGACCTGTATTTCTGATTGTGTCCATAATTACCGACGGACTGCAGGGCAGCAACAACACCTCCCGCTGCTACACCTCCACCGTTAGCGACCGCCGCTGTGGACATCATCCATGAAGCTACGGATCCTGCAGCGATGCCGCCTGCAGTGAAACCCAACGCTGAAACCAATACTGGGGCTCCAACTACAGCCCCAGCTAAAAGACAAAACAGTCATGGGAAGTCGAGTTAACTACATGCATCATCATACACACACCATCATCCTCATCACTGAGGTATGTAGCCCACAAGACGAGCCTTCAGACCTACCTGCTCCTGCTCCAACTGCTAACAATGTGCCTGTTAAAAAAAGGTGAAGATTAGAAAAGAATTACTATTATTGCACTAAATAGTGTTTCTGTCTTATTAAATCTGAATAAAAAGTACAGACTACTTACCAAGCACCATCTTGTAGACACTGACAGGAAACAGGCAGAGGGTGGGCTTTTTATAACTACAGACAGCAGCTGAGAGGTGGAGCTCTTACACCGAAACGAAACTCTCAGCCTGATTCAGAAACGAAACAGCAAAAGCACTGAAGCAGACCCCTGTGATTTACAGCATGAAATGAAAACATATACTACTACTAATACCAATAATAATAATATTAACAATAATAATAATAATAATAATAATAATGAATGAATTACTATTTTCTTCTCACAAGCAAACTACCGTGATCAACAGGCAACTCAATTAGAAGCAATAAATAAATAAATTTATAAATAAATATATTTAAAATTAATATAAATTAAAGATCTGCATCAGGGCTAGTACAACCTGCTTCTCCTGTAGAACAACACCATAACCAGAAAACTATGAATGTCATGTAGTTTCTTACGTAGGTATCAGGATAATGATGACAAATCTAAAAACTATGTAAAATATGTTTTTACTCATGTGTTATTTTTAACTCCAAGTCCAACGAAGTAAATAAAAACTGAATATAATGATGTGCAAATGCTTGTTGACCCATATTGACATGATATCACCAACGTACAGTACAAACATTGATCAACAGATCTTTCCTGTTGTATGACTTCAGTTGCTCCACAGTCCGGGGTCTGCATTATTGTATTTTGCTCTTTATAATGCGCCACACATGGGAGACAGGTCTGGACTGCAGGCATGCTGGTCTAGTACCCGCTCTCTTTTACTATTAAGCCACGCCATTGCAGAATGTGTCTTGGCATTGTCTTGCTAAATAAAACAGGGACGCCCCTCAAAATTACATTGCTTGGATGGCAACATATTTGCTCCAAAACCTGTATGTACCTTTCAGCATCAATAGTGCTTTCACAGTTACCCTTGCCATGAGCACCAACACACCCCCATGCCCTCACAGACCATGGCTTTGGAACTCTGCTCTGATAGTAATCTGGATGGTCCTTTTACCTCTTTAGCCTGATGGACATGACGTCCAAAAACAATCTGAATTGTGGACTCATCAGATCACAGCACATTTTTCCACTTTGCATCACTCCATCTCAGATGAGCTCAGGCCCAGAGAAGCCGGCAGCCTTTCTGGGTGTTGTTAATGTACAGCTTGCGCTGTGTATGGTACAGTACTTACATTTGTGATAAACTGTGATAACTGACAGTGGCTTTGCAAAGTGTTCCTGAGCTCACGTGGTAATATCCTTTACAGAATGATGTCTGTTTTTAATGCAGTGCTGTCTGAGGGATCGAAAGTCATGGGCATTACGTGTTGGTATTTTGCCTTGCTGATTACATGCAAAGATTTCTCTAAATTCTTTGATTCATCTGATGATATTATGAACTGTATATGTGGAATACCTAAAATCTTTGCAATTGTACGTTGAGGAACGTTGTTCCTAAACTGTTGGACTACAGCACAAAGTGGTGAACTGCACCCCATCCTTGCTTGTAAATGACTGAGCCTTTTGGGCATCCTCCTTTTATACCAGCGCTCATGCACGCTCCCTCGTGACGGCGTTTCTCCCGCTGTCGATGGCCGGCCTGGCCCCTCCTAGTCCTCATGTGGGCGCGCCCTCATGCAGGAGAACTGGGTGGCTTTCCCGGCTCGGATTGGGGGCCTTAACGCTGTCCTCCTCGCGGCCTTTTCCTCTTCGGCAGCGTGGGGATCAAAAGGTGGAATTCCAGTGTCCTTGTTAAAGTCCCTGGGTGGCATCACATTGCCCCACTCGCATGCCACCCTCTCGTACTCCATCGCTTCACGTTCTTCCCTGACCCCGGACTGAACTCCGCGCCTTGCTTTTATAATGCGGAGCAAGCCCGAGATCTTATTAACATTGATTATCGCCAGCCGGCCCAAATAGGCGGCTCCGTCCCTTTGCATACGTGCAGAAGGGGGTGCTGCCTATCTAGGGATCCCACGGAGTGAGAGAGAAGCGATAGTAGATTTGGGTGCACGCCGTGACAGTAGCTCTATAAAACAAAAAATAAAATATTGTACACAGTAATTACACAACATTTAGCTTGTGATTAAATAAGTCGGAGGGGATTCTGAGTATGTGCAGTAGAATGTACAGTACATAAAGGGATTAGGGCAGTAGGGCAAGTAGCCCTGTGTGCATGATTTTTACTATACACAGTAGTGCAAAAAAAGTACTATAGTATATGTCCTCGAACATCCAACTCGAAGGTTTCCATCTTTCTTCTGTCTGTCTTCTTGACTGTCAAAGTCTCATAGCAATACATAGGTTGCTATGGGGAAGACTATAGCCTGACTAACCGTGTCCTAATTTCAGATATCATGTCCTCATTTCAGTCAATTTTGGATCTAAGGAATATATAGTACTGTACTGTCTCCATTTGTTCATTGTAGATCTTTATGCTGCATCCTCCATTCTTGAAGATCATCATGATCATAGTGTCTTCTTGATGTTCAAGCACAACTGCAGTTTTCACTTTTTTCTTGCACTTTCAAGATAAGCTTCTTCAGGTCTTATCTGCTTTTGACCAGTAGGGTGGTGTCATCTGCATGCCCGAGATTGTCGATGGTCCTGCTGCCAATTTTCCAAAAAAACTCCATCACTTGCCAAAAACTCTGCTTTTGATGTCTTTTGCTTTTCTTATTACTGCTTTTATATACAGGTTAAAGAGTGTTGGCGAAAGAATTTAGTCTTGTCCCTGTACCAATCTTGTGCTACTCCGTATTACCATACACAGTTCTCACTGTGGCTTCTTGGTTCACATAAAGCGAATCGATGAGCTGGGCAAGATTCCCTTTTTTTTACATGTAATCACATGTAGAGATATTTCTGATATTCTTGTGCATTCTCTTTGAGCTATCTAAGCTTGGCGATGTCGTCTCTAGTGCCTTTTCCTTTCGGGAAATCAACCTGGACATCTGGCAGTTCTCTATCGATGGTTGTACTCAGGCATTGTTGAGTGATCTTTAGGAGGATCTTGTTAGCATGTAGTATTAAGGTGATGGTGCAATAGTTAGAGCAGTCCTTTGTGTCGCCCTTTTTTGTTAATGCGGTGAACACTGACCTTCTCTACGCCTTTGGCCACAGACATGTTCTCCAGATTCACTGACATAACACTGTTATTTCTTTGCTACAGGAGATCTCTTGACGTTGAAGAATCAGAGTTTTACCCTGGCCACCAGTAGTCCATTGTTTGATGCGCAGACATACCAGGAAACATCTTCCCTGCGAAAACAGAGCTTCTCCATTTCTATTGGCACAGGATGTAGTTAATTGTGCCGGCGATTTGTTTGTTGGAAGAACATGTTTGTGGAATTTCTTTGTGTATTTTGATAGATTTTTATATGTACTGTACTGTTTATATGTTGATTTGTGAGATTTACTTTATGCAAATGACTGTACTGTAGGTGTGCATGAACCCAAACAAAGCACATTCCACAGCGTCACACAAAGACATTCACCAGCAGGTTGAAAGACTGGTTTTATTTCTTTTTAAGATCTCTTTTAATCACTGTTACGAGTACAAGTCAAAATCTCGATTGGTTTTATAATGTTTAACATTTTCACAGTTTTAGTAGCCGGAGCTGGGGCAGGTAGGACAGATGTTTTCATTATATTTATGAAAATTATTGTAGATGGCAAAAAGGGAATATTAACTGTGTTTCTAAGCATCTTACAGGCCCAGCCATGAGATGGAAATGTTTTAATTTGGCTGCTGAGTAAAAGTTCCTATAGAGATTGGAATAGTTACATACATAACTAATATATAATGTTAAAGTTAAATGTTCACCATTGATAACAATGACTTGTGTATATACAGTGGTTGTTGATTTCTGGTCTCTCGTCTTTAAGTCGGTGCCCTAGTGGGAGCTACGTTTATGGTTTGGGCGTTGGGGTTCACCTCTGCTGGTATCGCTGCAGGATCCTTCGCCGCATATTTGATGTCGGCAGCAGCGATTGCTAATGGAGGTGGTGTAGCGGCAGGAACTCTTGTTTCTTTCTTCCAGTCAATAGGTAATCATTGACATGATCAGAAATGCAGCTAATAAGTGAATTGTTACAGCTCTCTCATTAATTGTTTTAACATTTATGATATATAGGGGCAGCTGGACTTTCTCTTACCGGTCAGATTATTTTGGCGACTACTGGAGCAGTCGTTACTGTAGTAATTAAATGCTTAACTATTTTGTTTTAAGTACAAAAAAACTGTTTTGTTTTAAGTACAAAAAAAAACACTTTCTGTTGTTTTCTTTTACTTGTTTTCACATACATGAAGGAAAATAGTGTGATTTAATGCAATTTGCGCAATGTATAACTAATAAAATTATGCAGTTATAATGTTTGTGTAGGTGTCTTATATCACTTATATATTTTATATCATGTTGAAATACTCATGATGAGTTACCAAAGTTTTAATACCAATTTGAGATGTCTATTTCAACCTAGCCGCTTTCTTCTTTAACATTCTAAAAAAAAAAAATGGAATGGTATAAGAACCTACAAATAAAGTTTGTTAAACATTGTGCAAACCGTATCTAGAAAGGCCCAGTGTGAATGTACGCTTTCATTCCAACCAAGCAAGAGCCACACCTAATAGTCTAATGGAAGTTAGAGTTTTCAACTCCAAACTATATAAACTTAAATTCTTAGTGGGTTTAAGCATATCATGTGATGTGTATTTATGTGATGAGGGACGGGGTGGCTATGTGTACCCTACGATACGGCAGGGGCGGATTTAACAATTTGGGAGCTCAAGGCGAACATGGATATGAGGCCCTCTGCATTCAGTGCTTTTTTTAAAAAGACCAACAACAAAACATTAACAGGTTAACTAATGCACAACCAATTTTCTACAATTAGAATTTAACTCATTGTCAGTTTACATATCTGATACAGAGACCTTTGTATTTTAACATGATCAGCAGATTAATAGTTGACGATTGGCCTCTGTCTTCTATGCTGTTTCACTAAAGTAAGAAAAGCCATGACAGGTCAATGGAGTGACACAAATAATACCGAATACTAATACGTGGCATAATGGCATTCTAATGCTATTTCAGCAGGTGGATTTTAGTTGTTTTTAAATGTTAGACGTAAGGGGTGGCTAAAACTACTTATTTAGGCTTAAGTCATGGGGCCCTGGCAGTTCGGGCAGCTCGCCTACTTTTCCCCCATTGGTAACGCCGCCTCTAAGGTACGGTGTACCCTATATCACGGTGTGCTTCTTTTTCTCAGGCAAAATGGGGCAAAAAAGGCATTTAAATGACTTTAAAAAGTCTTTAAGAGGGATACACTTTTGAAATTGCTAAGATATTGGGTTGTGATAAAATATCGATTAAATATTTTGTTGCAAATAATCAACAGAATTGCAAGAAACTTTTTGAGAAAAAAGCTGCCAAAGATTTGAGAAGAATCAAATGTGAAGCTACCAGGAACCCATTATCCTCCAATGCTATCTAATTCCACAACTGCAACCTACCTGGAGTGCAAGGACGTACAAGGTGTTTAGTGCTCAGAGACATGGACAAGGTAAGGGAGGCGGAAAACCCAGCCTAACAAGACAAATAGGGTGAAGTGTCAACCCTGGGCTAAGAATTATCTGATGATCTGATGAAGGTTGTGTGGACTGATGAGATGAGAGTGACTTATGATGGACCAGATGGATGGGCAAAGCTCCACTTTGACCTATACTGTATTGAGAACTTGTGGGCCCTTCTTAAAGAGAAGATTTACGGCGAAAGAAAACAGTACAGCTATCTGAACAGTGTCTAGGAGGCTGTGGCCTTTCTGGGACAGTGCTCGTCCACAGCCTGGTAAATATAGCACATACAATAAAAATATAACAATACTACCACAAGCAAGAAAAACAATACACATGATGCCGTATAAACTCTCACCAAAAGACCTAGCAGCTGTTGATTCAGGTAAGTCATATTAACAGTATTAGTGTCTACAAATACTCAGGGTAGACTTGTGCCACAACAGATGCACTAAATGGCTAAGGTTATAACAAAAGCCTTATTTTTATTGTGAACCCAAATCTGTATGAGAATATAATCCACTCGTCTACTAATATTATGGCGTTATTGTAATCAGGCTGCAGTTACAGGAAAGTTGTGATTATTCATTGTTTTGGCAAGTACACAGTAATCTAGTTCAAAGCATCTGATTATTATCTCATATTAGATTTGTTCATAATGTGTTTATCCAAGCATGTAGTGTATACTGGAATATGTTTTTATTAGTATTCCATAATGTTCCATACACATAAGAAAAGTAATTAATGTAAATCTCGACTAATTTACTTCAGATTGTTTGGTTTGCAAAGGAGTTACAAAGGACACATATACAAATATACAGTATCACTCACTCACTCATCGTCTATACCGCTTTATCCTGTATTCAGGGTCGCGGGGACCTGGAGCCTATCTCAGGAGGTTCAGGGATCGAGGCGGGGTACCAATCCATCGCAGGGCATACACTACAGGCAATTTGGGAACGCCAATTACCCTAACCTGCATATTAAGCACGGGGAGAACTTACAAACTCGAACCTAGACCCTGGAGGTGCAAGGCGACAGTGCCAACCACTACACCACCGTGCGCCGAATATACATTATAATTAAACAAATTCTAAAACATGGATTAAGCGATTAAGGATTAAGGATTAAGCCAAGTTTACATCACTTGTTTATTTCAATCACATACTGTACAAATCTACTTAGATGTTTTTTTAAACACGTGTTTCATATTAGTGGCATTAAAAACATAACTATTTCAAATAGGTAACAAGCAAACTTAAATCCATTTTTTAAACCAAAATATGGCTGCAATAAAGTGCTCACTTCCAACAAGACATAATAAATTTTAAGATAAAACGCGAGCAGTTTGTGCATTACAGATGACAGAAAAAACCTGAGAAAAATCATGCTAAGAGAAAACTGGTTATTGTCACGGGGTGCTGTGTGTGGGCTGATTACCTTAGAGTCTTTTAATAAAGGAACAGAACATGAACAAAAACAAGCTTTCACTATAGAACAAAAGGAATCAAACTATGAAACTATGATAAAGCCTAATTAGCATTAGCACAACTGACAAGACAGAAACTTAGGAAACCAAATAATTTAAAAAAAGAACAGAACCACTATATAACCTAACAAACCTTTACAAAAATAGGAACTCTTTCAAACAGGAGCTAAACATGACTAGGAGCTAAACATGAGAAACACAAACCAGGAGATGACCTAATTTTCCACCGAGTGAGTGGAAAATGTCCGAAGTCCGTGTTTATTATATGTGTGTTAGAGGAGTATGGTTCGGTCTCACCAGGGTTAATGAAGTCCGGGAGGCCGATGACGGAGGGTGAGAAGTCCGGGGAATATGTCCAGTCAAAGATAATCCGGTTGAAAAATCTTCGAAAGAAAATGATCCACAGCAATCTCTCCTTCTCTCGTCCAAACAAATAACGCCAGCGCTGGTCCACCATTACTACTTATGCATTTTTCCCCTCTGGGCTTGCCATAGAAGGGCAGGGGGCATGCTCACTTTGCGAGTGTTAGAGTTCCGTTTTGGTGAATGGTGGAGAATAAACTGTTAAAAAGGATTTCGTGTGCTCTCGTTTTTATTGTTTTTTTTATATTACAAAGTGTTTAAGCGAACCCGGCATGAATGCTCGGTCACATTAACAAGAGTGTGGTAACGTTAATTGTAAGATGGCGGGCAAGTTGTTCAAGACGTAGAACGTGGGCGGACATTATGCAAATATGTTACGTAGTGACGTGGATCTGTAACAGAGAAAAATTAGAATTGCTATTGACTCGTTTAGGCGAATGTGAGTCGACTCTTTTTTTTACGAGACAAAACTCTTTTTTTTAAGAGACTATCTGCAGATAGTGCAGATAGTTTATGTTCACATACAGCTACATGACACACTGCATGAAAGATCATATTTTCAAAAGCATAATAGGGACTGTTTAACCAACACATGAAACACATTTTTAAAGACATTACATGGCATTTTGTCCTGACAGTTTTCAGGTTGACAGGTTGCAGCAGCAATTTGTTCAAGAAATGTATTCAGACAAGGTTAAATACAGTATAAAAATGAGATGTTATTAAGTTATTAGAATTGTTAAATATGGGTGAAACCTATTTTCTTGCATTTCGCATTTTAACGTTAGCTATAGTTGCGTCCCATGTTGTCCCATGCTTGGTATTTTCTCATTTTATATTGTAGTATAATGTTCATTGATATTATAATATATCATTAATATAATAAGGGTAAATTAGTCATATGTACAAATTGCAGGTCGTGTTGATTTTGTAGCTAAGATTTGCAGCACACAGTTTAAAAAGTACTCAATGCAGGGCTGGAGTCCCCAATCCTTCTTCCTTCAAGAAGAACCCTGCTCCTGCCAGGGAAGTGGATGGGCGAATAAACCATAAGGATAATGTTTCTTGTATATACTCCTTCATTGCCTTCATTGCCGCAAGAAAGCCCCCCAGATGGAAACAGAACAGGTTAACCAGTCGATACAGGGGTTGTGCTCTTGAAGCCAGGGAAACCCCAATACCATTTGGAGTTCAGGCACACAGGTAAAAAAAAAAAGATTCGTTCCACATGTTGCCAAATGCGTAGTATCAACAGGCCCGTCTTGTGCATCAGCCCGGATTTTAATAACTGCCTGTCCAGTGTTGCCACTGGGATGGGAGCAGAGTGGGTGGAACAGCACACCAATTCTCCAAACTCGCATCTATAAAACTACCTACCGCCCCGAGTTTATGAATACTTTTAGGCGGGTTGTGAGGGACCCCTCCCAGGTGATGGTGGCTGATAGAACAAGTCCTCTGTGCTGGGGATCTGGCTTTTGGGTCACTCTCCTCTAGGTCCTCGGGGGGTTCGCGCACCGCTAGCTCATCTTTGAGCCTCTCTGATAGGCCTTGGATGTATGCAGCCATAAGCACCGCAGAGTTCCAGCTGGAGCTGGCAGCTCGTGTGCAGAAATCTATTGTGCAGCCACTGATCGGGCTCCTTGGCGAATGCGGAGGAGAGGTGAAAATTGCCGTATCTGGGTGGTGAGAAATGGCCTTGAAAATCTCTATAAATGCTTCTACTGTTAAGTGTTCAGACAATTTTCACCCTCTGAGTAGGAAACTGAGAGGGTTGCATCTCAAATATTAAGGAGCACTACAGTGGATAGGCATTAAACCAATATGTTTCTCTCGCCTGTGCCTCAAGACGCCCATGAATTTGTTCCAAGCTCTGCAAAATTCCCCTAATCTCTGAAAACAACTTGGTCAGGGCTTGTTCGTGTTTACCGTTCATCCCCAAATGAGCAGTCACTATCTCACGCACCCGCTGATTCTGTTATAAGGGGCCGCTTCAATATGGTGCCACCGAATATGTTGTTAAGAGTGTCAGCCCCAACGCAGGACTTAGAGGGGAGCATTGAGACGTGGGATCATTATGTGTACTTTGGCGGGGATTAACTCAACTAAAGAACGGGGAGTGTCTTGTGAACCATGTGCATGAGATATATTGTTTATCTTTCAGGCCTCCTTCCAGTTTTCTGTTTTATCCTTTCTTCTCAATTCTCTCCTTTCTCCTTTTTTTCTCTTCTCACTTACCTTTTTAGTTTTCTCTTTCCTCTTCTCTTTATCTTTTCATTTCTCTTTTCAGTTTTCTCTTTTTTCTTCTCTTTGTCTTTTCACTTTTCTGTTCTCTTTTTTTTTTTACTTTCTTTTCCCTATCCCAGAGCAACATACTTATACGTGGTGCTATCTAATGTTCGCACGTAGTGTGCTGGTTTCTGGGGGTTTAAATAACCTGCCGGATAGTTGTAGCTCGTCTGCCCTCATTGGCAACATGGCAGGGTTGCCTAGCAACCATGTCCATGCAATGTCTGTTCTGCCCGCCTATAAATCTGCCTAGTTGTCCACAGATTTGCCCTTTGTGCGGGTGGCCATGTTACAAATAAGGCCTTTTTTTAATGTCTGTCTTTATAGTCCCCGATCAAGAAGTTGACCCTGTAACAGGTAGGTTAATTCTAATTACTGACTGCAGTCAATCATGATTCAAAGTTAAAGGTGTGTTAAAGGTTCGGAGAGAAGACCACAGATCCCCGCCCTCAACTGTCTGAACACCTTAGGCTTTTGACTCATTCTGGAACTGCATATCGAACAGGAGTTTAGATCACATACTCTTTCTCATCTCTCCAGCTTCGACCCCTGCTTGCTCTATGACCACAGATCAGCCACGTCGCCGAACTCATCGGCATCAGCTACTAACCTGATCTAGCTCCTGCTTCTTGATGTTTACTGGCAGTTGCCATTATGTTGCATTACTACCCCCGTTTAGTCATGATCTTCTTTATACTCCTTTCATTCTATATCCTTTTTTTCAGTCCTGTCACCCATAAGAAACCCATCAAATAGTTTCTTCACAATTACTTTTTGACATAGGGCCAAGTCGGTTTGGCGAGCTTTTTTCCCTGTAATAAATGAAATCATCATCTGCTTATCTTTGTGGAATATTGAAATTTGATTGACCACAATCATTTAAGTATGACAAATCGGTGAAGGGCCAAGACTTTATCACATCACTGTAGTGTATGTGGACAGCCAGGTTCATAAGTATTTGGACAGTAGCAAGACACATCCCACTCCAAAAGCATGGACATCAATAAGAATGTATTAATGAATGAAACACTGACATTTGATAAAGAAATTCAATCTTGTAATCAACAATCAGTCCAAAAGTGTTCAGTGAGGTTGAGATCTTCGCTCTTTGCAGGTCATTCAAGTTCCTCCAAACCAGACTTATCAGACCGTGACTTCACTGCTCTGACTGAGTGCACAAGGGCATTGTCAAGAAATGCAATTTGAACAGGAAGGGGCCTTTCTCATGTTACTGGCTGAGCTGTTGTCACTTACGGTTTACAATATCTTTTAGAGTTGAGCAAGGCAAATCTAGTGAAGCAGAAATTTCATGAACTGACGCATGCTAAAGTGTCAGATTTAGTCTCACTCTTATACTTTAGCACAGTTCTTTGTATGGATAATTATGGTTGCAAAGGTATGTCCTTGGTTTTATTTCCCTTTTAGCAATGTGAAGGGGTGTCCACGTATTTTAAGTCATGTACATTAGTGTGTTCTGGTATTAAATCTGGTATCACACTGTATTTAATGATATTTTGCAGAAATGTTTAAATCTACATGCAACATAAAACACCATGATTAATGCTTTTCTAAGTTTCATTTCCTAAGCAGAACACTCTGACAAGCAATAAGTCAGAGTAATTAGGGTTGCTTCATGCTAGGAATGTTATTATTTTTGCAGATGAGATTTGCTAAGATCTGCTAACAACACTATGCTATGTGAAAAAAGTAGTAAAATACGGGACCTTTAAAATAGGCCATAACTACATGAGACAAAAAATAATTTTAAATTATTAAGGTTGATCCATGCTTGGTATTTTCTCATTTTAAATTGTTGTATCATGTTTAAAAATATATATTTTAAAACAAGTAAAAAAAAAAAAGAAATCAGTCAAATAAAAGGCCGTCATGGATTGGCCGACAGCACCCTCAAGGTAGGAGCTTTAATGCTTGCTGGGATTCAACAACTTCTATCTTTTTTCTGTAACTACAGCACGTTCTCACGTTCGCACCCTTTAGATGGAGTAGTGCCGGGATAAAGATCGATGGCACGGTCCTACAGGCGACGAGGAGGTAAAGGGATGGCACATGACTTGCTGAACACCTGGTGGAAATCGTGATACTCAGCAGGAAACTTTGATAAGCTGGGGATCTCCTCCTGAGAGATGGATAAGGACTTTCTTGTGGTGGCAGAATGAAGGCATGAGGAAAGGCAGCTAAACTCCAATCCAGGATGCTTCAAAGTAGTCTTAGCTATGGGAGATGTAAAACTGTTGGTGCATGAGCGCATTTAATGATGAGGAAAGTGATGGTTTTGATGTGGTTACTGGAAAACTGCAGAGTGACTGAAGCAGTGTGGTGGGTGATTAAGGGGACTTGCTGCCATCAAGGTATGCTAAATAGTTTGTTTAATAATGTGGGTAAAATCCAGAGTTGGGACACCAAGGAGATTAAATTCTGATTTGTTCCAGAAGCTATCAGGGCATGGTGCTGATTGCCATGAATCAGGGGTACCAGAAAACTAAGTAAAGATATGGGAAAGAGTATTGTGTCGGGCTCCTCTTGCACCCTAGTATTACCTTTTAACAGACATAGTTCACTTAACATAATAGGTCTGACAACAGTAAAAGCATGTGCTATTGTCCTTCCAACTTTGATATTCCTTGGGCGAAATGTGCTTGCGGTTGACCTGCATAGGTTCTGGGGTAAACTCAGGAGTGACAGGAGTGACCTGAGGTTCTGTCGGGTTAATTTCCGGGTGTCGCCAGATCAACGAGGCTGTTAGCTCATCCTTAACTGGGTCAGGGAGTCGATGGAGTGTCAAAGTGTCTCTAATGACATACTGGGTGTCTACAAGATATCTATTAAATGTGTTACAAAGGGTATAACTAGTGAAACCCAAGTATCTCCAATAATGTGCTGAATGTCTTTAATGATGAATTGACCATCTCCATTGGTATGGAGTGTTTCCAGTGTTATAGCAATTGTTCCTTATTGCAGCTTTTCCATGTTAGATATGCTCTGGTATTAATTTGTTAATTAGCAGGATCTACTGTATAGCTGCAAAATTAATGTCAGCAGCAGCAGTTGCTAATGGTGGTGGCGTAGCAGCTGGAAGTCTTGTTTTTTTTGGACAGTCTGTTGTTGAATGTTCATCACAATGTGTTTGTTATTCAGGAGCAGCCGGGCCTGTGGCCAGAGCAGTCCATAGGATCCGCCCTGCGTGGAGTTGCAGGATTGGCACTCTTTTATGTTTGTCAGTCAAATACAACACAATCCTGATATTACGCACTTTCTTGTTGTTAGAGCGTCCTTTATTGTTTTTCATCAATATTTAAAACACATGAAAAGTCAGGTAAGAAAAGCCTCCTGCTCACTTTTCTCTGTATGATTATCATACAGTTTAAATACAGTACTTTATACAGTACTTTATAACCTTTATTATAAATATTCACTTTAAGTTGTACACAATAGCATTAAAAAAACAACTGTGGTTTTCCTATATATGAATAACAAATCAGATTATTTCTGATTATTTGTGTTTTACGCCTTTTAATAAAGCTTCACTTAAAGCTGATCATCGGCGGAATGGGGGCGGTTTGTAACCAAAACTGTCCAGTACAACCCCCCAAATATCATATCATAATTAACTAAATTGAAAGTTCTGTGAAAACATTTCCTTAGAATGCATGCATACATACATACATATGCATATAATGTATGTAGTACCTGTAATTACTTATTAAAAATAGAGTCCAAGTTTATCATATTTTATATACCTTTTAGATTTGTCATCACTATTCTTATGCCTACATAAGGAACTACATGACATTCATAGTTTTCTGGTTATGATGCTCTACAGGAGGAGCAGGTTGTACTAGCCCTGACGCAGCTTCTGTGGCATTTGCAGAATAGATCTTTATTTATATAAATCTTAAATTAATTTATATATTTATTTATTTATAGTTTCCACTAGAGTTGCCTGTTTATCACAGTTGTTTGCTTGAGAGGAAAATAAAATCATGAAGTTATTATTATTAGAAGTAGTACTATTCATTTGCATTTCCTAAAACTTAAAAACTATTCTAAAATATGTAGTAGATATAAACACTAGAAAACTTATCTCTTAACTATATTTTGGCATTAATTAATAAAGTTACATTTCCGGTGGAAATGTTGCTTCACCTCTTGTACATGAACAAGGATGAAGCAGAGACGGCCCTGTGTAAATTTGACACACTAGAAATGTTGGAGAAGATGAAAAAGAAGATAATCTAGTAAATTTTTCATTTGTCTTCTCCAAAATGAAGGACATGCTAGTGTTTTTAGAAAATGTAAAAGATACAATGAAAATTAAATTAGTTTACTGTCAAAAAATTTAGGATAATCCCATATAGTTTGTCATTGCATTTTGGATGTGTATCTCTGTATTGTTAATACCTGTTTGGGTAATTTTTTTTATAAATGTTATTATTAGTTATCATTGCTATGTGCAACATTTTTTACTATCATTAACGTGCTGTATAAAATAACTAAAATGTATCAGTTTGAATAGTAGCATACTCTCCTAACATACTTATAATTTAGCGAGTGTATATAGCAAGTAAGGCATAGGAAAAAAGTAAAAATATAGTGATTGCTGAATAATTAATAATATCCATTAATCAGTCAGAGCGCTCGATACACTGGAAAATTCTGTTCTAAAGTTTAATTGACATTAAAATCACTACCATTTTAAAAATAACAATTAAAATCAGTGTGACAGCCCGGCCAGTAGAAGCGAGCGCGCAACCGCCGCAGCGTTTTAGTTACTCCGAAGTGTCCCGCATGCCCGTGAACCATTCCTAACACACATGCTCGCAGAGTCCGCGGCACCAGCAGCTGAAAAGATTCGCCAGCGCCGCACGGCCGTTCCCAGTGGCGGTAGAGTAAACTTCCCCGCAACGTTAGTCGGTTAAACTGCGAGTGAAGAGCTTTTTCCTCTGGTCCCAGGTGAGCAACCGCGGCATAATCCGGTCTCTGGCCCGCGTTAACCCAACCTAGTACCCGCTGCAGCGCCGGATCCTTCTCCTGCTCGACAATTAGCTGATCACAGTCCATCTGTGGCACAGGCGAAACGACTACAGGCAATAGTTTGGGTGACGCAGTAACTCGGCTGCACGCCGGCTCCAAGGATTGCCCGTATAAATACGGCCTAAAATGTTTAAGGGCCGCGAAGACCGCTAGCATGCCGCAACAACTGGCACTTTGTAGGATTGAGCCGCAAATTCGCCCGCCGGATAGCCAAGAATAGCTCCCGTAGGTTAGCTAGCGCGACCTCAAACTCCTTGCCGTGCCAGTTAGACGACACAACGGTTGCGAGGAATATCGGCCAACACTTTATCCATCAACCGTTTAAACGTAGCTGGAGCATTACATAGGCCGAATGGCATGCGCCGGAATTGCCATAGCCCTTGCCCCATCAAGAACGCGGTTTTAGGTCGTGCTTCCGGGGCGAGCTCTACTTGCCAATACCCGCTACGCAGATCTAACGAGCTAAACGCCGAGCCCGCAACGTGTTCCAGTGCATTATCTATTTGCGGCAACAGATAATAATCTTTGCGCGTCACTTTGTTTAACCACCGGTAATCAACACAAAACCACTACGATTCGTCCTTTTTACGCACCAGCACAACCGGTGAAGACCACGGTCCAGACGCTGGCTCTATGACGCCCGAGTCACAGCATACAACCGCGCTCGCCTTGTTCTAATACTCCCCAGCGCAGCAGCGAAACTGTAGAGCCGGTGTTAACGAGCGCCCGTAGCGAAACGTTGTCCAGGCCACAGTTCACGTAGATCTCAGGTCCATGGCGAACGCCCCCAGTGGCTCGGAGGCGCTCTGATCGCGGGTCGCTAGCTTTTCGCACGCGGCCTCCTTACGGTCACCCGCGGCGAACCGGAAGTGGAGCGACTCCCGCAACTTCGCCCAGTCCTTCCGCTTATCAGCCCGGAGGTCTTCCAACGCCTGGAGCGCGTCGCCCTCCAGCGAGAGGGCCACCCGGACGGCTGTTTCCGCTGGGGACCAGCCCGCGAAGTAGGCGGCTAGCTCCAATTGGGCTAGGAACGCGTGGGGCTCGACAGCGCCATTGTAGGAAGGCAGGCGCAGCTGCAGGTCGCCTCGCCGGCTGACGGCGCACGGAGCTGTAGCTTGCTCCGGTGCCTGCGCTGCGTCTCCATAGGAATTCCCCCCGAGTTCCAGTGCCGGAACCTCAAACGCCCCACTTCGCTCCGGTCGCCGCTCTTTGCTTGCACTGGCCCAGTCAGGGAGGGTTTTCCTCCTCCTTAATTGTTCTGCTACTCGGCGGCCTACTTGAATCTTCCGGATGTCCTCCAAGGTGTGCTCTAACCCGTAACTCTCCATCCCACTTCTGACACCAAATGTAGCGTTTTTCACCGCTAAGAAGGCACTTGGAGAGACGAGTGAGCTTCTTTGCTGCACAATGCAAATGGCTGGGAGTAATTTATTTTGCAACAGCACGAAACAGCAATACCAGCACATCCAACATCCATAAAACACACATCTAACCCACACACACACACCCTGGCCGAAGCCACTAACCCAAACACCTTTCCCCAACAGGGTGAACACCTAACAACCCCTCCCGCAAAGCATGATGGTTACCAATCAAAACCCCGCCCATGCCACAATATTGTTTCGCTTTAGGGCACTGCATTTTTGTATGTCTATTGTCATGCACACTCAATACACGACCGGCACTAGGACCCGGAAGTAAGGCGGTCGTAAACCAGGAAGTATAAGAGGAGTAAACAAACCACGGTTTAGCGCTCAGTCATTGAGTTCAGCCCATGTCGGTTCTGGCTTTCCATCCATCGATTCGTGAGTTCTCACTTTATTGGGTTTCGCTTTCTGATTTTGAGTGTGTGTTTATAGGACGCGGGTTAAATTTGTGTTTTTCCCTTGCTCCCCTTTTGTGAGAGTCCTTAAACTAAATCGCGTGGTTTTCCTGCCTATTCGCTTTCATCCGCGTTGTAGCAGCTCCACTTGTAGTTTTGGCTGAATCCCAGCAGGATCTTTACATTGCGGGCGTTGTCAAATGCAACAACCTGAAATTTAAAACTGTGTACTGTTTAATCCTCAGTGGTGTGTTTCTGTGTAAGTGCTCCACCTCCCAGCCTTACCTGTCCCAAGACTTACCTGTCCCAAGACCTGTTTTAGTCTTTTGGTGACATGATGGCTGTGGGTAAGTAGCCTACTATATAATCTAAGAGCTCTAAGTTTTAGCCTATTATTTAATCATTTTGCAGTCTTTTAAATAACAAATTCTTAGGACGTATTTCACTAATGACACGAAGCCCAATGCGGTTGTTTCAAGCTAGCTTTGTTCTGCTAGTAAAAGTGTTAGATGTTAAAATTGCAATGGGTGTTAATATTGCTTTTCATATACAGTATATACTGTTCATAAAAGTTTATAATAATGTCTCTTTCAGATGGCGTGATTCGAGTAGGTATGTGAATTCCAGTTATTGATTAAAATTAACAATCATTTAAAGGGCACCTATCATTCGCTTTTTGTTATTTTTAGACATTCAGATAGATCTCCTGTGTGTGTGTGAAAAATGTTTGAAAAATAATTTTTAATGAGCAATGATATGTGTGTATGTAGTTGTTGATTCCTTGTGTCTCGTCTTTAAGTTGTCGTGATGGCAGTCCCTCTTGTGGCTTTGGCATGGGATTACAACTTTGCAGAATCCATAACTTCATGGCTGATGCCGACAGGGGTGAATGATGGTATGGTCCTCTGATCTAAATACTGTTTTGGCTGGACAAAATTTGTAGAAGAAAAAATGACAAAGCGATTTATTTGGGAGGGAAATATGTTATTAATGAACATCATTAATGAGTTAATTTTGGCTGAGTTGATTTTGTAGTTTAGATTTGCAGCACCCTGTTTAAAAATTATTAATGCTTTTCTGATGTTTGTCTTTACATGGGTCAATCAAGCAGCTGTCCCTCAAAGCTCTGTTTTTTTGGAATGGTGTGTTAAAGGTTGGAATGGGAGAGTCTTGACCCTATTCCACACACGCACCACCCCAGAACTTCTCACCCAATATCAATGCCTGATGAATGCTGGATGAACACAAATTTTGAAAGCCACGCTTTGGAATCTATTGGAAAACTTTCACAGAAGAGTGTATTATATTGTAATAGCAAAGAGTGGACCAGCTCCATATGGCCCATGGATCTAAAGTTAATTACTCAGGTGTTTGCATTGTTGTTGTTCTTTCGGCTACTAAGGGGCCGCCACAGCGGAATACCCAGTCCGCACTACAACTTGGCACAGGTTTTACGTCGGATGCCCTTCCTGACGCAACCCTCACATTTTATCCGGGCTTGGGACTGGCACTGCATCCATTGCCTGGGGTTTGGGCACTGGCTGGGAATCGAACCCGGGCCTTTCGCATGGCAGGAATACTTTTGGTACTTTTGGTTATATGGTGTATGTGGACACCTGATCTTTACATCTACAGTCAGATTCATAAATATTTGTAAAGAGGCTAAACACATCCCATTCCAAAAGCATGGAGATCAAGATAGATCGATGAAACGCTTGTTTGTCAAAAAAATTCAGGCTCATATTCAACATTTAGCCCAAAGGTGTTCAGTGACGTTAAGATCATCGCTTTTTGCAGATCATTGCAGTTCCTCCAAACCAGACTTTGACTTCACTGCATTGACTTTGTGCACAAGGATTATAATTTGAACAAGAAGTAGCCATTCTCATGCTACTGGCTGAGCTGTTGCCGGTTTCATTTCACGTTGTTGAGCGAGCAGAATACTCCGACAAGCAATAATTCAAAGTAATTAAGGTTGCTCTATGCTTCAGATGTTATTTTTGCAAATCAGATTTGCAAAGCGTGTGTTCATTTAGCAGGACACCATATGAGAAAAGATTATGCTCAATTAAAAATTTTAATTTATTGCTTTTATTCATTTTTATAGGAATTTTAAAAGCTGTGTCTGGACAAGGTATGATATCATTGATTCTTATAATTTGAAGCCTTATTATATTTGCAAAATACTGTATCTTAAAATAATAATTATAATAATAATAATAATAATACCATGTTCACCAATTAAATATAAAAACAATATATTATATTGCCATATCTATCATATGCATGATGATGATATTATGATTATTTTAAATTAATTTCAAAGCTTTAAGTTTTCCTAAAAAGGCATCATTTATTAAGTTGGATCCAATCATGTACTGTACATTGAAATGTTTTTCATTAATATCCCATAAGTTTGGCGATCCTTGAGTTTGCATAAATGTACACATAAGAAACCAATTCATGTAAACTTTGACTGATTGTTTAGTTTGCAAAGGAGTTACAACGTTCACTTGTGTGGATATACACTATAATTATACAAATTCTGAAACATGGATTAAGCAATTAAGAATTAAGCTGAGTTTACATTGCTAATTCAGTTTCATACAATTCATGTATTAAATCATGTACAGAATTGTTGTAATGGATACATTTTTTTTTTTAGGTGACATACCAGTGCACTTCTGTGAGGGAGTTATTAACAGCTGTTGCTGTAAAAGTATGGGCGGAGTCATATATTGTACAGGTAATAACATACTACAATGTTTTATAGCTATTCATTATGTTCTTTTGGGCATCAGTAAAAGCAGGCCCAGGCTCGTGTCAGATGAACTTGTATTCCATGGATTTCCATGCTTGTTCTTTAGCACCACAAACTCTTCCAAATGAACCAGAACAATACCGGAATCCCCAGTTCGTCATGTTTGACTGGTTTGCTTTAAAAAGTACTTCATGTTACTTGAGTTCTCCTCTTTCAGAATCCAGTCACCCGTTTTAAATTTTCACCCGTTTCTTCCTCCATCTTGAACTCTTTATGATCTCTTCCTGAACAGTATATACAGTGTGTTTGGTGGGATCATCATGCTTCTTTTATTGCCAGTGTCATACCATGAGAACCCATTGTGTGTCATCTTCTACATGATTAGGATTAGCAGTTTAGTAGATTAGTGATCTTATTTATAATTACTTAATATCTTGAATTTAAATTATACTATGTTTCTACATAAATGACGAATTAGGCAAGTTATTTCTGTTCCTTCATGTCTTTTTGATCAAAACTATTACCGGGAGGCCTGACCTTTTAACAAACCGGTTTGCACGACATGGCCAGCCTGACCAAAGTAGTTGCCCTGACAACGTTGACGTTCCTTGGGCAAAATGTGCATGGGTTTGGGTAAAAAATCAAGAGAGGCCGGGGTGGAGACTGGTGCATTTGGGCTAAAGACCTGATATTGCTCTTTTTGTCAGGTTTTGTTTCCAGGTTTGTGATATGCATCACCAGATCAATTAGTCCTTGAAGGTTGGAAGAAAGCTCTTGGGCTATTAACTCATCCTTGACTGGGTCAGGGAGTCCATGGAGAAAACTGTTGAGTGCCTGATCATCCCAACTACATAAAAAAAGTCAGGGTCCTTTAAATCAATGGCATAGTCAGAGACAGATCGAGATCCCTGGTGCAGCCAAGTATCTGGCCCGTCGCCTGAAGCCCTGTGAAAGAACAATCAAACATCCTCCTCATTTTGTCCATAAAGGTTTTTTATATATTGCAGCGGAAAACCTGGGTGTCTCATAGGGCTGTCCCCCCCCTTGCCTTGCAGAAAGGAGGGTAATGATATAGACGACCTTGGTCAGTTCAGTCGGGAAAGATAAAGACTGCTTAGGCAGAGGGGCGTAAGTAGACGGATTTGCTTGGTAGGTGGGTGGCGAAAGGAGGCATGGTTTGTGACTGATGGTATGCGCAGGAGGAGGAGGCTGGAGAACAGGAAGTTAACAATTGTGCTTTGTGTTTTTCGAATTTGTCCAGATTCCTTAATAAGCGAGTGAGATAAAGACATGTACAATTGAAATTTGAGTTTTTAATGTATATACACTATTATTTAAATGATCTCATAAGAAAGAATAATAAAACCTGTATTGGAAAAAGCTCGTCTCTACTTGTCAATGACGTAATGAGTGTCTTTTATGACATAATCAAGTGCTTCCACTGATGGCAAGAACTCCCATGTGTTTATTCTCTGTGTTCACAGAGTGTATCAGGTGGTGTAGTGTCTCTAATGGCATACTGGGTGTTTAGAAGGTGTTTAATGTGGGTTAAAAAAAGGTATACATAGTGAAACCCAAGTATCTTCAATGTCCCAGCGAGTATCTCCATTTTCCAACATTTTTTCAGAGAAAAAGAAAATTTTAAAAGACTTTGTTAAACAAAATGTAACAAAAATGAAACTATGGTGTGTTTCTCTTGTCACTCTTTTTTTATAGGAAAGTCACAGTCGGATCAAAGTAGTTTTCTTACTGACAACCTGACACATAAGCCTATCTGTTGTTTTTACCCTTGGCATTGTATTTTTCTTCTGAATAAGTGCTCCACCTCTCAGGCAGTTCTCTATGTAGACTCACCTGTGCTTGTTTTATTAGAGCAGTTTCAGGATGAATTACATGAAGTAGCCTAATGTTTAATCAGACTCAATAAGGATGTGTCAATTGTTTTGTACATGATGAAAATATTTAAATTAATTATTTTTTAATGCCTGGGTTTATTTTAAGCAATTGGAGCGAGAGTTGGAGCCGTACTTGGAGGAGGTAGGATAGCTTTGATTCAGAATATATTGAATTATGATTAAGATCTTTATCGTCTGGGATCATTAAAGCTGTTTCATGCTAGATATGCTCTGGTATTAATTTATGTTTTATGATATCATGTTGATATGTTTTAATTTGGCTGAAATGTCAGGCCAGATTGTTCTGAATGAGAAGGAACAAGGTTTGTGACAAAAAAATGTTTTTTTATTTATTTTTATTATTTGTTTTTTCAATATTTTTGTTAAGCAAAGATTTGACTTAAGTATTACAGATTTTTTTTGTCACCTCCTGCAAGTAAGCCTTTGTAAAGTATACAGTGTGACTGGAAACACCTATAAATGCTTTGTGTAGATATTTCTGGGCCTGTATGTGTGGATTTTTATTATTGTTGTTATTATTATTATTATTATTATTATTATTACAGTATTTTTATGAGGTTCAAGGGATTCAAAGATTCCACATATATGTCTTGTCATGCTACTATTTGTGTGTGCAAACTTGTTGAAATGTTTTCCCGATGCAACACTTTAATTTCTTCTTGTCTCTAAGTCGGCCTTGTGGCGGCAGCACCGAGTGTGATCCCGGCAACGGGCTTAACATCTGCTGGCATCGCTGCAGGATCTGTAGCTGCAAAATTAATGTCAGCAACGGCAGTTGCTAATGGTAATGGCGTAGCAGTTGGAAGTCTCGTTGCTATTGGGAAGTCTATTGGTAAGCACAGACACTTAAACAAACAAGTACATGGAAGACATTCATCAATTTTCTGAATGTTTATCACAATGTGTTTGTGTCTTCAATGTCCCGGCAAGTATCTCTATTTTCTAAACATAGATTTTCCTAAAGGAAAAAGAAAATTTAAAAAGAATTAGCAAAAAATGTATCATTTATGTCTCCTAGACAACTTACTTTGTAAAAGAAAAATGAGACTATGGTGTGTTTCTCTTGTCACTCTTTTTAATAGGAAAGTCGGATCAAAGTAGTTTTCTTACTGACAACCTGACATGTAAGCCTATCTGTTGTTTTTACCCTTGGCATTGTATTTTTCTTCTGAATAAGTGCTCCACCTCTCAGGCAGTTCTCTATGTAGACTCACCTGTGCTTGTTTTATTAGAGCAGTTTCAGGATGAATTACATTAAGTAGCCTAATGTTTAATCAGACTCAATAAGGATGTGTTAATTGTTTAGTACATGATGAAAATATTTAAATTAATTTTTTTTTCAATCCCTGTTTTTATTTTTATTTTTTATTTTTTTTAGCAATTGGAGTGGGTGTTGGAGCCGTACTTGGAGCAGGTAGGATAACTTTGATTTAGAATATATTGAATTAAGATTGTGATCTTTATCATTCAGGATCATTAAAGCTGTTTTATGTTAGATATGCTCTGGTATTAATTTGTCATGTTTTATGATGTCTTGATGATATGTTTTAATTTGACTAAAATGTCAGGCCAGATTGTTCTAAATGAGAAGGAAACAAGGTTTGTGACGATGTACCTGTTAAGATGAGCTTCATTAAAAGGTTTAGGTGGAGTAAAAACAACACAATCAGAAATAATTCTTTTTTTTTTTTCTTCAACATTTTTGTCAAGCAAAGATTTAGCATAAGTATTACATATTTTTCGCCACCTCCTGCAAGTAAGCATTTGTAAAGTATACAGTGTGACTGGAAACACTTGCTTTGTCTAGCTATTTTTGGGCCTGTACAGTATGTGTGGATTATTTTTTTTTTTTTACTTATTATTACAGTATTTTTATGAGGATCAAAGGATTTAAAGATTTCACATATATGTCTTGTCATGCTACTATTTGTGTGTGCAAATTTGCTGAAGTGTTTTCCTGATGCAACCCTTTAATTTCTTCTTGTCTCTAAGTTTGCCTTGTGGCAGCAGCACCGGCTGTGATCGCGGCAACGGGCTTTACATCTGCTGGCATCGCCGCAGGATCTGTAGCTGCAAAATTAATGTCAGCAACAGCAATTGCAAATGGTGGTGGCGTGGCAGTTGGAAGTCTTGTTGCTATTGGGCAGTCTATTGGTAAGCACAGACACTTAAGCAAACAAGTACTTGATAGACATTTATCATTTTCTGAATGTTCATCACACTGTGTTTGTTATGTAGGAGCAGCCGGGCTTGGGACCACCGGCACAGCTGTTGTTGCGGTAATGGGATCCACCGCGGGTGCAGTGGCAGGATCTTATTTTTGTTAATCAAATATAACACAATCCTTACATTACACACTCTCCTGTTGTTAGTGTTCTTTGTTTTTTTGTTTTTTTGTCAATATTAAAAACACATGAAAAGTAAGATAAGAAAAGCCTCCTGCTCACTGCTCACTGTCATCTATATGATTATCATTCAGTTTAAATACAGTTCTTTATAACCTGTATCATAAATGTTTAAGTTGTACACAATAGCATTAAAAAACCTACTGTGGTTTTTCCATATATGAATAACTAAGTTCATTATTTCTGATTGTGTTGTTTTTACTCCACCTAAACCTTCTAATAAAGCTCATCTTAAAGCTGCTTACATAAGATGGATAATGTGAAAAAGTATCACATCATAATGATCAATTAAAATCAATAACTGTAATAAAGCATGAGAAAATGGTTGGCTTTCTCGATTCTTTGTAATTAGCAAGTAAATAATAATGTGTTGCGTCCAGGTTATCCAAAGCATACAAACGCAGGGGCGTATCCAATTAAAACGTATCCTTCTTAATTGGTCAACAGATAAAAAAAAAAAAAAAAAGAGAGAGAGAAATCTCTTCCCAGCAGGAAGTATGGCATTTCCTAATACCGGAACAATAAATTCTGGTTTAATGCTGCTGCTGTTTAATTTCGGTGTAAGATCTCCACCTCTCAGCTGCTGTCTGTAGTTATAAAAAGCCCACCCTCTGCCTGTTTTCTATCAGTGTCTACAAGATGGTGCTTGGTAAGTAGTCTGTACCTTTTATTCAGATTTGATAAGATGTACACTATTCAGTGCAATAACAGTAATTATTTTCTAATCTTCACCTTTTTCTTAACAGGTACATTGTAAGCAGTTGGAGCAGGAACAGGTACGTAGGTTTGAAGGCTCGTCTTGTGGGCTACATACAGTGGGTACGGAAAGTATACAGACCCCCTTAAATTCATTTAAGTTCTTTTTTTTTTTCTTATTAATGTACTCACAGCACCCCATATTGACAGAAAAACACAATTGTTGACATTTTTGCAGATTTATTGAAAAAGAAAAACTGAAATATCACATGGGCCAAAGTATTCAGACCCTTTGCTGTTGGACTCTTATATTTAACTCAGGTGCTGTCCATTTCTTCTGATCATCCTGAGATTATACTGATTGGACTTGATTAGGAAAGCCACACACCTGTCCATATAAGACCTTACAGCTCACAATGCATGTCAGAGCAAATGAGAATCATAAGGTCAAAGGAACTGCCTGAAGAGCTCAGAGACAGAATTGTGGCAAGGCACAGATCTGGCCACGGTTACAAAAAAAATTCTGCTGCACTTAAAGGTTCCTAAGAGCACAGTGGCCTCCATAATCTTTAAATGGAAGACATTTGGGACGACCAGAACCCTTCCTAGAGCTGGCCGTCCGGCCAAACTGAGCTATTGGGGGAGAAGAGCCATGGTAAGAGAGGTAGCCTCTCCTCAGTGCACTCCTCAAGACACATGAAAGACACCTTAATTCTAAGCGGTATGTGTGGAGAAAACTAGTCACTGCTCATCACCTGTCCAATAAAGTCCAAACAGTGAAGCATGGTGGTGGCAGCATCGTGCTGTGGGAGTGTATTTCAGTTGCTGAAGGTTTACCTTCCAACAAGACAATGACCCTAAGCATCCAGCTAAAATAACGAAGGAGTGGCTTCACAACAACTCTGTGACTGTTCTTGGATGGCCCAGCCAGAGCCCTGACTTAAACCCAATTGAGCCTCTCTGGAGAAACCTAAAAGAACTGGAGAGCATCTGCAAGGAGGAATGGCAGAGGATCCCCAAATCCTGGTGTAAAAAACTTGTTGCATCTTTTCCAAAAAGACTCCTGGCTGTATTAGATCAAAAGAATGTTTCTACTAAATATTGAGCAAAGGGTCTGAATACTTATGACCCATGTGATGATTTAGTTTTTCTTTTTTTAATAAATCTGCAAAAATGTAAACAATTCTGTGTCTTTTTTTTTTTGTTTAATATGGGATGCTGAGTGCACATTAATGAGGGGAAAAAATGAACTTAAATGATTTTAGCAAATGACTGCAACATAACAAAGAGTGAAAAATTTAAGGGGGCCTTTCCGTACCCACTGTACCTCAGTGATAAGGATGATGGTGTGTGTATGATGATGCATGTACAGTAGTTAACTCGAATTCTCATGACTGTTTTGTCTTTTAGCTGGAGCTGTAGTTGGAGCCCCAGTTGTGGTTTCAGCGTTGGGTTTCACTGCAGGCGGCATCGCTGCAGGATCCGTAGCTTCATGGATGATGTCCACAGCCGCGGTCGCTAACGGTGGAGGCGTAGCAGCGAAAGTATTGTTGCTTTCCTGCAATTTGTCAGTAATTATGGACACAATCAGAAATACAGGTCGTAAAAGAAATAGATATAGTTTTCATATTAACTGCTATAATCTTCTTGTTTTATTTAGGAGCTGCTGGATTGTCTGCTGTTGGCCAGACTGCCCTGGGTACTGCAGGAGGAGCTGTGACATTAGCCTTGTTGTAAACCAAACCTACAGCAAATATGATTGACTTTCTTTATGCATCAATGCCTATAAATCAGTCATATTTTTTCTTTACTACACTAATCATGCCTTGCTTGTGGATTTGGCACAGGTTTGTTGTGGAAAGAAAGTTTTGTTACCTTTCATCTGCATTGCTTAACCCTGTGTTGCATATAAAAAAGAATTTGTCCATACTTTTTTAATTTATTGTGGTGTACATAGTTATTAAGCGTCACATGGTATTTATTGATTTCTTTTTTTCTTTAGACATTTGAGCATGGTACTCTGGTAGTAGCAATATAGCTGTAGTGAATAAAAAAAATACAGTACATTGTTGTGGATTTATTTTTGGAGGATTCATCATTTATTAGTTAAAAAAAAAATTGTGGAAGTGAATTAAACAACTATTTATATTCAAACACTTGCAGTGATTAAAAAAAGTGAATAATCCTTAATAAAGAAAAAAAAGTTTTTTATAAACTTTTAAATTCCGGATTTATTTTATGAAATATAAAACAAACAACAGCTCTAAAAAGAGTTCAAAACATTATGAAGTACTGTGGAATTTACAGCTAAAATACAGGATTTGATTTTTCATATTTGATAAATACAGCGAACATGACCGCTTTTTCACTTGTTGCATTTTTTCTTTTCACTTCACAAACAGTGTTTGACTTTTGCTCCTTCTTTGGAACACCAGAAGCAGGGAAATCTGTTCTGTAGGGCAGCCAAGCTTCCCCCATCGGGACCTCCATCATATCGGTCATATGTTTGTGCTCGCAGTGCTCTTGGTCTGTTGGGAAGGGAAGGTCGGCTTCACAGGTGCTTATGTTGTAAATGGATTAAATTTCAGGAAAAACTAATTTTACCATTTCATTAAAGCGATGTAATGTGAACTGGTGCTTGGAAGTGGTCAGGACTTACGGGAAGTCTTTTCAGTTCTTAGATTACATGGGTTTATTAATTAAACTGTAAGACAGACACAACAACGATAAACAAAACTCAAACACTAGAACATAACGGCAAAGAGATCTTGTCTGGGGACCTACAGTCTGTGTTGTCATGTCGAGGTTGCCTAGCTACTGTATGTGAATTAACTATATATATATATATATATATATATATATATATATATATATATATATATATATATACTGTATATATAATCTTGAACTAAACAACAAGGCCTGTAGTGATAGTTAGTATAATGATTGTTTATTTACTGACATCTCTGTGGTGCAAGGGCTGTACAAAAGTAGTAGGCCTAATATTTTTATTAACTGACATACAGTAGGTTGTTCAAAGCGCACATGTTGGTAGATTAACTGTTCGACATAGTCGAACTACTCGACAGAGTCTCCATCACAATTCATGCATTTATTTGCCCCATTGTTTGTGTACAGAGTCAGCCAAAATAGTTATGTATACTGTACACACAAACTTACACACTTCAGAAAAAAAAAAAAAAAAAAAAAAAAAAAAATATATATATATATATATATATATATATATATATATATAAATATTGTATAAATATTTTAATGAAAAATGTATTGCTATATGTTATATATTAATAATTATAATATGATAATATTATTAATATTATAGTAATATAATATACATTATACTATTTTTCTTTTTTTTTTAGCAAGTGTTTATATATTTTTTGGCTGACTCTTTATACAGTTTATCATTTTTTAAAGAAAACATAAGTAATAAGGCAAAACAAATCTATTTTATTTCTTATAGGATTCATCAAACAAAACATGACAATAAATAAAATGAGGAAATAAACAGTGTTTCCCGAGTCACAGCGCGCGGCGTATCAGGAGTACAGTGACCGGATGTTACAAGCTAGCTCAGTCATCTTTAACTCTTCACCATTACAGCAGTATTACTCAGGCAAAACATAAGAGACGATATCTAGGCCCATTTTCTATATATTGAACTGGAGAAAAAAAGCTAATGTGTCGTAATATTGGAGGGGAAACATTGTGGGAAACACAATCGCTGGGAAAAATACCACAAACCTAAAGAGACACATTAACGCATACCATAATAATCACCCAGTTTTACAGCTTCCATGTGGTAAAGGGGCAGTGGTGGCTCAGAGGGCTAAGTCACTGAGTTACTGAGCGGAAGATCGGCGGTACGATCCCCAGCTCCACCAGGTTGCCGCTGTTGGGCCCTTGAGCGAGGCCCTTAACCCTATCTGCTCCAGGGGCGCTGTATCATGGCTGACCCTGCGCTCTTACCCCAGTTACGCTGGGTTATGCGAAGAAGGAATTTCACTGTGCTGTAATGTATATGTGACAAATAAAGGCTTAACTTAAATATGTTATCATGATGTTGTGATGTATTTCTTTTATTTTATAGTTAAACCGTTGCCTAACACATTAAGCTAATACGTTAGTAAATGATTGTGACCAATAGGAGCTACAGTATCTCTACAACAGTCCAAGTGGGTAAATTTCATAAAAAAAAAAAAAAGGTTTTAAAACACTGTATTGTCCTATTGATTTGTAGTTAAAAAAAAATATGGACATGCATCAGTTGTCATTAAAATTAAATATAATTAGCTGAAAACATCAGATGAGAAGATATATTTTAGAATAATTATTTTGGGGAAAACCTTCAAAAAAGTGGGTTTTTAAAAAATATATATTTTTAAATGTTACGTTTTCACTGACTAAAACAAGACTAAACAAAAATAGGATAAGATTGTCTAAATATGGTAACGACTAACAGAAACATTCATCCTGGGAAAATTGAAAATAGCTGACAACATAAACACTACAGTCCATGAACCTCATTATTTTGCTCCTTGAAACAACAACTCTTTTTTTCCCAGAGCAGCCTGTATTTCTCCTCAAAATTGTTTTGTGGGTTTTTAAATGGCAATGTTTGGCAAATCTTTGAGCACAACTGTGCCGTGAAAAAGTATTTAGACCCTTCCTGACTTTTCTTTTGTTGTTGTTGCATATTTGTCACATTTTAATGATTGAGATCATTAAACAAATTTTAATATAACACAAAGATAACCAAAATAATACAAAATGCTGTTTTTCTAAATAAAACTAAATCATAAATAAACTGTGACTTTTGGAAAGCTGGGTTAAATTTCACTTACCACACCCAGGGCTGATAACTGCCAGACACGTTGAATCAAGAAATCACTTTAATTGTCTTTTAAAAAACTACTTTTTCACAAAACTATGATGAAAACATTAAATATTGATAAATTGATGTATTGATTGTGGAAATATTTAAGATTCCTAATTATTTTTCAACAATTTTGGTGACATTTTGGTGACATTAAAAAATAGGTTGGGGGGTGTCATGTGATCAAATATGAGTGCTCGATTGGTTTAATTTACTTCCTCCCTTTGACGAAGCACATGTTTAAATGATATCTGTTTTTGTGTGCGTGTGTGATTTTAAGAGGAAGCTGTAATAGAGGTTTGGAAAGACTTGCCTGTGCTTGTTTCTTGTCACCGTGTACAGGATGGTCTTGAGTTAATTGTTAACTATTTATTCAAAATTTGTTGCAATTTATGTTATAAAATGCTGTTATAGTAATTATTTGCTAATTGTTTATACCATAACAGGCACAATTTTTGCAGCTGCAGCGGGAGCTGGTGGGTCCAAAGCCTTGTCTATTATACTAAATACTGTACTGGTGGTGATGATGATGATGATGATGATGTACTGTTGTCGTGGCAAATTTGTTGTATATTATGCCAAATTTCCAAAACAAAATCAATAACTACTCAAGCACTGAAATAGCAAAAGAGTTTATTGCAGCCAAAAGTAAATGGACAGCACTGGGCCAGCCAGACAAAAGACAAAACAGACAAACTGCGAAGCTGTCTATCTCTCACCTCCTCTAACTTCCCTAATTTTACATGGTTTATATACCTTCATTTAACACTTACATCATTGTTTGCTCCTCCTTAAGTCAAGAAATCACTTAATATTTATTAGATGTAAGCCAATTTTGCCTAGGTTAGGTTGATGTAGCGCCTCCCAATTGCATAATCTCCCTTTTTCTTTTTTTTTTTCCCATCTCATATTTATTTAAATCTGGGCCTAAGAAGTCTTATGCTTTCCCTTTTTTGGAGAAAATTTGGTTTGTTCCTTTTTCTTGACCAGAGCATTGACCACCGCTGGTGACTTGACGTTTTGTTGAAGCCGCAATCAATTTTTCTGAAATTTCTTCATCAAGATGTGTAAGTGTTTTATTTTTATAATTATATTTAATTTTTTTATTATTCTCATCACAGTATATTTTGTCTTATTTGTTTTTAACTGTCCATTATATATTTTAGAGATTTTAGCTATTCTAGAGACATTTATAGGAATTATTTGTCTATTAGTACTTTACCATCTTTAACATATGTTCTGGTTATTCATTTAGATTATGCTTATAACTAATTAATTTAACAGATTATTTTAATGATTTTTTCCCTTATATTTTAACTGAGATAAGCATTGAGGTATATTTAATTAGCTTAAATCTGATTAAAGTATTGAAATGACTTTAATCAGATTAATTCAATCAATTGATCATGTTTGTTAGTATTTAATTTTTGTTTACTTACTATTCCCATATTATGTGGGAATATAAGGTTAGTTTAAACAATCACATTACTCTGATTATTGCATGATTATTTGCCAGTTTTGAACTTACACTACTAAAATCAAGATTACGTGATTACATGTATACATATATAAATTATTATTGTGTATATTACAATATTAGTTCAATTTGGTTACTGGTTGGTAAAGTAATAATTAATTTTTTAGTTGTGCATGTTGCAGTATGCTTTGTTTTGTTATATTGTTTTTTAATATGTGCAAAGTGCATTTGTTCAGATTTTCTTATTGTTCTAGTTCGCAGGCAGCGCTCTTCTCGTACACCTTCTCGTCTAAGATTCCTTCTGGGAGCAGGTGGCTACACCTTCCCTTACCCAAATCGTCACCATTTGCGTCTGATTCGAGCTCTGATGGGCCTAGTCCGCCACCTGGAAATTGTGATTTACTTCAACAATTTATCTGATATACTTCTTATATTTTTCTTAACAATTTGATAAATCTGATCTTGTTTATCTGTTTTTCAAAGCAGAAGTCTGTTTTTTTTGTCCCAATTAAAGCAGAACCGAAAGTTTATTTTTATATTTTGGATCACTACCTGCACTTTCTGAATTTTCCATTCCAATAAAGTGTCAAACCCTAGTCTGATCTCTAAAATTATTCTGCTTTTTGGTTTCCCCCCCCCCCTTTGTATTCCGTGTTTACATATCTATTGAAGCACATGACGTTTGTTTTGATCCCTCGCCATGTGCCTGCGTCTCTGTGACATCACCACCATTCCTCCCACTTCCTCTTTACTATTCAATCAAGTTAATCTCACTCACCTGTTTCCTCTTGTTTTCATTGTAATCATTCATCCTATTTAATCCCTCCGGTCTGTTGTCCCGTGTCAGATCGTTGTTCCATGTTTGCCAGCTGTCTGCCCGTTTCGCGTACTATCCAGCCCGGTATATGTTGTTCCCCATTTTCGGCTCCGAGTCAGTATCCTCCGGTATTTTTTTCATCCTATTTTTCCCTCTGTCTCGGTGTTTGTTTTTGTCTCTCGTATCCAGGTCGGGTTCTGTTTTTTCCCTTTGTTTGCGCTGTTCCGCAGTTTCCTGTCCTGAGGCCGGCCTGCTCTCGCTCTTCTTCGCGGCCGTGCAGTCCAGCGGACTTCGCCCCTGTCGCCCTCTGCCGTCTGCCGAAGGAACTACAGCCACTTCAGTCTAGGCCCTTTTTTCCCTCTACGGAGTGGTTTTTGTTTCGTTTGTTTTTGACGTTGGCGCTCCCGCCTTTCGCTCAGAGGAAAACAGTTCAGTCTGTTTCTTTTTGTTTAGTTTTTTATTTATTAATTTTTTATTTACTCTTTGTCTGAGTCCAGGCATCCCGCCAACAAATAAAAAACTTTGAAAGAGACCTGCACTTGTGTCCGCTCTGTTTTTCCTGACAGAACGATCTGACCAGCATGGACGCAGCAGGCCCGGACCCCGTCAGATCAGCGGTGGCTCAACAGGGAGTGCTTCTAGGCCAGCATGAGACCCGGTTGACCAGCACCACGAGAGAGGTCGAGTTCCTCGCTAACCAAGTGGCAGACCTTACTGCTCGCCTCCAGGAACTCCAGAGAGAGAGCCCCCAGGCAGGTTCAGCCCACCTTTCCTCACGTCATGAGCCGGAACCCCGCTGCAACAACCCACCCCCCTATGATGGGGACCCCAACTCCTGTCGAGCTTTCCTGACACAATGCTCGGTAGTGTTTGCCCTCCAGCCACGCATGTTCGCGGCAGAAGAGACAAGGGTGGCATTCGTCCTGACTCTCCTCACGGGCAAAGCTCGTGAATGGGGAACATCTGTCTGGGAGTCCAGAGCCCCATGCTGTGACTCATTTGACGAGCTTCGGCAGGAGATGATGAGGCTCTTTGACCGGTCTGTCAGAGGACAGGAGGCAGCGGACAAGCTCGCGCGGCTTCGTCAGGCAGGTCGGTCAGTCACGGAGTTTGCCATCCAGTTCAAGACCTTAGCCGCCTCCTGTGACTGGAACGAGGCGGCCTGTCGGGCAATGTTCCGGGCCGGGCTTGAGGAGGACATACAAGATGAACTGGCCACCCATGACTTGCCACGCGACCTGGAGGACCTCATCGACCTGGCACTCCGCATCGAGGCTCGTCTCTGTCGCCGGCACCAGCGCCAGATGGTCCGATCCACTAGCAGGGTAGAGGGTTCCCACTCTCCCTTGCCAACTGTTGTCCTGCCAGAACCTGAACCCATGCAGGTGGGACGCCTCCGTCTAACGCCTGAGGAGAAACAATTGCGTCTGACCAGGGGCCTGTGCCTCTACTGTGGAAAACCAGGCCACTTTGCCGCAGCCTGCCCAGCAAAAGCCAAGGCTCACCAGTGAAGCTGGGGATCCTGGTGAGCGCTATTCCTTTTTCACAATCCCCCTCCTCTCGTACCCTTCTATCTGTTTTGGTCCAGTACAGGGGGGCCTCAGAGTCATGCTTGGCCTTGGTCGATTCAGGGGCTGAGGGTAATTTTATGGACAGCTCAGTAGCTGCACGATTGGGCATTCCAGCCATTCCCCTGCCTGAACCTATTCCTGCCCGATCCCTAAATGGGACTTTAATTACTAATGTCTCTCATCAGACTCCCGAAGTTAGCCTAGTGGTCTCAGGCAATCACCGAGAGGAGACCACGTTGTACCTCCTGGAGTCTCCCAGTGCGCCTATAGTGTTGGGACACCCCTGGTTGGTACAACATGGCCCTCACGTTGATTGGTCTAGAAATTCTGTCGTGTCTTGGAGCCAAAAATGTCTTGCCTCTTGTCTTGGTCCTGCCCCTTTTTCTGGTTCTGTTTGTCCTGTGTTTCAGGTGGAGGTTGCGGATCTGTCTGGGGTTCCGGCGGAGTACCACGACCTGCGTCTGGTGTTCAGCAAGTCCCGGGCCATGTCCTTGCCTCCTCACCGCCCTTACGACTGTGCCATTGAGCTCCTTCCAGGCACTTCTCCGCCCAAGGGTCACTTATATTCCCTTTCAGGTCCGGAAAGAGAGGCCATGGACACCTATATTAACGAGTCCCTCAAAGCCGGCCTCATCCGTCCCTCCTCCTCTCCTGCGGGTGCAGGATTCTTCTTCGTCAAGAAGAAAGATGGCTCCCTACGCCCTTGTATTGATTATCGTGGGTTGAATGACATTACTGTTAAGAATAGGTACCCCCTCCCTCTTATGTCTTCAGCTTTCGAACTTTTGCAGGGAGCCAAGGTCTTCACCAAGCTTGACCTGCGCAACGCTTACCACCTTATCCGTATTCGGGAGGGAGATGAGTGGAAGACAGCGTTCAACACACCCACGGGACACTTTGAATACCGAGTCCTTCCGTTTGGTCTGACCAACGCCCCTGCTGTCTTCCAGGCCCTGGTCAATGATGTGCTGAGAGACATGGTAAACCGATTTGTCTTTGTGTACCTCGATGATATCCTAATATTTTCTCCCTCTTCGCAGGCACACACTCAGCATGTCCGCCAGGTGTTGCAACGGCTTTTGGAGAACCAACTATTCGTGAAAGCGGAGAAGTGCGTCTTCCACGCTAGGTCGGTTTCGTTCTTGGGGTTCGTGATTTCGGCGGGTGAGATCAGAGCCGACCCTGCTAAAATAAGGGCGGTAGCGGAATGGCCCACTCCTGACTCTCGGAAGGCTCTGCAGCGGTTCTTGGGGTTCGGCAACTTTTATCGGCGTTTCATCCGGAACTTCAGTCAGATGGCTGCACCCTTAACAGCGCTCACCTCTCCTAAGGTACCGTTCAAATGGGGTAATGAGGCCCAGGAGGCCTTTGACAACTTAAAGTCCCGGTTCGTCTCTGCTCCTGTCTTGTCTACTCCAGATCCTGAACGACAGTTTATTGTTGAGGTGGACGCTTCCGATGTTGGTGTAGGTGCGGTCCTGTCACAACGCTCTCTTCAGGATGGGAAGGTGCATCCGTGCGCCTTCTTCTCCCACCGCCTGAGCCCCACTGAGCGGAACTATGACATAGGTAATCGGGAGCTGTTGGCAGTCAGACTGGCTTTGGGTGAGTGGCGTCACTGGCTGGAGGGCGCAGTTCAACCATTCGTGGTCTGGACCGACCACAAAAATCTCGAGTACATCAATTCGGCTAGGAGACTAAATTCCAGACAGGCCCGCTGGTCCCTTTTCTTTAGCCGGTTTAACTTTACCCTCTCCTACAGGCCTGGGTCTAAAAACACAAAGCCGGACTCCCTTTCTCGCCTGTTTGAGACCCCCGAGCGGGAGGCCTCTACTGACACCATCCTGCCCAAAGGCATGGTGGTGGCCACACTCTTATGGGATGTCGAGAGGGAGGTTCAGGAGGCCCTGCGTAAGTGCCTCATACCCAGAGGGGTTCCAGCGGGCAAACTGTATGTACCCTTGACACTGCGCTCTAAGGTCATCCAGTGGGGTCACTCATCCAGACTAGTCTGTCACCCAGGAGTTCGGAGATCGCTGGCCTCCATCCGTCAGCGATTCTGGTGGCCCTCCATGACCAGGGATGTCAGGCAGTTCGTGGCAGCTTGCTCAGTTTGCGCCCAGAACAAGAGTTCATCTTCGCCTCCCGTTGGTCTGCTTCGGCCTTTACCCATCCCCGCCCGCCCGTGGTCACATCTAGCGCTTGATTTTGTCACTGGCCTTCCCGAGTCGAGGGGCAACACCGTCATTCTCACGGTGGTGGACCAATTCTCCAAAGCGGCCCACTTTATCCCTCTCCCCAAGCTCCCCTCTGCCAAAGAGACTGCTCAGGTGGTGGTTGACCAAGTATTCCGGATTCATGGTCTTCCGGTTGACGTGGTCTCCGATAGGGGCCCACAGTTTGTCTCTAGATTTTGGAAGGAATTTTGCAGACAGATCGGGGCCTCAACGAGTCTGTCATCCGGATTCCATCCCCAGACCAATGGGCAGTCT
This sequence comes from Clarias gariepinus, assembly GCF_024256425.1. Lineage (NCBI taxonomy): Eukaryota > Metazoa > Chordata > Actinopteri > Siluriformes > Clariidae > Clarias > Clarias gariepinus. The sequence continues at coordinate 35,904,680 of NC_071107.1, forward strand.
GAGCGGGCTAACCAGGATTTGGAACGTGCTCTCCGCTGCCTGGCATCCCATAATCCGACTTCTGGTGTCAACAGCTGTCCTGGGTAGAGTATGCCCATAATACTCTACCAGTTTCTGCCACAGGTATGTCGCCATTTCAGTGCTCTGTTGGCTACCAACCTCCTTTGTTCCCTTCACAGGAACCCGAAGCGGCGGTCCCGTCTGCCTTGGCTTTCGTTCAACGTTGCCGGCGCACTTGGAGAAAAGCTAAGGAGGCCTTGGCCCGGGCTAGTAGACGGATCAAAGCCGCGGCCGATCGCCACCGGACTCCTGCCCCTAACTATGTTTGTGGTCAAAGAGTATGGCTTTCTACCAAGGACTTGCCTCTCAGGGTAGCCTCCCGCAAGTTGGCTCCCAAGTTCATTGGCCCGTACCGGATCACAAAGGTCTTGAACCCAGTGGCGATTCGGCTCAAGCTTCCCTCCACGCTTGGTCGGGTAAACCCAGTATTTCATGTCTCTAAGGTAAAACCTGTGTATTCCTCCCCTCTTGTTCCTTCTGCCCCGACCCCCCCTCCCCCTCATCTAGTGGATGGCTCCCCAGTATACACTGTTAGGAGGTTGCTGGACGTCCGTCGCAGAGGTCGGGGTTTTCAGTACTTAGTGGACTGGGAGGGCTATGGCCCAGAGGAGAGGAGTTGGATTCCGGCCCGGGATGTTCTGGATCGGGCGCTGATCGAGGACCTCCGTCGACGACGAGGTGAGCCCCTCCCTGGGGGCGCCTAGTGGCGCCCATGGGGGGGGGGGGGGTACTGTCAAACCCTAGTCTGATCTCTAAAATTATTCTGCTTTTTGGTTCCCCCCCCCCCTTTGTATTCCGTGTTTACATATCTATTGAAGCACATGACGTTTGTTTTGATCCCTCGCCATGTGCCTGCGTCTCTGTGACATCACCACCATTCCTCCCACTTCCTCTTTACTATTCAATCAAGTTAATCTCACTCACCTGTTTCCTCTTGTTTTCATTGTAATCATTCACCCTATTTAATCCCTCCGGTCTGTTGTCCCGTGTCAGATCGTTGTTCCATGTTTGCCAGCTGTCTGCCCGTTTCGCGTACTATCCAGCCCGGTATATGTTGTTCCCCATTTTCGGCTCCGAGTCAGTATCCTCCGGTATTTTTTTCATCCTATTTTTCCCTCTGTCTCGGTGTTTGTTTTTGTCTCTCGTATCCAGGTCGGGTCCTGTTTTTTCCCTTTGTTTGCGCTGTTCCGCAGTTTCCTGTCCTGAGGCCGGCCTGCTCTCGCTCTTCTTCGCGGCCGTGCAGTCCAGCGGACTTCGCCCCTGTCGCCCTCTGCCGTCTGCCGAAGGAACTACAGCCACTTCAGTCTAGGCCCTTTTTTCCCTCTACGGAGTGGTTTTTGTTTCGTTTGTTTTTGACGTTGGCGCTCCCGCCTTTCGCTCAGAGGAAAACAGTTCAGTCTGTTTCTTTTTGTTTAGTTTTTTATTTATTAATTTTTTATTTACTCTTTGTCTGAGTCCAGGCATCCCGCCAACAAATAAAAAACTTTGAAAGAGACCTGCACTTGTGTCCGCTCTGTTTTTCCTGACATAAAGTTGCACAACTTTTTTGCACTCTGTGTGTACGGGTTGTTCTTGGGTCACACTTTGCACATTTTCTTTAATTTACATTACCCAACCATCGTTAATCATCTTAAGCGTAAACGTAGTAAATATTATTAGTATTATTATTAAAGATTACAGATTATTATTTTTCCTGATGTTAGTTTTCTTATCTTATTGCTCTATTATCTAACTCCTGCCTTCTGCCTGCATGTTTTTCTCACTTCCTCAATTTGTCGTGCAGGCTGTGAGGATTAAGGCCTCTTGAACTAAGGCCTTCTGAGTATTTGGTACCTTCCACTCAACTTCAATTATAGTTCAATAATTTTTTTCCACACTGTATATAATTGATAACTCCATATTTCTGTGACTATTTTCTCTTTTGGTGCTGTAATTGGAGTTAGATTTGTACTTTTGATGTTGGGTTTCACTGCTGCTGGCTTCGCTTCACTATCTATTGCTTCATGGATGATGTGCAATGCGGATAGGTGGGGTGGTAGAGACATGGAAACAAGAATACTTTTTCCTGCCCTGATATTCATCGGTAATCACAGACACAATCAGAAATACAGGTTATGACCTTCCTGCACAATTACTCTTATTACCTTCTATCATGTTCTTGTTATGTTTAGGGTCTGCTGGACTTGTTGTTGCCAACCATGCTGCTGCTGCAGCTATAGGAGGTGCTGTAGGTGGAGTGACTGAATACCTTATTAGACTCGTTAGTTGATTAAATGAAACAACAATTCAAACAGAATGAATTGCAAATCTTATTGTTTTTCTTTATGGATTATTACTCATGAACCTGTGCTTCGTTTGCTTGATGTTAGTGAGTCTTTAATAATTTATGCTGATACCTTTTACTTCTTTTGTCTTACTGCACCTTACTACTCCTCCTGCATAATTAATAAAATGGGGACATTTACAACATTGGAATAAAACTCTTATATGTATGTATAACATAAAACTTTTTTCAGTCTGGTTTGATCATCAAAGTGTCTTGTTTTTGCAGGACAAGGCACGACTTTATACTGCACACTGCACCACTACCCTGTTTGAACAATTAAATGAGTTCCTGGGGGGCCAGTGTTTCAGACATGAAGCGGTCAGGCAGTAGAATCATGGCTCCAGCCTACTGAGATAACGTTTTACCTTGAAGGTATCCAAGCACTAGTGAAACGCTGGGATAAGTGCATTAGTGTATCAGGGGATAATATAGAGAAATAAAGGGAGTGTTTACTCTCATAACAGTGTTCTGTTATTCGCACAATCAAATGTTGGTTTGGCTTGGACACCATTCATACATTGTAGATATTGAGCATTTTTAGTTATTTATTTTGTTCAGCAAGAATTAAAGGTCAGCGAGAATGAAAGGAAAGGTGTACAGGACAGTGGTAAGACCAGCGATGCTCTACGGCTTAGAGACAGTGGCGCTGAAGAAAAGACAGGAGGCGGAGCTGGAGGTAGCAGAGCTGAAGATGTTGAGGTTCTCATTGGGAGTGACAAGGATGGATAGGATCAAGAATGAGTTTATCAGAGGGACAACCCAGAATTTTAAAATCTACAAAAGGGGGCAGGGCATTTTCATATTTGGCTCCAAAGCTTTGAAATAGCCTTCCAGACACTGTTCGGGGAGCAGACACGGTTTCCCAATTCAAAAGTAGACTCAAGACGCATCTCTTTAATCTGGCATACGCGTAACTCATCCCATAACCTCATACTCCAGTACACCTATCCTGAATGGCAACTACGCTAACTCTCTCCATCTTTTCTGTATTTTTCTACCCATCCCGAGGCATCTGGAGATTGTGCCAGCTTTAGTAGACAAAGGCCAACCCTGCGAGGTTTCTAAGGCATCTTGAGAAGGACCAGCTCCAGCTAGATTCTGCTTTATGATGGCTGGAGCTACACATCCTGCTCCTGTGCTTCCAGTGATCCAGACCCCATCTGCCCTCTGCACCTACTGACTCCCTGTGCTGAACTGGACTTCATGTTAATCTACACAACTTCTGTTATATTGAACTTTCACCTGCACGACACACATGATGTTATTTCTATCTGTTATCACCCAAATGAGGATGGGTTCCCTGTTGAGTCTGGTTCCTCTCAAGGTTTCTTCCTATTGCCATCTCAGGGAGTTTTTCCTTGCCACTGTCGCCGTCACCCTTGGCTTGCTCATCAGAGACATTTCATTCATCATTCATTCATTTCATTATTATCTAGACACATATTTCTCACACATACACACTTCCAAATATTTTCTTTTCCTTTCTTTTCTGGAAAAAAAAAATTCTTTGAGAGAATTTCAAAGAAATTCTGGTTTGAGAGGTTTAGAGATAAAGGCCAGATTGAGGTGGTTTGGACATGTTCAGAGGAGAGATGGTGAATATATCGGTAGAAGGATGCTGAGGTTGGAACTGCCAGGCAGGAGGTCTAGAGGAAGACCAAAGAGGAGATTTATGGATGCAGTGAGAGAGGACATGAAGTTAGTTGGTGTGAGAGAAGAGGATGCAGAGAATAGGGTTAGATGGAGGCAAATGATTCGCTGTGGCGACCTCTGAAAGGGAACAGCCGAAAGACAAAGAAGAAGAAGAAAGAAGAAGTTATTTATTTTGTATAAACTGTAGGAAAAGAGACCAAACACTTTCCCATATTTTCCTTTATTGATATTCCCCTTCAGCATTCAAATAGGTGATGACTGTGATAGCTGCCAAACCAGGCTTCTTCTGACTTTTTCAGTGCCAAAGTACAGTCCTCGTAACTCTAATAATACCTACCAGTCGTATCTCCAATACTTTAAGTTATTTGCTTCCAAAAACGGTAAGACAAAACAACAGTCCCTCATCAGAGCTCCAACAATTCCATGCAGTAAATTTCATCATCTACAGTATTCATTAACTGGGGAATGGGAATATTTGTGAATCATTTTCAGTCTGTGAATTTGACCTTACTGCATCTTTAACCCCATTCTGCCCCCACCACTACGATTTATCTTCTTCTATACTTGTATGAAAATCTCATTCCAAGATTTTCCATGCGTATTCATGTTGACTATAAAATGTTTGTCACAATTGTATAGAAAAAAGAAGAAAAGAAAAAAAGCTAAAGACAGTTTAAAGTTTAAAGTTGTTTGTGGGCACGCATGCCATGCGATGGCTAGGCAGACTTAATGCCCTGAGATCTACTGTATGTTGGTCACTGCCAAAAGTGATTATTAAAAATGTAATCATGATTTCAACAAGGTATTTTCATGAGTGTACAATAAGCATTTTGTAGAGCATTAAACATCTGTTTGCCAAGTTTAATTCACTAATCTATTAAACTTTAAGTCGAATGAAAGTGGGATATTATAATTATCAGGCATTTGAAGAAAAAGAATCATCATTATTTTTGAAAGATTATTTTTGGTCTTAATATTTTATCGCATATTTTTAAACGTAATTGATTCATGCATTGTTCAGGGATTCTTTTAAAAGGTTTGCACTGTATAATCATAGCACAGCTACAGTGAATTTATGTGTTTTGTTTGTTTCTTATTTAATTAAGATTAGCATTTCAAAAGAGTAGAACATAAAACTAAAACCCAAACAACCCTAAAAATTCACTTATTTATATCTAGGTTTATTTAAATCTTCTGTAGTCATTTGTAGTCTGATATAAGATTTAACCTTCCCACATCTGTCCATTAAAACTGCTTTGATCTTATTACTTACTTGAGACAGGTTATTGATACTGGCATGAGTGCTAATTTCTTGTCCAGCCTGAAATTTTTTAATATATTTTTAATAAAACACTGAAAAAAATGTAAATTTCTGCCATTAATTTAAAACCTCTGGATATGCTTCATCAGGGGCCTTTTGAAGGGAATGTCTTTACATATTTTATAGATTTGTTTATACAGTACTAGCCAAAATACTAGTAAAATACTAGTAAATAATAGTTTTGAAAAAATCCAGTATTGTTCTAGAATGTAGAAATTCTGGAAACAATACTGGATTTTTTCAAAACGATGAAACAGCACGTACAGCATTAGGTAATTAAGTGACAACAGCAACAGTCAGTTGTTATTTTAAGACACAAAGGTCAGCTGTTATGGAACAGATCTTGCAAGAACAGTACTGACAAATGCATTTGTAAAACCCATCAAGCTTCATGATGAAACTGTCTCTAATGAAGACCTTCCCAGTAAAGCAAAACCAAACCTGAGCTCTGCTGCAGAGGAGAAGTTCATTTAGAGTCACCAGCCTCAGAAATCACCAATTAATAACCAGCACTTCAGATTAGAGCCGTTATGAAGCTTTACAGAGCAGAAGTAGCAGATAAACATCTCAATATCAACTGTTCAGAGGTTTATTGTGTATTATATATAGAGATTATTGTGTATTTTGGATAAACGCCTTCAGTATTGTTTTACAGTGTAGAAAGAAATAAAAGTCAGGAATGACCGTGGAGTTAGAAGGGGTGGACAAACTTTTGACTGTACAATATTGTATGTACTGTTTATATGTTGATTTGCAGGATTTACTTTACGCAAATAAGTGTAGGCGTTTGGGTACAAACAAGGCACAGTCCACAGCGGGACACAAAGACGTCACCAGCTGGCTGAAAGACTGGTTTCATTTCTGTGTAAGAGCTCCAGCGTTCACCTGCTTCCATTAACCTGACTTACCCGTGTTTGTTTTACAGCCGTTTATACAAGATGAATTGTAGTAAGTAATCTTTTACTGACTGTTTCTTTAATCAGATGTTCTAATCCCTGTCGATCCCAATGGTTTTATAATGTTTGTCTAATGTTTTTACAGCATCAGTCTTAGCATTGGGAGCTGGAGCAGGTAGGAGCATTCTGTATCTAAGAATCTTACAGGAATAGCCATGAAAATGAAAATGTATACAGTAGTTGTTAATTCCTGGTGTCTCGTCTCTAAGTCGGTGCTGTAGTGGGAGCTCCGTTTGTGGTTTCGGCGTTGGGTTTCACCTCCGCTGGCATCGCTGCAGGATCCGTCGGCTCATGGTTGATGTCGACAGCGGCGCTTGCTAATGGAGGAGGCGTAGCGGCAGGAACTTTGGTTCCTATTCTGCAGTCCGTTGGTAATAAACATGATCAGTACTACCATTAATAAATGTATTGTTACAGCTCTCTCATTACTTATTTTAACATTTATGGTATATTTAGGGGCAGCTGGACTTTCTGCCACCGGTCAGGCTGTCGTGGCGGCTACAGGAGCAGCTGTGGCTGGAGTGGTTAAATGCTTAACTACTTAATGCGCTAAAACAGGAAATATCCTAATATTGGCTTCTTGATTAACTATGAATCCTGCTCTGAACACTTTCTGATGCTTCTTTTACGTGATTTCACCTAAACCAAGAAAAATACTTTGATTTACTGCATTGTGTGTCTTGCATAACTCTTAAAACCTATATATTAATAATGTTTCTGTAGGCATCTTTTATCACTTTGAAAGACACATGACTACCCTTTTGAGTTGTCTTTTTCTGCCAATATACTTTATTCTTTAACATTATAAAAATAAAAAATTAAGTTTGTTAAACATTGTCCAAACCTTGTTGAAGCGTTCCTCTGAATGTTACCCAACCTTGCTAAAACACTATCTGAATCAGTGCACGGAAATTGTTAAAAGTTTTGGGGTTACTGCATGTCGCCTGCTGTTGTACCGTTGGAATTCACTCTATTTTTAAAGCTGGAAGAGATTAGTGTTTGATTCCTCTGAAAGCCTTGTGCAGTGGATTGCAGAGCTTCCAGGTATTATATTTGTTCTCAAGCAATTCATTCTTTCAGGGCAGAAAAACAACTGTAATTAAGATGCCGCTGGAATTACATCCTAGTATTGTTAGCCTCCTTATGGACAAATTACACCCTATCACATGTGATCACAAGGTATTCTGAGTGTGATTACGGGAGTACTTACATGTAAAAAAAATTGTTTAATTAATTTAAACCGTATCCAGAAAGGGCTGATGTTGGTGTAAGCTTTTATTTTCACATAGCAAGAGCCACACCTGATCAAGACCAGTGAAAGCCAAGGATGACTAATTAAACAGGTGGAATGAAAGCCTTGGCATTTTACAGTATTTACATTTAGGCATTTGGCAGATACTCTTATGCAGAGCAACTTACACTTGATCCTTACACTGAGTTACTATAGCTATATCTAAAAAAAACAGGTAGGTCTTAACTCGGTTTTACGGACGTCTAGAGGAAGTCTAGAGCCAGAACAGAAATGAGTAGTTACCTTTGAGTCGTCTAGTCTGAATCATTTGTTCTTTTGTCATTTGACTCCCATAGAATAGATTCAAAAGAACAAACGACTCAGATTAGAAGATATAAGAGAAGAGCTACTTATTCTGTTTATTATAATATGTCTTTAGCTCCATTGTAATATTTTAATTACTGGCACTATAGCCAACATTTTATTTTATTTCTGATCAAAAGAATGAAATTAACGAAATGACTCAAAATAAGATTTGTTCATTTTGATGAAAGAGATCCAAAAAACCGAGTCACTAAAATGATTTAAACTTCCCATCACTAGAGTGGGAGTACACTGGATGCCACTGGGTGCCAGTCCATCACAGGGTACACAAGCACACACTCATTTACACACTTGGGGTAATTTGGAAATGACAATTAGTTTTCTTAGGTGATTAGGACATTTTTTATTTGCTCGGGTTATCCTTGTGTAATATTCACATTTTTTCGATGATCTCATTCATATATGAAAAAAAATTTAAATCCTCACATCCACAGTCAGGTCCGAAACAATGAAACAGCATTGACTATTTGTTTTATATAAATTTCAGAGCTTAAAGTCTTCCGAAAAATGGCTTGTTTATTAAGTCGGATACAAACAGATTTGTTCATAATGTGATCATCCATGCATGTACTGTATACCGAAATATGTTTTTAATCAATAATGATCATAAAATATTCCATAATGTTGGAAGATACTGAACCATAGTAGATGTGGTAGCACATATCATAGTGCCATATTACTGTATGTAATGTTAAAAGTTCAAACATACGATAGTGTGGTATTTGTACTGCATCAGCAAATAGGTACCATGGCGCTGTATACCATGATGAAGGTGTCGTCGGGACTGCCATGGGGACTGCCATGGTACCTATGCCATGGTAAAATTTAAATAAAAAGTATAATCTGCCTGTGGAATGTTCAGAGATTTTTATTCAGGAATCAGACTAACATTGGCTTAAATGTTGTTCATGTATTTATATGAATTAGCAGTAAAATGCCACCAGATGTGTTCAACTAAACTAAAACTTTCAAATGCAGTGACTGATAAAGTTCCTCATGGCTTCATTTAGATTTAGTTTTACAGCACAGACATTTTTCTACAAATGAAATACAGTAAACACAGCAATTCAAACAGTAAATAACCTAGCAAAATTGTCAAATGCTGTTTCACATGCCAACTACCTTAGTACATATATTCGACAACAGCATAAACATACAAAAATATAGTGCTCTAAAGCAAAACAATATGTACTGTATATTAGCCCTTTAACGTTTCTGCCGCTTACTATGGTAACAACCCCTACAGTATGGTTCGAACATCTGGTTTTAGATTCCTCCCAGCTATAAGCGCCATCTAGTGACCTGTTTGACAGTGTTCATGAATTTAACATTTATCATTTTAGAAAACCTAAGAAAATAAATTTTGAAACTTGGGGTGTTATTTAGGGTCCACTGAGTTACAGATATAGTTCTTTCGATGTTATTTATGTACTATATTGGTAACCAAACCTTATATAATCTCCTGATGTGATGGCATCATTGAGAGAGCCTACTGCACAAAGCTAAAGCAATAGAATTACATAGAAAATTTTAAATTTTCAACCTTGGCATTATCTACTGAATCAATGTTGAGCCAACCTACCTTTGGCTCCACCAATAGGCCAACGTTGGGCCAACCAGACATTGGGCCAACCACTGCTGCCAACATGGGCCCAGCGTATGCACTGCCATTCGCCCAACCTTGGCCCGACATTGGAGCACTGACAAAAGGTTACCAAATTTTTGCTAACGTTGGGCCAACAAAGCAGCGCTATCTGGGATCATTTGATCCTTTCCATGGCTTTCATCTTGGGAAGATTATAAGAGATTATAAAAATCTTCATAAACAATAGTAATAAAATAATTTAATAGTATTGTAGTTTTGTATGACTACGCACCAGTTTCTCTAACTTTCTCTCATTTAAAAATCTATTTTTGACCCTCTTGCACTCGAGCATGTAGGTGAAGCCACAAAATCTAATGAAAAAACAAAACCTCTTCTTTACATAGAGAATGAAATTACACAAACTGGGTAAAGAACTCGTCTTTTATAATAATTAAAGCCGTCAGTAATTTTTAAAACTTCCGTGTTAAACTGAATCTTTTGTTTAAAGGATTTGTGTGTATGTATCATATCTTTGGTCCCCTTATTTTTTAAATATGTCAGGAGCTGTGAAGGAGTGATTGGCTAATTGATGATCATACGTAGAGAGTTTAAATGTGTAATTTTTATTTCAAATTTTACATGATACACAGCATTATTAATCTGAAGTGGATGGTACAGGGGGGGCTCTTTTTCAGAGCCTTTAATCAGACCCCCTTAAATAGAGCCCTGATCATCACAAACCTCTGCCTACAGGAGTGAATACTACTGCACAAATTAGTGTTGGAAAAAAATACAGTATATGTTGACAAAATCATAAACTAGTTTGCTAGCAAAAGCAGCAAAGACAAGCACCATGCTTTCTGCAAGCTCCGCTAAATTAACATTGCTGTGAGAACTTGGGATAAAGGTTATTGATGTTGTTTTGTTTTTTTAACATTTATTAACAACAGCAGTTGATGATAAAACCACCATGCAGTAATTTTCTGCTCAGTCATGTTTGTTTAGTCGGTTAAATACAATTCAATTTAATTCAACATATTACTAATGATGGTTGTGCTTAAAAAGTATATGTCAAATCATTCTACACAATCCTGAGCCTTATATATGTTTATTAAAAAAATAAAATACAATAAACACCAAAACAAAAAATGGTTAAAATACTCTGTGGATGATGCAATGGCTCAGGGTGTGCTTTTTTATTAAGCCACCAGATGGCGGTACAACACTCAAGTCAGTAAACATTCCTCATCCGCTCAAGCAGCGAAGAAGAATCACGCGGCTCATGCGGACTTCCGGGGTGATCGCGTTTCCATGACGATGTAAAATGGATCATTTTAAAAAGACTCTGAAGACGGACTGTGAGGATTTACTCGGACGGTTTCAGGCCACGTCGTCTGTGCGCTTCGAGGAGTTTTCAGCCATCTGGAGGAGAATGAAATTCTCCAGTATATTTTAGTAAGTCGAGCTGTGCAGTAACAAATCAAACCCTCTACAATAAATCATCAAAATAAACACATTTCTGAGATTAAATGTACAAAATAGTGCGCCTAATTTTTTTTTTTTAGGTTTGATTTTCCTACAGGATGATATGACGAATATCTAAATAGTAGAAAAACTGTTACAACGAGTGAGGAGCTGAAATTAAAGCAACCATAAGCAATATTAGCACCAATGATATCTTTAGCCATGTTGGTCATGTTTTCATGTCATGACAGAATTCAACGTTACAACCGAAAATGGTGGCGACTTTCAAATACCCTGTTTTAGTGCATTTCAGAAAAGGGTCAAATTATTATTCTGCTCAAGACAAAGACAACAACGGAGGAGATTTAAAATGATCAAAACCGGGTTAAGAAGCCTTCGACACGTTATCCAAATCTGGACGGATGGTGCTGAACTGTCAGCCTTGTGGAAGAAATATACGGGGAAATACACAGAAAATGCGTGAGCCAAAGAAGCTTCTTCTCATGTTTATGCAACATGGACGTGACCAATCCTGCTTCCCGAAAAATCTCAATTTGTAACTTCTGCTGTTTTGGAGGGATGATTTTATATGTGCTCCTGTCTCATTTCAGTCAATAATCATTTAAAATGCACATTATTCATATTTTGTTATGAGTATTAATACTAAAATTGGGGTAAGCTTCTAAAAGCATTTGACCTGAAAAAAATGTTGCTTGAATTGGTTTTTGGTAAAAGTTTAAAAAGAACAAATCTGTAGTGTCCGTAACCATGTCACATTCATGTTTGCAATATCATAACAGTTTTGCATTTTAGAGTAGTACACTTTTTTTTAAATTGGGCAAGTTTCATTTAACTGACAATTAAGATCATTGAAGGAAAACAGTATGAAACTGTATTTAGCAAATATTTTTCTTTTTATCTGATAAAATTATAAATGCGTATGCAAAAAAACGAAGCATGGATCGGGAACATTCCTATGAAAAAATAATTTATGGAAAATGGTGATGCATGACACTATCTGAAAATTCACTGTAGTTTACCATGTTTTGGATCAGAGCATTTCCACGCACGCACACACAATGTGATGAGATCTTGCAGGACCGGGACTAAACAGCTGTGTGTCTATAAAAAAAACATTTATTTATGAGACTCATCAGGGAGAAAAAAGCCTTCAGTTTGTTAGGGAACATAAAGATTGGACTTTGGAGTGATGGGGAAAAGGTCTTGTGGTCTGATGAGTCCAGACTGTCCCTATTTCAGAGATTTGGGTGTGTCAGCGTAAGAAGGGAAGTGATGCTCCCATATCATGCATAGGTCCACTGTACAAGCCTCTGGAGACAGTGTTATGGTCTGGGGTTGATCAGTTGCTCAGGTCGAGACTCAGCAACGTTATGTGGCAATAAAATGAAGTCAGCTGGCGACTTGAATGTTAAAGCATCATGTGTCTCTTCTCTCTTTCTTTCTCTCAGTGGTATCTTGGAGCCGAGTGAGAAGAAGGTCTTCACGCGGTTGACTCTGTCTACAGTGGCTCCGTATCTGCTCCCTCCGTATTCCTTCCAGATCCGTGTCGGGAGTCTTTACCTGCTCTATAGTCTCTACAGCACTCAGTGCAACACTCCTAAAGAGCGGGTACAGCCTCCTGATCTAAAAACATGAGCTATATTAAGAAATATTTATATATTTTTTAAACAATGTATGAGTTATGGACTGTACGGATTGCCTTGTGCTTGTTTGTATGACGACGTGTCGTCGTGCAGATCCGTGTGGCTCTAAAGGACTGGGAAGATCTGGTACGCTTCCAACAGGACGCTGCGAACGCGCAGCACTATGACGTGGTGTACATCCTCAGGAAGCTGTTGTGTGACAAAGCCTTCTGCTTCACCGCCATGCCTGACACAGTGAGTTTAATATAATCTTTTTTTTTTTTTTAACTCGAAAAAACATTTTGTGACATTTTTCATACATACAGAACATAGTTCTTCAAATCCCTCTGATCGTCCATAACGGTTCAGCTCACGTTTACAGCTGACTTTGTCCTAAGTGTCTCAATTTAGGGTGAAATATATTTATAATACTGTGCAAAAGTCTTGACTCCTCCTTATTTTTTCATATTTTGCTTCTAAAGAGTCAGACTTTCTCGTATTTTTATTTTAAAGTAGGTTTAAGGAAGATTTCTCCAGGCTTTTTATAATTTTTATTTTTTAATCTCTTGTAATCTCTGTGCAGTTTCAGAGGAATTTTATTTTTTAAGTCACATGGCATCTAACTTAAGGCCTAAATCAGTGAGAAACAGGTGCAGATGATGACAGATGATGGTTAGTGTACTGCTGATGCTGAATGCTGAGTGGTTGGAACAGACGAGAGCGAAAATGAGGTCGCTGCTTAGGTTGTAACAAAAACAACCACATTTTTTTTTATTGTATTTTTATGTGCTTTGCAATGTGTCTGTCACAGTAAAACATTTTTTCCCATTTCTTTAATTTAATCTACATCATTTAATATAATTTAATATGAAGCAGTTAGGGTGTCAATACTTTTGAACAGTATCGTATATCTCGACCTCCAGTGAGCTAAAAGTAAATTTGCTAGCCTTGTTTATATATTGTACCTGGAGCGTATCAACTGAATCTGCTGTGCTTGTGTAACACATCTGTATTTCCTGTCTGTTTTTCGACACAGCTGTCCTATCAGGTGAAGAAGAAGATGGTGGACAGGAGAAAGCAGCTGTGCGAGTCGTTCGTGGATCGGCCGTCCCGACCTCAGGAGCTCATCGGCACCGACGAGCTCGAGGTGAGACTCCCTGGCAGACTCCCAGTGTTCGCCCGTATTGAACACGCCCACGTGTAGATCAGCAGGCTGAGGATCGGGTTTTACACGTTACAGGATAATACGTATGAAGATAACAGTTCCTTAAGCACTTTTTTTATGTGCGGTTCCCAGGAGCTGGCGAACATCCACGAGCACTACGAAGGGCTCAAGAAGGCCGTCCTGTCGCAGCCCCCTCAGTCCGAGCTGAGTCTGATCAAACAGAACCTGGCGCCCAAACTTCGCAGTGCCGTTCTCACGTACTACAGCTGGCAGCAGAACCAGGCTGTAAGTGTTCGACCAGTGTGTGACGCACAGAACACACACTGCAGCTGATTGCTTTTGTGTTAGTCCTGTTGTTCTGGGTTGACGCCAGATCCTGTGTGTGTGTGTGTGTGTGTGTGTGTGTGTGTGTGTTTCTCTCTCTCTCTCTCTCTAGGAATTTGAAAGTCAGAGTGACCGAGATGCAGGAGAGGGAACATCAAGTCAGGATGAGGTGAGGGGGGGTGGAAAAATGAAATGATACAAAGGGCGTTCGAGTCAAAACGGGATTTTTCGATAACAGATCACAGCTATGAGAGTAAAAACTCCCTTTATTTCTTTATATAATCTCCTGCTACACTAATGCCCTTATTCCAGTGTTTCACTAGTGCTTAGAAAGTTTTCTCAGATTGCCTGCTTCATGTCTAAAACCCTGGCCTCCCAGGAACTCCTTTAATAGCCCAAAAAACAGTAGAAATAACTTGGAGCGAGGTCAGGAATGTACAGGGGATGTGGCAATAAATCCCAGCCAAGATCCTGTAATATGCAAGAGGTGTTGTTGAATGATTGTGTGTGCAGTTCATCTCATGATGGCGGCAAATTATCTGTCGATTTTTCGAGGATCAGGCGTTCCACTCACTGAATGTTCACAGAGACGACTGCTGTGGGCTCCGAGGATCTGTGGGCTCGGCCAGGATCGTCATTCTCTGACTTATAGACTTCTATAAAATGTTTTACTGCAGCTAAGAGTCTCATCACTGTGATGTGCTTGTAGTCTTCTGTAAATGTCAATTGTTTTTACACCTTCATTTACCAGAAATTTTCAACATATGATCAAGTTGTTTACTGGAGAAACATTTCTTCAAATGAATGTCCCTGATGGTGTGGTGTACGTGCAGTATACATGTTTGTGCCGTTAGCTTCTTCACCTCTAAACTGTGTTTCTCTCTTGCAGAGTTCTCGCAGAGCTCAGCTCCTGGCCTCCATCAAATCCAGGTCTTACGGGCAGGCTGTGGAGGTGTGTATCATAAAGACGCTGATCTCATACACCCACCAGTTGCATTTAGAAGCCAGACGAATCGTTCTTCCAGCACAGTACATAGTCGAGTGTTGAAAGACCAGGCCAAGGATAGATAGAAAGATAGATAGATAGATAGATAGATAGATAGGATAGATAGATAGATAGATAGATAGATAGATAGATAGATAGATAGATAGATAGATCCCAATGGAAAATTTTATCGTTACAGCAGCCAGTCCACATATTATACAACAACTAGTAACAATTGGAAAGAAAAAAGAAAAAGTAAAAAAAAAAAAAACATTCGTAAAAAATTTATCATAAGACATTATTTTTTTCCTCAGTATAATTGTATATATTCATGTAGAAAAAAATGCTAGATACTCACTTTTTTTAAATTGTATTTGTTATATATTTTTACTTTCATTTTAATTTATTTTATATATATTTTAGCTCCAAACCTAATATTTTATAAAGCTTTTTTATTTTATTTTGCATCCGATTCGCCAGTTGTCTTTAAATTTAAAAGAATGTCTTTTTACTGAAAATCATGAAAGAAATTCATTGCTTTATATATTATGTTTTAGTCTCTGGGCTCAAACTTATTGAAACTAAAACAGGAAGTTATTTTCAAAAATATGTTTCAGTGAATAAATAATAATTTGGCTGTTCAGATCTCTGTTGCTTTATTGAAATCAGTCGAGGAAAATAAATCACACACCTGTCTTTGAGAGATTGTAACGTGTTTGTGCGTCAGGCTCTGAGGTCCCGGCGTCACAGACAGGTCGAGCTGACGTCAGCGGATCAGCACACCGAGTCCACGGAGCAAGTCGCCCGGTTTAAAAGGCCACCGTCTCTTAAAGCTCGCACCACCTTACGCTTCATGACCCAGGGTAAGTAAGAGGAGGAATAAACAACACACACACAGTATATTAATGTTAGGAGTAATAATAAAAATAATAAACATATTGTAATAAAGTTGTGATCAGTGTAAAATGATTACAGTTAGCGCCAGCAAAAAATGTAGCTGTGATTACATTGTTTATTCTTATGCTACACTCAAAAATAATCGTTTTGGGAGGAAAAACATAATTTTATTTTTGGGGAAAGAGAGAGAGAGAATAAGGAAGCTTCAAAACACTTAAATTTGATGTAGGGTGCCAATAATTATGGTATTAACCCCTAACCGCCACTCTGTTGTGTTACACCGAGAGACTGAGCAGCAGCATGCACAAACAGACCATCACCATCTCTGTGTTGGAGCTCTAAAATGACTTCAGGATGCTGATTGACAGTTTTCTCGTCCAATAGGAAGTCAGAAAGCAGAGCTGCAGAGCGCAACCAAGTTATGGCGCCTCACTGCGGTGGAGGGAGAGAAGACTGAAGGTGAGGCACATCAGACAGCAGGAGCATCTCAGTAGATCATAAAGTTTTTGCTTGTATTGTAACTGATCCTGTGTGTGTGTGTGTGTGTGTGTGTGTGTGTGTTTTGTCTCCTTTGCTAATTAGAAAAAAGGAAAAGAAGATTCATCTGGGAAGACCGCAGGCGTACCAAACGCTAAACACCAAAGCCCGATTCAACGGCTCATGGGTCGTGTCTCATTTTACAGACGTATCATGAGACAGGTCGGATTAGACACACTGATATTGGGACATATCTAATTTGAGGAGTTGTGTTTAATTGGACGAGCTAGAGACTGGACATATAGGATTGGCCAAGCTTGTGCCGAGCTTGTTTAATTGGACAAGCTTGTGACAGGTTTTTTGATTGACTCAGACCAAGTGGTATTTGATCAGACTGGCTTTTAACGTTCTATGTCTGATATAATCACATTGAGAAAGCTCCTGTCTCACTGGACTGACTTATAACAGGTTGTGTGTGATTGGACATGCTTGTCACAGAGCTCTCCTGTTTGGACAGGGTTGTAACAAGTCAGGTCTGATTGGACGGGATTGAGACTGAACAGACTTGTAGCAGGGGACATCTGATTGTATTAGCTTGTGACAACTTGCATCTGATTAGACAACAGACTTGTAATAGGTCGAGTTTGTTTGAATGGGATTGTAACAAGAATTATATTTTAGACTGATTCGGGACAAATTATCGCTAATTTTCTGGTCTTCTGACAAGTTGTCTGGGTTTAGCGATTCTCTTGGCAATAGGTGTGTTCGATCAGACTTTTAAGTCTTACATTTGATTGAATGGCATTGTCTCTTCTGATTGGAGGTCTGAATATCATAGATATGTTTAATGAGGACAGGTTTTGTTATAGATTTTATTTAGATATGACACCCAAAGTGGATCATACCTCAAAAAATATGGAAAATATAGTTGCTTGTTTTTCTTTTCTTTTTTATGTTTATACGTGTTAAACAAATAATAGCCACATCTTAACTACATTAACCATCTGATTCTGTAAATAATTTTAAACCAAGACAGGACTTCTTAAGCTTCTTTTATTACACAAAGAAATGGGCTTTTATTTTAAGTGTATCAATTTTACCTCATTCACATATTACCCCCAATTCTTACAGCGTTCAATCTAATAATAAAAGCATGTACATACAGTGCATCTCATCATTAAAACATTGTGAAAATGATTAATTTCTTTTGTAATTTAAGTTAAAATGTGAAACTGTCATATATTCTAGATTACATGTAAGGTCAAATATTATAAGCTGTTTTCATTTCAATTTATTGAGCTCATAAAAATCAATAATCCAGTATCTCAAAATATACAAATATTTTCTAAAATTTCACTTTACATCCAAAGAATCTTGAATGAGTTTCACTTTTTCACAAAGGAAATGTAACTCCTAATTTTATCGCGATGCCCTGTAAATATCAAGATTACTGACTAATGTTCAAAAGATTTATAAGTTAATGCTTTTATACAATTATGTTTCTATACACATGTTCATGTCAAAATGTTTCTGTAACATATCGTTTTTGTTGCTCCTTGACATCGTTTGCATAAAAAAAAAAAGCTTTCAGAGGTTTCCTAGATTTATTTATTTTTTTGCCTGATACAGTTTGCAGATTGATATGAGAGCGTGCAGGCGCAAACACTTCATCGAACACACCCAGTGTTGAAGTTTAATATTGTTATTTTGCACTTAATATCGATTCGATGTTACAGCTTGGACATGATGGAATTTAATCAGGCAGCAGAAGGAGGAGACGATAATGTGGTTAGACGAACCAGCACATTTGGGGCGCATCGATTGTGAGAGTCACATCTTCATACAGATTGAGATTGACTCACTGTTCCTTCTGAACAAGTTCTGAATGTATATGATCGTCTTTTATTAATCTTTTTTTTTTTTTAAGATTAGTTTTAAGATCGACCAACTAATGCATTATTATAACTACATGTAGTTGAAGTAGCCATTTGTTGATGGAAAACAAATTTGTAGAAATAGTTAAAAGGTTAAAGCTAAAAATAAGCTGATCATCTTTAATGTAATCAGTGACATTATTTCAGGTTGATTGTATACAGTACGTCTCCCTGCACATATATGCCCGTACTGTATATGCCTCCCTGCAATAAAGATGAACCCCTTTATTTTTTTTAAACTGTAATTCAAAAAATTTTGATTGGCGAGACATTATATTATGGTATTGATTTTCACTGGATTGGTGGCTAAATAATAGAAAATTGTACAAAATGTGCCAAGTTTACTGCAAGATTATGAATCTAATGTAATTCCATCTTATTACAATCAATGGGAAAGAGTTTATGTTTACACCTTGTATTTGCTAAGTTGTACTTTTGTCGTCAGCCAAATACACTTCCTGTTCGGTAATCGGAGAGTGAATCAGATTAGAAATCGAAAAAGTAGATCAGATAAAGTTTCAGGTTTCTTAAAATTCACATGTACCACTTCAGCCCTGTTATTTCTTAACAGTGAGCAAGTAGCTTATTAGTAGCTTATTTTAAAGTAGATTATTATCTTCCGCATAACTGTTCATAACATCGCTTTTACGCAACATTTTGATTGGCAGAATTCTAAGTACTGCAAAAAGTTCATTAAATTCTGCCAGACAGTTTTCTGATATGTTGTGATAAAATCTGGCACATAACTGCTCGTGTTATACTCAACATTTAGTTTTTAGCACATGACAGGGTGCTCACCCCTGTCTGCTGCGGATATGTCAGCTCTAACGACCTAATTTTTCAATCTAATAGTGACACTTCAAAGTACTGCTTTTTATTAGCACTACAGTTTCCGAACTTATGATAATAAACTGGTTACAAACGTATTAAAAGGAAGAATAAACATACATTGATCATTCAGTTTTCTTAGTGTGCTTTCCTTTATTTGGAGTAAGCCATGCTGTGTCATGCATGTGTTCACTTCTACTTAACATTTGGTTTTCATTCATGGCCCAGATTTAAATTATGGCAGAAACCTAAAATTTGCAGCACGGTGGCTTAGAGGTTAGCACTGTTGCGTTGCACCTCCAGGTCATGGGTTTGATTCCTGTCTCGGGACTGTGTGCATGTTCTCCCTGTGCTTGGTGGGTTTCCTCCAGGTTCTCCGATTTCCTCCCACAGTCCAAAAACATACAGATTGGGTTAATGTCATTCCTAAATTGCCTGTAGTGTGTGTGTGTTGACTAGAGGTCCTACCACCGTCGTACAAACGGGAATAAATACAATAGTCGCCGCTGGCCTCCACGGTTCCTAGTTGGACTACAGAAGTACTGCCGAAGTTTCATTAAATTCTGTCCAGTGAGTTTTGCGCAATGTTTAAAACAAAATTTAAATAATATATAATATAATGACACAATTGTCAGTATATGAAATCATTGAAAGAGCTGTAAATTCTGGCCAAAGTACAGACAAAACCTCTCTTTTGTTTGTATAGATGATTAATTGTGCTCAAAAACAAGGAGAAACAGTCTAACTGAACAACAGAAGTCTAAACTTCATGATGATGATGATAATTGAACCTTCACCAGTGCTGCATAGCAGAGGTAAACCCGAGCACGTGGAGCTGCACGGGTGGACAGCGTTTTGCGCATGCGCAGTGGAGGTAGAATGCGCGCACCGCGTCATTGTTAGAGAGAGAGAAAAATCCCAGCGCATCTGCTGCAATGATAAAACCCGGAGTGCGGGAGAGGCACGAGCTCAGGCTGGGGTTCTCTCTCTCTCTCTCACTCTCTCTCTCACTCACTTTCTCTTATACACACACACACACACACTACATCATTCTTCTTATGCATATTAAGAAAAAACACCTCCTTATGAAACTGCTGAGAAGATCTAAGTGAATATTATATATATATATACTGGATCTGAACAATGGCTGCAGACAGTAAGTCACCTGTTTATTTTAAAGCTACTGAAATTTATTTGTCATTCCTGTTGATTGAATGTGTGTTTAATTATACAGAGTGCAATGGACTGGGACGGTGCGCGTTCACGTGTGCGCATCATGCGTGCGCGTTCATGTGTGCATGTCTCTCTCTCTCTCTCTTTCTCTCTCTCTGTCATCTTGTGCCACTTATTACTTTCTCTTGTCTTCTTTTTTTTTTTTATTTCTTTATTTTTTTACCAAGTAACCTGATCAATAATCTGAAATTATATTGATATCAATATTACTGTATAAAAATACTAGTTTCTGGTCGGCCGGGAGGTCTTTAGGTGACAAACTTAGTGATAAATCCGTATTAATACACGGTGGCGTAGTGGTTAGCGCTTTCGCCTTGCACCTCCGGGGTCCGTGTTCGATTCCCACGTTGGAATGTGTTCTCCCCATGCTTGGTGGGTTTCCTCAGGGTACTCCTTCCACAGTTTCCTTCCACAGTCCAAAGCTTAGGCTACTGTAGATAAGTGGTGTCCCCAAATTTCTCATAGTGTGTGAAAGACAATCAGGCGCCAAGCTGGCAATCTGACCCCTTAAGTAACTGCCACAGAAACGACGGATATCTCTCCAGGGTGCGGAGCATCATCGCTGGATGGCATGTGGACGGACCTAAATACCCAAAATACTATATTAATACATTTGATGTCCTGGTATGTGAATATAATGATATTCTAAGACAGCAAAAACAACAAAACACAAGATAACCAGCATGGATCTGCCGAAAGTCCATCCTGTCAAAATGGTTACAGGTTGGTTGTTTTTGTTATCGTTTTGTTAACACTGCATTTGAGCTTCTTGTAATTTTGCGAATGATCTCGGTAAATCCATTTTACATCATCAGTAATACGGTCATCACATCGCTGACATTAAAAGCGGTAAACGAGAACAACAAACTAGCATGTCCCTGTGGAGCGCTGCTAAGCCAAAAGTAGCTAGTAGTGCTGTTAGCGTGGTGTTCAATGAAGCTGCGAATGTGCTAGGAGAACCAGCAGAACCATTATCATTGTTATTAGTAGTAGGAGTTGTAGTAGTGGAAAACTTTTCTGTTCAGTGATGAAGCTGGAGAAACGAATGTGTCACATTTAGCGATCGAGCGCTTAAGCACTAACCCATTCAGTGTGATCGGCTAATAAACTGGACGCTGGAGTGGAGTGTGTAGCCGTTATTCTTTTTTATGGACACCATCTGTCAGCCCGTTTGCTCCTAGCTCTGCACTTCTTCCAGTTTACTCAAAGACTTTTGATTACACAGTAATTCTTTAACTCGATCTATAGTTGGCTGCTTTTCCTCTGCAGATCTCCATCTCGGCCATTTAATAATAAAGTCTGATCTTACAGTATCTGCTCCTGTATGTCAGAATTCCTTGTTGCTTTGTCTGTTTCGACTGAACATGCCTCCTGAGTTGCTCCGATGAAGAGCGTTTCGAATCATAATAATAATAATAATACTTTCATCGCCTTGTTCAAGAGATAACTACATGAAGTTAGAAGGATACTTTCAGCACTAGTTGACTAAACATCATGTGATTGTAGTCTGTTTTCAGGATCCGGTGCAGGAATCAAACCTGTTTCATCTGCAAGTAACTACTGCATTTATTCCATATTTGTCACGATATAACTCTTTATTCCAGTAAGGTGTGTGTTCCTTGTGTATTACAGTAAATCATTCACCATCTCCTTACTGCATACAGTACAGTATGTCTGAACATTAAGACGGATGGATGAAGACCCGTTAATAGTTATTAGCTGCCATGAGATGTGAGCCGAGGTCTAATGGAGTCGTAATGGCCTCTGTTACAATGTCAGACTCGCCTCAGCATGTTCCCCGCGCCGTCTATAACGTTTCTCCTGCAGATGGAAGTGGTATAAATGTTTAATAGTCTGCTCAGACCTAACTGGAAGAAACCTGACGTGTAACAGAAGTGCAACAATATTCATAATGCTGCTTATGAAGAAAGGGCTTGAAGGAACAGTTGTGTCAAACGCAGCATCTATACAAGGATTAAGCAAATAATTAAATTAATTATTTAATAAATAGGTCATTAAATAAATCATTAATAAAGTAGAATTAATTCATTAAATAAAATATGTAAGTATATATTTTTTATTAAATAGTTAAATGCTAAAATGGACATCTAATTTAATTGATGTTTAAATGTTTAATTTAAATTATTTGTTTATGTTAAAAAATATTTTTAAGTTAAAAAAGTAGTCATAAGTTATTTTTTATTGTTTTTAGGCTTAATTTTTTTAAATAGTTTTTATTTATTTATTTATTCATTCATTTGTTTATTTATAAAATGATATGTTTTAAGTGGTTATATAATTATTTCTTTAGTTTTTTATTCAATTATGTTTTTCTTTACTAATTACATTTTTATTTGTTTGTTTTACAATATGTTTCAATATTTATTTATTTAATTTGTTAACTTTTTATTCATCTTTTTATTTATTTATTTCTCAATATGTTTAATTGTTTATTTAAGGATTTGTTCAATGTTTATTTAATGATTTATTTAATTAATTAATTAATTATCTATTTCATGATGTTAACTATTTTTTAAGATTTTTTATTTAATTATGTATTTTATGATTTATTTTTCTCAAGCTTTGTGTTTACAAACGTGTTTATTTAATTTGTTTATTTTTCATTTAACTCTTTATTCCATGATTAGTTTATGAATTATTGTTTTTGTTCATGTTTTTTTATTTACTTATTTATTTCTTAGTTTATAATTATAATAATAAACAATACAAATATAATATATATTATAATGTTCTGTATATATAATATATATAATATAAATAGAAAAATATGTTTAATTATTTTGTTAATTGTTTAAGTTTATTTATTTATTCATTTTCTTTATGCATTTTAATGTTTGTTTTGTTTTTTATTTAATTTTTGTCATTATTTTTATTTAATGATAAATTAAATTATGTAATTAAATATATAATAAAATGTATTTATAATATAATTATTAATATAATTTATTCCTTATTCGTGAAATGAATCATTAAATGAATCATTAAATAAAACATTTAAATAGCAGGTAAATAAATTACTTTTAAATATTTGTGTCAATTTCAACAATTAATTTAATAATTACAAATAATTTAATTCTTTCAATTAAAATTTTAAAGTATTTATTTAAAGACTTTTTGTATAAATTTTTCACTCTCCACAGGTTTGACCCTATTTTTTTTAAATAAATGTTTTTGTCAGCAAAAAAATATAATGGACCGCTGTAATAAATAAAAAATCAATCATTGAGTCAGCTGCAAAACATAAAATTACAGCAAAAACAACAACAAAAAAAAAAAATTAAACAGATTTTTTGTAGATAAACACTTATTTATAGGTCATAAGTCAGTAAATCGTATCAGTCAAATGGAGATTTAAATGAACAAATCCGTACGGCTGCTCTTATGTAAAATCGGATCAGAGTGTAAATTGAATCTTTCGGCGGTTAATCATTTATGTTATATGATTATGCCATTGTGTGAGGCTGCGCATTCGGATGAATGACTCGTGTAACTAAATAGGTTCAATTGAAACACAAAAAAAGTCTCGAATTTAAAGTCTAGTTCATAGTGGTTATTAATGTCAGGGTGCGGGGGTGCGGTTCTGATCATCTTAATGATACTTTGTAGAGCAAAAGAGGGGGGAAATGTTTCTTCTATTTTTTACTTTTTTTATTTGAACTTCTAAGAAAAACTTGTCTTAATGAATTAAACAAGACATTTTTGCATCACATATCATATCGCGTCCCTTTGATCACGTCAGCTCTGTTCTCTCCGTCTTCCTGTCTGAGGAACGGGCCTTAATTAGAACAATAACAGACCCCTATTGTTGTTGAGTTTTTAATAGAAAAAGCCCACGCATGTGATGACTGAGTCCCTCAGTAAACTCCATGCAGAGGAAATGCGAATTCTTAACAGCTCAGGAAAAAGTGAGCGTGCTATTCTACAGAAAGGGCTTGATTTTCCAGTAGATTTCTATTTGATTTGTTTTTTTCATATTGTGCCTTATTTTCCATGATGATGATGATGATGATGATGATGTGTGGTCAGTACTGAGGGTCGTTCTGAATAAGTGCAAAAGTGCAAAAATAAAACTCAAAGTGGCTTGCATCTTTGTTGTAGAGTTTTAATGGCACTTGGCGTTAGTAGACGGACTCAGAGCAAGTCGTTATCCGGTCTCAGCATGTAGGTTGAGATGAGACGAGACGAGATGAGATGATACGGTTCAAAGGAAATTAAAATCAAGCAGACGTTGAATTAATGGGGGTGGATATGGTGATGGCTTCAGGTTGATGGATCTGCTGTTGAGCCTTTCCAAGGAGTAACGGCCTGACTGATGAAATTAAGAAACGGAAAGTGCAACCGCGGCCTAATGTGCGGTTTACTCAGAAACAATTTAATCCTGGACGTCTTACAGTACATATTACATTTGGCGCAGTGAGTGACATTGACGTACTGTAGGTCTGGTTTTCCCAAGATGCAGCAAGATTTTTTTTGTCTTTGTTCAAAAGGAGATTTGACTATCTCTTGAGGTGAACTGTGTTTGTCGTGATTTGCATCAGATAGAGTCCAGTCTGGAGAACTGGTGCATCGTAAAACATTGAGGAGGGAGTGATGGGGGACGGGGTATCGGATGTAGCTGTCTTCACCGGAGTGTTTGGGTTTCTGAGCCGAGGCTGAAGAATGAGGAAGGGTGCAGCGTTCAAACAGGATGCGAGTTTGGTGAGAGCCAGAAAAAGAGAGAGCGAAAGAGAGAGAGAGATAGTTTTAATAACAGCTGATGAAGAAGAAATAGACATCCAGGGACATCATCATCATCAAAGCAGGACAAAACGGTAGATCTGACTCGTTGCTAGGATTCGTTTTAGCTCAACAGGTGATGGACAGAAGAGAAGAAGCATGCTGTAGCACTCAGCCCGATCCTGTAACTTCCAGCGCTACACGTAAGCCTATAATTAGTAACGTTGTATGCTTGAATTCCCCAGAGGATGAGTGTGTTACAATTATAAAACGTGACTTATACAACCCGTAATGTTTTGCTTGATATAAATAGGATGTTTTATAATTTAAGCATTACAGTACCGTAATAACGAGTGGAAGTTAATTAATTTCAGTCGCCATTTTTGCTCGAAAATAAGTCAAACCTCTTATAAGTTTTTGGGCACCATTGAATGTTTGGAAAAAGTGCTTGGTAATGTTACGATTGTTTGGATTTTATTAACATATGCAAAGAAATTCAGTAATACATCTTTACATCGGTAATACAATAACACCGTTATTAAAAGATTTAGAAGCAAGGCTCAGTAAGTTTAAATGAACCCTGCTTTAAACGGTTTAGCTCAGGTTTGTTTAGTCCCATTTCGGCCTTTTATGTTTAACCTTGAGTATAATGGATTAAACTTGATTAGTAAGGATGAGAATTAGTCCATATGATATTATGGCGGAAAGTATTAAAAACTGAAATATCCCATGGTCCTAAGTATTCAGACCCTTTGCTGCGACACTCATATATTCATATATATTGTCCATTTCTTCTGATCATCCTTGAGATGGTTCTACACCTTCATTTGAGTCCAGCTGCGTTTGATTATACTGATTGGACGTGATTAGGAAAGGCACACACCTGTCTATATAAGACCTTACAGCTCACAATGCATCTCAGAGAAAATGAGAATCATGAGATCAAAGGAACTGCTTAAAGAGCTCAGAGACAGAATTGTGGCAAGGCACAGATTTGGCCAAGGTTAAAAAAAAAGTTCTGCTGCACTTAAGGTTCCTAAGAGCACAGTGGCCTCCATAATCCTTTAAATGGAAGACGTTTGGACGACAAGAAACCCTTCCTGGAGCTGGCCGTCCGGCCAAATTGAGCTATTAGGGTAGAAAGAGCCTTAAAGAAGAGGTAAGAAGAACCCAAAGACCAGAGATGCAGTCGGGAGATGGGAGAAAGTTGAAGAAAGTCAACCATCACTACAGTCCTCCACCAGTCAGGGCTTTATGGCAGAGTGGCCCGACGGAAGCCTTTCCTCCGTGCAAGACACATTAAAACACACCTGAAGGTCTCCAATATGGTGAGAAATAAGGTCTGATGAGACCAAGATGGAACTTTTTGGCCTTAATTCCAAGGAGGTATATGTGGAGAAAACCAGGCACGGCTCATCACCTGTCCAATACAGTCCCAACAGTAAAGCATGGTGGTGGCAGCATCATGTTGTGGGGTTGTTTTTCAGCTGCAGGGACAGGAAGACTGGTTGCAATCGAGGGAAAGATGAATGCGCCAAGTATAGGGATATCCTGGACAAAAAACTTTCTCCAGAGTGCTCAGGACCTCAGACTGGGCCAAAGGTTTCAACAAGACAATGACCCTAAGCCTACAGCTAAAATAACGAAGGAGTGGCTTCACGACAACTCTGTAACTGTTCTTAAATGGCCAGCCAGAGCCCTGACTTAAACCCATTTGAGCATCTCTGGAGAGACCTAAAAATGGCTGTCCACCAGCGTTTACTATCCAACCTGACAGAACTGGAGAGGATCTGCAAGGAGGAATGACAGAAGATACCCAAGTCCAGGTGTGAAAAACTTGTTGCATCTTTCCCAAAAAGTCTCCTGGCTGTATTAGATAAAAAGGTGCTTCTACTAAATACTGAACAAAGGGTCTGAATACTTTGGCCCATGTGATATTTTACTTTTTCTTTTTTAATAAATCTGCAAAAATGTCAACAATTCTGTGTTTTTCTGTCAATATGGGGTACTGTGTGTATATAAACTAGAAAAAAATTAACTTAAATGATTTTAGCAAATGGCTGCAATATAACAAAGAGCGAAAATTTTAAGGGGGTCTGAATACTTTCCGTACCCGCTGTATGTGTGTATATACAGTATACAGTATACTCCCTTCTCCTCTCCTCTTACTACAGCTTTACACACAAACACACACACACTAACGGAAACACCGTTCTGTCAGGATTCTTTTTCAAAAGTAAAGTGCAAGTTAATTTGTTTTATTTTGTGTATATTTTGTATAAATTATTTTTATAGGAGTATTTGTGGGTTGTGAATCATCTGAGTTTTCATTATTTCTTATGGGGGGAATTCACATTGATATACGAGTGCTTTGATATACAAGGATGCTTCCGGATTATATTATGCTCGGTTCCACTGTGTGTAGATTATGGAGTCGGTGTGGCTCTATGTGAATTGCCACAAAAAGAATGACTTTCTCTAGTGATTAGTATCCTTTTAATTTCAAATATTGATACTGAGACCTTATTAGTAAATATTAGCATAGCAATATGTATATTAGCTGATATTAATACAAATAATAAATAAAGAAAGAAAGAAAGAAAGAACTTATTAAGCCTTATTATTTTTATTTTTTACTGGAGCAATTAATAAATACAGGAAAAAGTAAAAAAAACATAAAGAAAAAATACTAATGTTGACGTACACAAACAAGCTTTCAGGCAAAATTCATTTACATTGCAAATATTCTGACAATAATAGTAATAATAGAATAAAGCTTTAACTGTTTTTGCGTAGACTTCAGTACAATATAATCAAGAAGGAAATTATACATTAAAAAAAACAGGTGAACAACAAGACAGAGACGCCACAGACCAGAAGAACATTTGTAATTACAGGTGAAGTTAAATGCTAAAGAGAAATTTAAATTATTGCACTATTGGGTTCAACTTTTATATTTAACTCGAGTGCAAATTCTGCCTTTATGTTAAATATGTTGATACATAAATCTTTTTTTTTTTTTTGCGGTGAGTTGTATTGTGAAGTACATTTATTATTATATTATGGTAATATTAATATGTGGTAAATACAGATCGCATATTGTACAAAGCATTTCTTTTAAAAAAAAAAAGTATTTCTTAATATGGAAACACTCGGGCCACAATGTGATTATTTAGACACATTGCAATTGCGATTTAAACTCCAATATTTAATTAGTAAATGTACCATTTTGTGTTCCAATATACAGTACTTTACTGTACAGAAGTGAAAAAAATGCTGCAGAGCAAGGATGCCTTCCAAAAAAAAGGAAATAAAAAAAAATAATAATAAATTTTAAAGCCCAGTAAACTTCAGTTCAACTCAGTAAAATTTTATTTGTATAGTACTTTAACCGAGGGTCATTCTCACAAAGCAGCTTTACAGAATCAAAAGTAAAGTAATAAACAGTAATTAATGAAACCAAATCAGTATTTGGTGTGATGATGGTTCGAGGATCCTTTAGTTTTACTGATCATCCTGCAGAACCACACACACACACACACACGCACACACACTGTTCTTCTGAGGACTGACTGTTGCACCTTTATCTATTTTGCATGCAAAGCCCGGAAGCTTTATTTTAATTGTTTTGTCTGAACAGTGGTCGCTTATATCATGTGCTGTTCTTCTTTCATGGCATTTTAATATTTTCCTTCAACTTTTAATTTAGTGTGAAATACTGGTGTTTAAAAAAATCAGACACATTTTTGTACTAATTCAATATTTAAATAAAAAAGGTTAATTTATTATTATTTTTTTAAATCTATAACAAATTCTATACTAAGAGCGCAGGCTGTCTAAGACTCAGACTAGACGATACTGTAGTTCTGCGGTCTAACAGCAAGTAATTGGGAAAAATAATCTCATCATTAAGAGGATGTTTGCCAAAAAAATTTTATCAACTTAAAATTATATAAAAAATAAAATAAAATAAAAATCATATACATAAATGATTACTGATATAAAGTCTGACTTTTTGTATTTTATTTGTAATAAATTGCATCATTTTATACAGATTTATACTGCGATTAATTGTGTAGCACGAAATTGCTTTAAAAAAAATAAAAAATACATTTAAAAAATCAAAAATCTGTCTTACCTCTGATACCAGATCTATTTTTTAAACTTATGAATATTTGCTGTCTCCTTTCTCAGTACTGATCCTGGTGCCGTTTTTACTAAACACACTTAAAGGTTTTAGTTTTAACACAATTTTTTTGCCAAAAGAATGAAATCTGAAAGTAAAACACGATTTAGTTTGATGTCTTCTACTATAAATCCATATATATATATTTGTTTTTTTATTTTTATGTATGTCAGTGTTATTAATATTTTTATTATAAGTATCTACTACTATCATTAGGTCACGTGCCGAAAGTGCCGAGTTACAGACAGAACAGTAGATGGAGCTGCTTCATTAATTTGTACACCCTCTTCCCTGCGAACTGTACTCACACGTTCCTGTGTGAATTATAAATCACACACAGGATGTACAGTGAAGAAACACGGTGTTGTTCAGGGGATGGTTTCTGTGCTTTGGTAACATAACGATTGTAAATGTTTAATAATAATGAAACCTGTGATAAGAAGTGGTGGGAATATTTTATGACCCCTTTAATCCCTTTGTTGTGTTTGTAATACACTCCTGTTATACAGTCAAACCGCAGCATCCAGAGACCGATTTTATACATTTAATACATTTAATTATGGGAAGCGACACTGATTATTATAAAGCGACATTAATTCACTGCCTTATTTTATTTAATCTTAATTATTTATTTATTTTGTTGGCTTTCTTCACCCACTAACCAATAGGGAGCAGTAAGAGTTATAAAGACTAACATCTAGTCTCTTAGGAACTACACTGCCATGGCAACACAAGGGATCTTTTATAAATACTAGGTGTGTTGCGTGTGTATGTGTGTGTGTGTGTGTGTGTGTGTGCGTGCATGTGAGCCCATGTTTAATATGGTTATATCAGCTCTTACAAAAATATCGTGGCTGTTTCCAAGGAAACCGGCTACTTTGTACTTACTGTTTTGCGGAGGTGTGTGTGTGGGGGTGTGTGTGTGTGTGTGTGTGTGTTAGAGGATAACTTTGCTAATTGTTGTGCTGAGTCGTTGGAAGAAAGACAGGATTGAAAGAACAAAATAAAACAGGATGGCAGGATGATGCGACTGCATCACGGTCTTAGTGCGGGATTTAAACCCATACCATTTCCATTCACAGGACGTTTTTTATTATTACACTCATTCTAATATCTTAATGTGGTGTAGTGGTTAGCACTGTCGTCGTCCCCACACCCACAGGGTCCGGGTTCGAGTCCCACCTCGGGGTCTGTGTGTATGTGCATGTTCTCCTTGTGCTTGTTGGGTTTCCTCCTGGTGCTCCGGTTTCCTCCCACAGTCCAAAGACATGCAGATTAGAATAATTGGCATGAATGAGCGTGTGTGTGAGTGTAGACCAGAGGTCCTACCACTATCGTAAACATGGGAATAAATACGATGGTCCCCACGCTCCCTAGTTGGACTACAGAGGTTCTTATAAGGACAGAAGGAACATCTGGATGTACAGCTCCTCAGGACAGCCTGCTTTCTAATGAGCATCTCGAATTGAAAATAAAAATGAACAGCATATGGTTAATAACTACAGTGTGTATTTTCCTCCGAGCAGACAGACTTCAGTGGCGTACGGAGGTATGTGTGTGTGTGTGTGTGTGTGTGTGTGCCTCGACGTGACTTGCTGGGGAAAAAACAAACGTGTGATTTTTCTCCTTTGCTGAAAAACAGAAGCCTGAGGCGAGAAATGAGGTGTGTGTGGGATGTTAGTCTTTGGCTCGACCTTATTATCTCCTCCTCCTCACGCTAACACACACCTACGCGTGCTGTAAATCAGCGCGCAGCTGAGATGTAACACACACACATACACACATCGATCGGTGCACACAACGACCCACAAGCACAAATACCAGTTCCTGTGTGAGAAGATAAGCCTGTGAGATCAGACACACACACACACACACACACACACAGAGTGTGACCGTGTAAAGAGCCGCATGTCAAGTGTTGAGCAAGGATGGTGGTTTAAAATCACTTTTGTGGGTGTTTGGATAAGGGCATTTGAACCTGCAATGCATTTAGTGTTGTACACACACACACACACACACACACACACACACACAGCTTTTAATTACAGTATGCATTTTCTAAACAACTTCAGCATTATTGGTGTTAAAAAGTCGACAAAATGTGTTGTTCATACAGTATGAAGTTACAGATCCTATAAATGTCTTTTCATATTTGAACTGATAAACCCCCAGTATGTCTTTTTCTTTTTGTCGGCTGCAGTAACGCCCGAGGCTGTGGGCTTCTTGTCCGCGGTGGGTGTCTTCGTCGTGTTGCTTACCATCCTCTTCCTCTTCATCAACAAGAAGCTGTGTTTCGCCCGTGTAGGGGGGCTGCCGTGCTTCGAGCTCCGCGGCCATCGCAGACGGAAGGAGCGCTCCGGGATCCACCAGGGCCTGGGTGAGTACGCAACGCATACGGTACTCTGTCCGTACACAAAGCACCGACAGTTCCTGCAGAGCGTCAACTGTGTGGGCAGAAGTGTGCGGACGCGCATCGCCAAGCGAGTTCACGACGCCCTCGGATAGCGGTCCTCTGCGTTTAATCCGAAGTTCAGTCTTCAGCTCTTCAATGACCGTCTCACTGTAACGAGCGCTGGCGATTGTTGAATCTTTTTTCCCCCCATAATGTTCCAATACTTTTGGCCCTCAAGAATCCCAGAAAACTGTACTGATGATTGATGAATTCTCCAGCTGATGGTTGATGATCGGCGATTGAGGATGTTTCCGTTCCAGACTCTGTCGTTTACTCTCAGACTCGTAGTGATGAATCCGTGTCTCGTCACTCGTAATTAATTCTGTAAGGATCTTTCACCTTCCTTAGAGTATCACTCCAAATTTAGTTTGAAGATCGTCTGTAAATAATGGCACCAGGTACACTCAGACCCCTAAAAAATCAACGAGTCACGAGGGCACGCTGCTCTTCTTTCGTGCAAATCACAAGTGGGGCGTCCATTTTTGCTCGCAAATGAACTGATGTAGGACGTTCACACCTGCACAACAGTGACTGGAGTGTGGATTATTTTTGACTTACCCACATAAGTCCTCTGTAGTGACTATAGAGACCAGTGACAGCTGGTGCAAAAACATTTTTGGAGGGGGCGGGCGCAAACAAAATTTAAATTAAACTTTTAATAATCGCCTGTAAATAGCTAGAAAAGCGCCAAGTGTATGCTCAGCCGCGATCACGTGACTGCTGCTTAATTAGAAGATCAGGTCGATCTGGTCCAAACTCTTTAACTGTTTTTCTTTCTTTGTCCGATCGCATTGCGAAGGGGTATTTTAGCAAAGAAATTACAAAATTTTCGACAACTGCCGCCAACGCCCCCCCAAACCCCCTCCCCCCCAGCGCCCCTTATTGACCAGCCGCCACTGATAGAGACGCCATGTAATCATGTGCCTCCAAAAGGTCCATAGGGAAGAAGGTAGTTGGGATTTCCTCCTAAAACTTTGACGGTTTTAATAGGTGATATTTTGGATCATGCATGCTTGGTTTATTTAATCTTTATTAGGTAACATAATCTGTACTACTATTTACTCTGTGTATCATCAAATGAACACAAATGGCCAGCACTTGACTCCGTAAGCATGTCTGTAACATTTATCGTTTAAATCAGCTCTTTTGCGCCTCGGTCTTGGCATCCATTATTATTTCCTGCTCTGAGCTCTAATGACTAAAACGTCCCTCAGTTCTACCCTGAATGTTATCTCGCTCTCATACACACAATCCGCATTGCGGAAACCCGAAACCTTGTCAACGGTTACGTAGTGCGCCTCGCACACACTAACATACACACACACTAATTAAACTTTAGTTTAATATGTTCTGCGGTATTTCCAGTTTGAGCGCCTCCCTTCGCAAACACCCGTTGCTTAGTCAGTGTGTGTGCGTTAGCTTAGCGAGATCCTTGACCACACCTGACGTTTTACCTACAAAATACAAGGAAACAACTTGTCGAGTACATCCCTGGTCTCAAGAAACCTCTGGTTTGGTTTGGTTGGGGTTGAACACGTCTGTAGTTTTAATGAACAACTGTTTTGAAAGGCTGCATTTGGGCGATGGATTACCATCAGGTGTGCAGTAGATTATTCTGAGGATCTTTGGATCAGGGAATCTACTGCTTGCTGGGATAACAAAGATATACCAACGCTATTTGTTTTTTCCATCAACCATCCAGGAACCTTCACACTGGTCTGGTGGTGCTACTGGTAACTGTTTTTTCATAGACACTTCTGGAAGGTGGCAAAGTAAACGCTATGCTGTAGATCTTTCAGAATATCTGAGGGTTTGCCTTGATCTTGGGATTACAAGGGTACAGCAGTGGCATTTGCCTTGTCATAAACTTTTCCTGAACCTTCATCCTGGTCTGGAGGTTTACTGGTTATAGTTTTTTTCTTATTTAGACACGACTAGAATGTATGAGGAAGAACTTTCAGAAGATCTTTGGATTGGTGTGGTTGAGAGATTACAATAACATTACTTTTAATTAACACCTTTGGACAAAGGAGAAGGTACTGTATATGGAATCGATATTTTCAAACATCTTTGGAATTAAGGTTTTTCTGGGATTGCAGCATCCATCCATCATGTCTACGCTACCAACTTTGTTGGGAACATGAGAGAATAGTGTATTTTCTTTTGTTAAAGAAACATTTGGAAGGTGTGAGGGTATGCAGTAGATCTTTCTGAAGCATTTTGTTGTCTACATCATCTTGTTTCCATGAAACTTTGTACTGGTATTGGTGGTGGTCCTTGACATTGTCAGTTTTGGAATGTGGCATGATATTAGATCTTTCTGAAGATCTTTGAAATAAGGGTTCTCCAATATTTTGGGAGATTTTGCCAAAGACTTTTGAAGTGGTGTATCATTGAAAAAAAATATTCCTTCTGGACATTATCTGGACAAGGTTCCAGGCTTGAGGATCAGTCTTTAATCAGTGGATGTTAGACGCCTCTGCATTCATCACAATGGCCGATTCCACTCCATCACCGTTCTCCATTTGGTTCTCCCAGATTTCAGACACCATAAAAGATTCATTTCTTAACCTTGGCCCCAAACCCCCACCCTCTATCCCCGAGTCTGAGGTCACAGAGGTGAACGAATCTCGGGAGGACGTCTCATCCATGAGTCCTGAGGAGAAGCGTCGGATCCTGCATGCCCAGCTGGCATCCAGAGGTCTGGTAGAGCCGTTACCAGATCGCCTGACTCCCATTAATGAGGAAATGGAGGATGTGGAGAGCAGGAGAAGCGTCATGTCGTCACGTCCACCCAGTGTTGGTGAGAAATCAGTCATCAGTTTAGACCAGTATTTTATCTACAGACCAAGAGTTGGTGTCTACCCTCTCCCTTTAATACTTTAACATACAGCGGTAACTCTGCATATGAATTCAATCCGTTCTGGAGGTGAGTTCTTAAGGCGAAATTCCGTATTGTAAAACACGTTTTCTCATAGGAAATAATGTAAATGCTGATAATTCGTTCCAGCCACCCAATAATATTACCCATATTACCAATTTCCAACACTTTAGGCATATTTTTAAATATTAAAACAATTCAAACATTCGGAAAAGACACGTAAATTACGTAAACTATGCAATAAATAGACCTTAAACCTCACTAAATCTTAATTTATGATTCACTTGGCACCAGATTTTTAAAAAACAAACTGAAAGCGGCTCCCTTTTTTTCTTGCTAAAAGTCTTGGGAGCCATGGTGCCATGTCCTTACTAAATCTTGTACAAAATGCTTTCTACTGACGCTAACAAGTTTTCCAGTCAACTTAACCGGCATTCGGTTTGGATTGGTTTGTTCGCTTGTATGCCAAATAAGCTTCATATGCCGAGGCAAATTCCTTGTAAAATTTCCGTTCTTAAGGTGATGTACAGTGGAACCTTGTATTACGAGCATAATTTGTTCCGGAAGCTGGCTCGTATTGCAAAACACTCATAAACCAAATCAAATTTTCCCATTAAAAATAATAAAAACTTTAATTATTTGTTTTCACAAAAAATAAATACATAAAATTAATTAAAACAAAATATAAAGTAAAAATAAAAACAAGTTACCCTGCACTTTAAATCCAGACAGATAAGTGTTTCCATTTATGTGCACAGCCCTGTGTGTGTGTGTGTGTGGGTGGGTGTGTAAAGCTAAAGTAAGAGGAGAGAAGGAATTAGCCCTTCCTCCACTCTTATTTGAGTTTCACACACACATTAACGAAAAGAACATCACCAATGACACTCGCATGAGCGCACGCTGTAAAGTAAAACAACAAAAAAAAATTAACCTGCACTTTACTTTTGAAAAAAATCATGACAGAGCAGTGTTTCTGTGTAGAGCAGAGTGTGTCTGTGTGTGTGTGTCTGTGTGTGTGTGTCTGTGTGTGTCACGTGATGCTCGGCGTCAAAACAAGAAGCGCATGCGTGATACATGATAGTCAGTGCTCGTAAACCAAGACTTACTTGTTTTCCAAGTTTATTAAATTTTTTTGTTGTGTTTTGCGGAACACCTACAAACCGCGTTACTCACAATCTGAGGTTTTACTGTATAAATATTTCCATTGTATAATGAGTGTTCAAGTCAAACTGGGACTTGTGATGACATTTCTGGTGAATGAAGGTGTAAAAGTGATTCACGTTTACAGAAGACTTTAAGTACAGTACGGTGATAAGACTCTGAGCCGCAGTAAAACATTTGAACAGTGCAGACGTTTTAAGGAAGTCCGGGCGTGTGTGAATGATGGTCCCCGCCGAGGTGATGAGAGCCGACTGCAGTTGTTCACGTTGAACATTCAGCGAGTGAAACATCTGATCCAAGAAAATCGACACATAACAAGTTGCATTGAAGAGGAGACTCATCTGTCTGTAGGAACTGTACACACAATCATTCACCAACATCACTTACCAAGTTTCCTGGTGACATAAATCTAATTTTCTATTTAATATTTTAGGTCTTTATAAAATAAGGACAACCTGTCAACATTTTAGAGTGATTAATAGTGTAATGGCATCAGCAAACTGATTGGGATTCAGAAATAGATCTGTGTGTGTGTGTGTGTGTGTGTGTGTGTGTGTGTGTGTGTTTGCTTGCTTTTCTTTTTCTTCTGCTAATGAGTAAACTGATATGCAGCAAGAGCAGACAACCCTTCAAAAGTAAACACACACACACACACACACACACACTTTCACGCACTTCTGTGTGACTCAGTTCTTTGACTTTCGCTCCTGATCTTTACACATCACGTTTTTGTCACATGCATTTTTTCACATTTCTCTCTGGCTGTCCTTCTAGGCTTTTTGTCCATGTTCTCTCACTCCTGTTTTGTTGTCACATGCATACTATTTTTTCTTTTCCTTTCTCTCCCTTTTACATTTACTTTGCTTTTGCTTTCTTTGTTTACCTTTTCTTTTGTTCTCTCTCTCTCTCTCTCTCTCTCTCTCTCTTTCTTTCTCTCTGTTTCCTAGAAGTTGCTTTAACACTTCATAAACCTTCATATTGCTGTATTACATACGGGCCATTAACTGATTGGGCACAGATAGTATCAAGAAGTGCTGTGGATATCACGCGCGCGCGCACACACACACAAACAAACACACACACACAAACACACTCCCTTGTGGGTGTGTGCTGCATGCTCTTAAAAGCCACTCCAGGTTAAATGAAGATCTCAGTTTTCGCCAATCAGTCAATAACAGCTTGGTATGAGGCAGAGTTGCCGTGGCAACTAAACATGTTTGTGTGTGTTAAGAAGGTTAAATGAGAAGGACGGGGGGAAACACTTGAGCGTAAGAAGGGCGTAACCATGACGACCGCTGTGGCTAAAAAAAAGAGAACCATTTCCTTGAATTTGGACAAATAAATAGGTGGATGGATGGATGGATGGATGGATGGATGGATGGAGAAAAAGAGAGAGATGTAGGTAGATAGAAAGAGACAGAAAGGGAGAGGTGAGTGGATGGATGTATTGATTTGTGGGTGGGTGGCTGTATAGATAGATAGACATGTGGGTAGATAGAAAGAGAGAGAGGTGAGAGGATGAATCGATAGATGGATGGGGAGGTGGGTGGCTGTGTAATATCTAGATAGAGTTGAGTGGATAATAAATAGGTAGATAAATAGATGTACAGATGGGCAGGTGGATAGATGGATGGATGGATGGATAAAAAAGAGAGGTATATATACAGTATATATATATATATATATATATATATATATATATAGAGAGAGAGGTGAGTAGACGGATGGATTGATATGTCACCAGCCGATACGATATCATCACAATACCCAGGTGCCGATACGACTTATATTGCGATTCTGTAAGTGTCACGATTTTGTAAATAAGCAGATTGTATGGTTTTTTTTTTTTTATGATTTCTACACAAACTTCGCAATAATTTGCTTGCATCACACATGATGGTCACACAGCGGGTGATGCCCGCTGATGTGTAAATAGAGTGCACCACCTGTAGGATTATAGAGGAACTGCAACGTTTTACCACCTCAAAAGCAAACATATATAAATGTAAAATATTTATATATATGAAAAATATATATTTCTTTACTCCAATACATCGATTTTGGACTTGTGTGGCATTGCATGAGTTGCCGCACAAAATAATAGTGATACATAAGTAAATCGATTATGTCACCTATTTCTAATTTGATATGGTGAGTAGAGAGAGAGCGGTAAGTGGATGGATGGATGGATGGATGGATATGAAGGTGGGTGGGTGTATAGACTAATATCTAGATAGATAGATAGACAAACAGACCGATGGACAGACAGAAAGACAGTTAAATGCTTATTGTAGAAGTATAAATTGTTTGCAGGTCTGGAGTTTAAAATGTTCTTGTGTACGTGTGTGTGTGTGTGTTTGTGTTTGTGTGTGTAGTAAACAGTTACGGGGACGATGGCGAGATCACCAGCTCTTCAGACAGCGAGGAGGAGATTGTGAAGCGCTTCGAGATCTCCGTCTCGCGTTCTCAGAGTTTTCGCTCTGGGATCTCAGAGGTCACTACCCAGAGTGCACCGGGGCAGCAGCGCAAGTTTGAGCGGCTGGTTCCTGAGCGGGAGGAGGGGAAGGAGGAGGAGGAGGGCAGCACCGAACCCTCGGACTGCGAATGTACGCGAATATTTGCACACACTTATTTTATATACGTTAATGCTCGGTTAAATGGAATGAAGTGGGCGTGGCCTATGTGGCTTTTAGTCAGAATAAAGTGGGTGTGGCCTGTGTGCCCTTTAGAAGAATGAAAGAGGAAGAAACCTGCTTTTTTTCCTTGTTATGGTTCCTGGTTATATGCGGTTCAGTCATGTTCTGCAGTTCATCTCTGACGTCAGCGAGACGCTCTTTATTTCCTGAACATTTCTGGCAAGGCGGCCTTGTTTTAATTTCCATGGTGACGCAGAACTTCGGTCGTCATGGTAACAGGGTGTCTTCACGGAACAGAACATTTTGTTCTTTCGTTCAGCATCCGTTCATAAACAAAAAGAAAAATTATACATAATAATTTTTTTAAATTACATCCGAGTCTCTCAGTCGATGTTTTTCTTCCAACATTTCTATAATTCATTACTCAAATTAGATATTAGATACATTGGTGCCCTTTGAAATGAAATGTTTAACATTTGAGAAAAGGTCACAGGTGCTTGAGGAAATCAAGAAGTGAATGACAGGCTAACATTTTAGCACACTAGCACAGCTAGCAAACATTTGCACCGTACGTTAGCGAGCTAGACACTACATACAGATGATAGTAAAATGTTTACCTGCAGACCAATACACAGGATCATGTTTATCATCACCACGTCATGGTGGTTTATGTCTAGACGCAGACGGAGTTAGCGGGAGAGGTTTCCAGGACCCGCTGTCTGAGCAGAGGGATCCTCTGACAGAATCGCTCTTCCAGAGAGACCTCAGTGTGGCGGACACGTCGTCCGCTAGAGGACGCGCCTCCTCCGTGGGCTCTCAGGGATCAGAGACGCCGTCCCGGGGTCGGAGGAGTCGTCCGGGGAGCACAGGACGCCGGACTCCCCTTTCACACGGAGAGACGGACATGGCGCTGGATAATCCGGCATACGACGAGGCTACGGACAGCTCGTCTACCTGGAGCCCTGAGGTACTGGAGAGTATGGGGGGGAGGGGGGTAGTTATCTATTTGTCCGTCTGTCTGTCTGTTTGCAGCATCCATCTGTCTGTCTGTCTTCTAGTATCATCTGTCTGTAGCACTTCTGTCCGTCTTGTTGTCTGGCTGTGTATATAGAGTTACACAGTATTTGCTGTTTGTCTATGACATCTCTGTCTGTCTAGCACTCTACCTGTCTGTCTGTCTGTCTGTCTGTCTGTCTGTCTGCTTATCACTCTCTCTGTCCTTCTAGCATTTTCCCTGTCTGTCTAGCTCTCTTTGTCTGTCTCTCTGTCTGTCTCGCTGTCTGCCTGTCTGTCTAGCACTCTCTCTTACTTTCTAGCTTTCTGTCTGTCTGTCTGTCTATCTGTCTAATGTCTACTTTACCCATGAAATAATTATCCAGTGTTTATTTTACGATACACTCCTTTACTACTATTTATTAATGATTATTGGAATATTTTATTTCTTGTCCTCTTTCAGTGCTGTTGTGATCTCTCTCTCTCTCTCACTCGCTCTCTGTCTGCCTGCTCAAGTGTATGATCTGATATACAAACTGAAATATGGTATAACAGCCTCATGCAAATAAATATTCACAAGTTTATCAAGTTATCATGATAAATGGGCGTGAATATTCATGAGTCATTATGTGTCAAATATGCTGTCTGAGCTCTTTTGACACTGTTGAGTTGTGTGTGTGTGTGTGAGTATGTGTGTGTGTGTGTGTGTGAGTATGTGAGTGCGAGAGAGAGAGAGAGAGAGAGTGTAAAACTGGCCCACATAAGAAGTAAAACTGCCCACTACTGCTTACCCACCTACGCAAGAATAAACCATTCCTACTCCCATGGGTTTTTAAGTTAAGCCTTTATTTGTCTAATATACATTACAGCACAATGAAATTCTTTCTTCGCATATCCCAGTGTAACTGGGGTCAGAGCGCAGAGTCAGCCATGATACAGCGCCCCTGGAGCAGATGGGGTTAGGGGCTTTGCTCAAGGGCCCAACAGCGGCAACCTGGTGGAGCTGGTGATTCGAACCGCCAACCTTTCGATCAGTAACGCAGTGCCTTAACCCTCCGAGCCATCACTGCCCCTTTTAGTTGAGTGACTTACTGTAAACTTGTAAACATGACTTACTGTAAACTTGTAAACATGCACCTGAACTCTTTTACCAAAAGGGGTGGCCATCTTGGACAACCCGAGTGTTCCTTGGTGCAGTTTTGTAGCATGTGGCTCCCAGTCAGAGCTCTCTGTGTAACTGGAACTTCCTCTCTTTCCATCTGTTTAAAACTGAAACACTGACTGTGTGTGTGTCATTAGCAGCAAGCTCGGTGTTTGTATTTGTGCATTTCCATCTGCTCTGATCTGAGAAATACTCTCTCTGTCTGCGATTGTATTTGTGTTGAAGGGTCCCCCCTTGTTTTTTTCTCTCATCAGCACGAACGTACAGCCAGCATCATCTCAGAGCCGCGGCCCGCCAGCTCCTCGCCCCGCCCGCCAATCTCCAAATGCGGTGACCTCGTGGTGGTCCTCAATTACCGTCCTGAATCCTGTAAGCTCCAGGTGACGGTGGTGATGGCGCAGGACATCCCTGATAAAGCGCGGAGCGGCATGGACTCGTGGCAGGTGCACGTGGTGCTGCTCCCGGGGAAGCGTCAGCGTTACAAGACGGCCATGCAGAGGGGATCGACGCCGCGGTTTGGGGAAACGTTCCGCTTTTCGAGACTCGAGGCGTCGGAGATGAACACGTCGGCACTGCGGTTCCGTCTGTACGCTCTGGGAAAGATGAACCGGGAGAGGATGATGGGAGAAAACATCTACACGCTTAACAAGCTCGACACTCGCGAGAGACGTGAGGTCTTACTCGTACTCGAACCTCGCAGCAACCTAAAAGTATGTGGGTGTGTTTTTATACAATTTCATACAGAATTTTTTTTATTCTAGTGGGCAGAAACCAACTACTGTACACACACACACACACACACCTCTCTCTCTTACCCTGTAGGCTTTAGATCCCGAGCTGTGTGTAAGTGCTCCTCCTGATGGTGCCTCCTCCGCTCAGTCTCTCTCCCACGGTGGAGTTCCTGAGCTGCTCCTCGGCCTTTCATACAACCCCACCACCGGCCGCCTCTCCGTCGAGGTCATCAAAGGGAGCCACTTCCGCAACCTGGCCATCAACCGACCCCCAGGTACACACACCCCCCCACAGCCACACTCACAGAAAGAAGCAACTGCCAGTGTTTCAGTGTTGATGATTCTTCTTCTTTTGCTTTTTATAGATACGTACGCGAAGCTGACCCTGCTCAACTCCATGGGTCAGGAGATCTCCCGGTGCAAGACGTCAGTGCGTCGCGGACACCCCAACCCCGTGTTCAAGGAGACCTTCGTCTTCCAGGTGGCTCTGTTCCAGCTCTCCGATGTTACTCTCATGGTGGCCGTGTACAACCGACGCAACATGAAGCGCAAAGAGATGATCGGCTGGCTGTCGCTGGGCCAGAACAGCAGCGGCGAGGAGGAGGCGCTGCACTGGCAGGACATGAAGGAAAGCAGCAACCAGCAGGTGTGCAGGTGGCACGCTCTCCTCGAGGCGTAGACTGGACCGATGGAGAAAAACTAACGACAGGAATCCAACCTCGTCCACAGGGTTGGGCTTGGACTTATAAGGGTCACGGGCATGGAAGCAGAACAAATGCAACTAAACAATATAGTGACACCTCGGCATAGAAATTCCCTCCCTTACGAATTTTTACCTTAAGAAATTGCAAGAAATTTGCATCGGCATACAAAGCATTTTCAGCATACCAGACGGTGACTAAGTTCCGTGTACTTCCGGAAGCCGTTCAAAACTGGTTTGCATCAGTGGAAAGCTAAGTAAAGTGGAACGCTAAGCATAGTTTTTTGCGTTTCTGGGTCAGTACGATTTTTCGCCTCCAGAACTAATTTGATTTGTATGCCGAGGTTCCACTGTATATGATTCACCATTGTTTTTGATGCTTTTTTTCTTTTAATGTGATAATTGCGTTGATTAGACCTGAGCAAACGAAGCAACCCCAGATCATAACACTGTCTCCAGAGGCTTGTACAGTGGACACTATGCATGATGGGAGCGTCGCTTCATGTGCTTCCCTTCTTACCCTGACACGCCCATCACTCTGGAATAGGGTCAGTCTGGATCCATCACTCCAAAGTCCAGTCTTTATGTTCTCTAGTAAACTGAAGCCTTTTTTCTAACGAGTTTCAATAACTATTGGTTTTCTTATGGTTACACAACTGTTTAGCGTCAATCCCGTTATTTCTCATGACAGTCTGCACGAGTCTGCTTAAATGCCTTTAATTTCCTTCAATTTCAATATTAAACCCATCTCTATTTTCTACTGTCAATTATTTATGCGACTTCATCAAATGTTTAAGTCGTCCTCAGTCATGTTTTTTTTTTTTTTTGTGAAGGTTTGTGAAGTGTTCAGCACTGTCCTTAAAGGTTTGCATAACGCCTTAACGGGCAGGTCTAACCCAATTCATGTCAATTCATTTCAAATCTCTTCTTTGCTTGATACGGGGCAATATTTTTTGCCCAGGCGATGTATGTGTTCAGGTAGAATGTAAGCAAATGAGCCACAACCTCTGAAAATTTGAGTATAGCCACTTGGCCTGTAAAAAAAGAACGTAGAAAGATTTGGAGAATGATGATTGATTGTTTAAGTTGTATATGCGGTTATGTAATAGACGCCACTACTTGAATTTAAACAGCTAATCATTGAATACCTTTCGACTTGTGATTTCCGGACAAGTGTGCATAAATCTTTAGATGGATACTTGTATGCTAACTCTCCATCACAAAGCCATACAGTGTGTGCGTGGGTGCTCAAGGTTGGGCTTGAAGAGGTAACTCACCTAGCAACCCCTAGCAACCACATTCCTGTATCTACTGTATCCAGAGCCCAAATTACAGAAACCAACCAGAGACGCTTCGAAAAAACATATTAAGGGTATTTATGATCAAACCTAAGCTTAACTTTGTGACTCAAGTTGGATTTCTAGCGTTAGATAAGAAAAAGCCAGACGAAAGCAAGACTTGATTCATGCTTGAAATCTCCCAGAGGAAACTCTGCTGAAATATGCAACTGTACACCGTCCTGATGTTCCCAGATGTTTCAACACAGCATGTTCCACGTACACGCCAGCGCTCTATAATCTCTGAGAGCAACTGTAAGAGGAGTTGTTCATCCCCTACGGAAGCGCATACAGTAACGCAGCATCCGTAATTGCTTTTTGTGCATCTCCAGCTGTCCTTTACTCGGAGTTGGGCTTTTACAACGCGCCCTCTTATCTCGTCTCCAGGAAGTGACGTCGCAGCGCAGCTCGACTTAGGACTTGAGGGCTCTCTCTCTCTCTCTTTCTCTCTCTCTCTCTCTCTCTTGCCGCTCAAACGCTGATTGCCGTGTCCTGAGTGCATGAATGGAGGCTTAATTACTGACTTCTGATGAACTCGCTCTGGGGGTTGAGAGCGACGGATGATGGCGGGGAAGAAATCTGTATGACAACAGACATGCGGTGGTGATGCGTTTGTACAACGTGTTAATTTGTTACCAAGACTGTTCACGTGGATTGTTCAGAAGTTGCTAATGTAATCTTTAAATGTACAGGATATATTATTATTAATACTTCAAAATCAAAAAAGTTAAATAATAATTCTGTATTT
The DNA here is from genome assembly GCF_024256425.1 of Clarias gariepinus. Classification (NCBI taxonomy): domain Eukaryota; kingdom Metazoa; phylum Chordata; class Actinopteri; order Siluriformes; family Clariidae; genus Clarias; species Clarias gariepinus. Next base: position 35,948,870 of record NC_071107.1, read on the forward strand.
GTATTGGCTGTCCAGGAACTGCAGCGCGATTGAATTCTTAATTCTGATTGGTCAGAAGGTGTCTATTAATATTTAACAAATGAAAAGCATATACATATCAATATGAGTTTGTATGGTTTTCTCTGAATCAGGTGTTTGTTTTTTTGACACAAACTATTCAACATTATATTGTGTTGGCACAAGATACAAATTGTCATCATGTTTACAGTTAATTTGTGCACGGGGGATACAATTTGTTCCCATGTTTTTGTTGAATTCATGCACTTGGAATATAATTGGAATGATTTATTAGTTCGACAGAGAAACAATTTGTAACCAGATTTTGGCTAACTTGTGCAACATGAAATTTGTTCCCACATTTTGGTTAAATTTTTTTTTAAATAAGATATAGTTTGTTACTATGCTGTGTGATTTATTTGTGCAACATATATACAATTTATTTTCACATTTTGGTTGCCATAAGATAAGATAAGATCCCATGTTTTATGTTAATTCATGTACATGGGATATAATTCATTCTCACGTTTTGATTAATTTGCACAAATGTACTGTACTGTACTGTAATTCATACCTTCATTTTGGTTCATTTGGGTGCACAAAGTACAATTTCTTCTCAGATATTGACAAAATTGTGCACGATAGTGTTCTCCTATTTCAAGTACAAAATTCGCGCATTTTTCTAAATTTCTAATAAGGGAAGAGCCTGTTTATAGGCAGCGTTACATGCAGGTCTAAACGGCTACAAATTACACAACATTTTTCTTTCATGAGGGGTGAAATTTAGCTTAGTGTTTTTGCAAATTGCTGCAGTTCAAGGGGAATAAAACGCTTACAGACATGACATTATAGAGGACATTTAAAAAATCATCTTCCTGCAACTGTAACTTTTGGACATCCCGATATATACTGGAAACTGACGTCATGTTTATGTATGAAACGTACCGATCATGAGCGTTTATGCGTTTTACCTGCTGAACATTGTGCACTGAGGGATTTCTCTCACCTGTCCTGCATGACCGGAACCTTCAGAGGAACACACCCCATGTCGTCTGCATGTGTTGCGCTACACATAAACGTGAAGTGTGTAATCGTGATAACGGAGAAGAACCGGGTGTAATGTATAGATTACAGTGTGTTACACTTGCATGCAGTGTGTGAAGGGATATACGACTCTGTACTGTTGTACAAAAGCATGCAAACCTTTGTGTGTGTGTGGGTCTGTATGTGTGTGTCTGCGTGTATGTGTTGCAGTGTTTTGTACTTAATATATATATTTTTGTCTATCAGTAAACTTGCAGTTGCGTTTTTCTTTAAACAAACACATTTCTGACCTATTCATAACTAGTTTGAAAATGTATAAGAACATTTTGTACAATTGTGTGTGTTGGGGGGTACATACATATGAGCAATTGGAGTTTGTGTTTAAATGGATGTGTGTGTGTGTGTGTGTGTGTGTGTGCACTTGATGTGTGTTTTTTTTATTTCCGTGTTTCTCATTTGTGCTTATCTGCATGTACAGTATGTATCTGCATGTGTATGTGTGTGTTTTTGTGTTTTGCTTGTAATGCTTTTCATGCATGTGTTTCTTTTATGTGTGTGTATGTGTGTGTGTTGTGTCTGTGTATCCATGCATTTATGTGTGTGTGCCCATGTCTGTGTGTATATGTCTGCAAGTGCACGTGTGTGTGTGTGTGTATGTCTATTCATCGGTGTGTGTGTGTGTAGGTGTGTGTCTATGCGTGTACGTGTGTGTGTGTGTGTACGTGTGTGTTTTGGGAAGTGGGCGGATGTATGAAGCCTAGCAGCAGCAGCAGCAGCAGCACGTGAGAGAGCCGCGAAAAAGAAACCGGAGCCTGGCGTGTGACGTCATCGCTGCCCGGCGACTCGTTGCTAAGCGACGGAGAAAACAGCTGTTCCGGTGAGAGCCAATCAGGAGGCAGCGAGGGGCGCGTGCCCTCAGTGTGCGCTGGAAAACACGGAGATCTGAGGGATTTTTTTTTTTTTTTTTAAATATATAAAGATCGAGTTTTATTTAAAAAGAGATCATCACCCACTTACTCACACACACACACTCACACACACACGCGCGCGCGCGGAGGCGTAGACAGCAGCAGCGTGCAGACAGGAGCGGGGTTTTAAATCGTGAACATCCGGGACTTTTTTATTTTTCGTAATAATGACCCAGTGAGCCACGAGAGGTGTGTGTGTGTGTGTGTGTGAGAGAGAGAGAGAGATCTCTGCTGAGACCCGGTGCTTTATTTATCTCCAGCATCTTTATCAACAATGGTAAGCCTGAGTGTGTGCTGAGACCTTTTACATCTTTTACACTTGATCTGTTCATCAGTGTTTAAATCCTGCGCTTATTTCTGACACTTCTCAGTTCTGACTCTGCACGCGCTGCGCTCGTGGACGTGTTTCATGCATGCAAATGTCAAAAAGTGATGTTACATATGAAAAACAATATCCATCCTTATTGCATTCGTAATTACTATTTGTGCTTAAAAGTCTATTGCACGCACCCCCTCCACACACACACACACACACACACACACATTTTTGTCACCTGTTAGTAAAATTTGTTTTTCTGTTAGGTAGGTGTGTGGTTTTATTATTTAATTGATATAATTAATAGGATGGGAATCACCAGAGACCTTACAATTCGATATGATCACAGAAACCGATTCGATTTGAATTGCGATTCTAAATGGTTTCACAATTTTATACTTTTTTGTAGTATTATTTTTTATAATACTAAAATAATAATAATTATTATATTCCAGATATTATATTATCAATATTATCAATGTTTTTTTTTTCTTCAGATTTTGTTACAATTCCCAATGAAAAACAGCAAATAATTGGCTTTTACCATATATGATGCTGTACTGGGTGAATAGTTTAGGGAGCACCACCTGCAGGATCGTAGAGGAACTGCAACATATTACCTCCTCTAATGCAAACATACAGTACTGTGTAAAAGTCTTAGGGTTTATTATTATTATTAGTAGTAGTAGTAGTAGTAGTAGTAGTATTGTACATGTTTATGATGAATGTTTATTTATGATGAATTATATATATATATATATATATATATATATATATATATATACACACACTACCGTTCAAAAGTTTGGGGTCACTTTCTAACTCCATGATGGTTTCTGATTTTTATTTCTTATTACATTGTAAAGGAATGCTAAAGGCGTTCAAAAATGCATTAATCTTCTTTGAACAGTTGATATTGAGATGTCTCTGCTACTTCTGCTCTGTAAAGACTTTATAACGCCTCTAATCTGAGGTGCTGTTAATTGGTCATTTTTCAGGCTGATAACTCTAAATGAACTTCTCGTCTGCGGGAGAGGTAGGTTTTGGTCTCGCCCTCCTGGGATGGCCTTCATGAGAGCCAGTTTCATTATGGTGCTTGACAGATTTTGCAAATGCACTTGACAATACTGTTCTTGCAAGAACTATTATAGAAGGGCTGACCTCTGTGTCTAATTACCGAATTCCATATGTGTTATTTTATAGTTTTGAAATCCCCAGTATTGTTGTAGAATGTAGAAAAAAAATCACTAAGCAAAAACAAAGAAATTTGCAAGTGACCCCAAACTTTTGAATGCTAGTGTGTGTATATATATATATATATATATATATAACGCCTGTTTTTAGACCACAATAATTCATAAGTATGCGGCTTTTTTTCCTTTTGCGGCCAATACAGCATCAATTCGTCTTGGGAATGACATTTACATGTCCTGCACAGTGGCCAGAGGAATTTTGAGCCGTTCTTTTTGCAAAATAGTGGCCAGGTCACTACGTGATGCTGGTGGAGGAAAAAGTTTCCTGACTCACTCACACCGAAGTTTGGCATTGGCACGAGTGACCAAACATTTGACTTTCTCAGCCCGGCCATGTACATTGACCCTGTGGAGCTCCCGACGAACAGTTTTAATGGAAACAAGAGAGCTGATACAATCTGAGTTAGCACCCGGACATCCCTTTTAGACAGCTTTCTCTTGCGTCCACAGTTACTCTTGTTGGATGTGGTTCGTCCCTCTTGGTGGTATACTGACATTACCATGGATACCGTGGCTCTTGATACATCACAAAGACCTGCTATCTTGGTCACAGATGCGCCAGCGTGACACGCACCAACAATTTGTCTTCTTTTGAACTCTGATATGTCACCCATAATGTTGTGTCCATTACAAAATTTTAAGCAAAACTGTTCTAATACTCTGCTAATTAAACCTTCACACACGTCTCTTACTGATGGAATGTACAATCAATGAAGATCGGCCAACAGGCTGGTCAAATGTAGCCATGAAACCTCCAACACTAAATTGGCCATCTAACAGGGAAAATATCTGAAAGAGTAAAAAGGAAGCTTCTCAGTTTTACTGCATGAAAAAAGAAGAAGGTGTGACAATATCCTCATTTTAAGCGAAGGGATATTACATGACTTACTGACGTTGCTTTATTAATTACTGAAGTACTGAAACTAAAATATCTGAAGTACTGTAGGTGGGACAACGTCCTTACAGGGACAGAGGCTGGTTCTGCAGCATGTTCAGTAAAACTAAGCAACTTATTTCATTATAAAACTGCAAAAAGTCTACCTTAGACTATTATTATTATTTAAAGCCAAGGTTCTTCACCAATTATTAACCTTGTTTCATTAATTATTCTATATTATAATATATAATGCACGGTGGTGTAGTGGTTAGCTCTGTCACCTTACACCTCCAGGGTCCGGGTTCGATTCCCGGCCAGGCTCGATTCCCGTGTCCGTGTGCATGGAGTTTGCGTGTTCTCTCTGTGTTTGGTGGGTTTCCCCCCACAGTCCAAAGACCTGCAGATAATTGGTGGTCCCAAAATGTGTATATGTGTGTGCCCTGCAATGGATTGACACCCTGTCCAGGGTGTATTCTGCCTAAGTCTCCTGTTATAGGCTCCAGGTATCCTGTAACGACCCTCAATACAGGATAAAGTGCTATAGAAAATAAATTTTAGAGTCTGGTCTGTTTGAATGTTCTTCCAGTGCTCGGTGGGTTTTCAGGTAGATTAAATTAAAGAAATTGGAAAGTTTACTGTGACTAAAGGTACAATTTCTAAATCATTTGTTTATGTAACAACCTCAGCAGCAACCTTTTTTCCCCTCTCGTCTGTATTTAGCATCACAAATATATAAATCACCTGCCATCATCTTTACCTGTTTGTATATATATATATATATATATATATATATATAAAGTCTCACTCTTTAGAAGCTAAATGTAAAGAGGTGTTGGGAGGCAAGTAAGACCATTAGCTGCTTGTTGGCCATATAAAAAAAACTGCACTGCAACTTTAAAGAATTATTTTTTTAATTGTTCCACTACACTGAGGTGCCAACAAGTTTTGGTTTTGGCGCTAAAAGAAATTACAGTGGAACCTTGGATAACGAGCACAATTTGTATTCGGAAATGGGCTTCTATTCCAAAACACCCGTAAACTAAATTCAATTTTCCTATAAGAAATAATGGAAACTCAATTTATTTGTTTCGACAGCCCGCCCCCCCCCCCCACCAAAAAAAAAGATTACTATAGCTATAAGAATAAAAATAAAAATAATTAACACAAAATATAAAGTTAAATTAAAACAATTAACCTGCACTTTACCTTTTAAAAAAAGTAAAAATAAATCCTGACAGATGTGTTTCCGTTTATGCGCACAGGCGCTATGTGTGTGTGTGTGTGTGTGTGTGTGTGTGTGTGTGTGTGTGAAGCTTCTCCCATCTCTCTCGAGAGTGTATAAATCGCATTGTGTCAAATCATTTGCTACTATTGTTAATTTTACTTCGCAGTGGTGGCCAAAAGTATTGGGACAAAAGTGGAATTCAATGTTTTAATGACTTTCTCAAATTTTTTAAATGGTGACAATCAGGATCATATGTATAAATAATTTTTTCCCCCACAATGAAATTGCTATACCATAATCAGTATTTACTATTAAGTCCTTTGTTCTTCAAAACCTGCTGGATCCGGCTGGTCAAAAAGACCGCTCAGGCGACGCCTGCCTGCTTGATCCCGTCCTGCTTGAATATTATATAAAATGATTTACCCAGGCTTGATTTCCAGGTTTTAGGCATTTTATGCACAGAGAAACTATAATACATGGCATATGGTGTCTTAATACTAGACACTGCTTAAGCAATGTTGGTTTCTTAAGTTTAAAAAAAGAAATAGAGATTTTTTTTTCTTTACAAATATCAAACGTTCAATAACCACCTCTCTGTCTCTCTTGTTTTCATTGCAGCACTCGGAGGGCGTGTGTGTGTTAGATACAGGAGCGACGCTCAGGTGAACACGTCCGTCATTAGAAAGGTGTGTGTGTATGTGTGTGTGTGCTCGCACTACTCCCACAACCCTCTGGTGAAAACACACACACTTCCCATTAGAGACGCTGTGACAAAACATAACATAAACATGAGGAGTATATATCAGGCACTGCCTGATCCCTGCAGTGGAGGGTGCCAGAATATATTTATAGACTATACTTGTGTACACTCTAGACTCACACGTGCATGATGTATCGTACATATCTTACACCTTGTGTTTATCACCAGAGGTCAGGATCTTCCCTGTGAGCGCGCCCTTATCGATCAACAACGTCGAAAGTCGCCTATTTTAAGAGGAAGTATGCGGAAGAGGAGGATGTCCAGGGAAGCCTACAGGGATATTTACAAAAAGTGAGAGTGACATATATTTGTTTCTCTCTCTCTCTCTCTCTCTTTACCTGAATACATCTATCCATCTCTCTTTCAAGTAACTTCTTAAGTATTCTTGATATTAATTTCTTACTTCTTCCTCCTCCAAACTGATTACTTCTTTCTCTCTCCTGACTTCTCTGCCTGTGCGTCCCTGAGCAGCACCTGATTTTGGGCGAGGAACGCAGCTGCATTTTGCGCCTGTCGCTGCAGAAGCTGCGTTTCCTGGACGACCCCGAGGCCTTCCTGCGCCGCGCCGTTCTCATCAACAACCTGCTGCGCAAGATCCACTCGGACGACGGGCAGAGGGACGGAGACAGACCGAGGAATGGAGAAAAACAGAAAGAAGAGGAAGAGGAGGAAGAAGAGAGGCTTTTTTACGTGGATAGGAAGAGACTGAAGGTCATGGTGGCGCCGGAACATGGACATTCCATCTTCCTCTATCCTCTTAATGACAACTGCTAAAATTTGCCATGATAAACTCGGGCATTTAAACCCAGCATCCAGAATGGCATAGGATAGAGACGGAGGTTTGTGTGTGTGTGTGTCTGTGCAGTAAGTGTAAGGCCTTGGAAGCTGGGATTGTCGCCATGTGAAACAGACTACAGGAAGCATCTGTGAACATCAGGGTTTGCTTTTCTTTTGTACTGAAAAATAAAGCCTCGAGCCTAACTGCCTCTCTAAAAAACTTTTACGTTGAGATTTTTTTTTTTTTTGGTTAGGTTTTTTTTTCAGGGATAAAAAAAAAGCCATGCACTTTGTATCTCTGTAGGTAAAGTGTTAAGTATGTTGGCTGAATAGTGTTCTGCTTGTATGAGCCACGGTTTCCAAGCAAAACGTCTAATGTAATACCTGTACACACATATGAAGTACAATGTGAGGACTTGTGTGGCATCTGCTTAAGTGAGAAGAATTTGTCTAGTTTACTAACTGAACAGGAAATAACTCGTAGTGCTCTATCGCCATCTACTGTTCACATGTGTAATCATTCATGGAACTTGATTTCCTGTAGTTATTTTTATGAATTATTTATTTTTACATTCCATGCAAAGTTCTCTTCAGATTTATGATTTCAGACAGTAAATATGCCTAAAAGTTCAATTAAGATAAGAGGGTAAAATTATTTTGGTCATGTATTTCTCTTATATTGAGCTAAAAGATGAATACAGTTTTGTTGTTGTACAGTTCTGGCTGTTCTTATACTGTTAGTATTTTTTTTTAAATACTTTACAGTTTAATTGCACTCCTGCTACTGACATTAAATGATCAGCCTTAACATATTAACATATCAAGATCATCTTTAAAAAGTAAGATATATTTAAATATATATTTAATGTAATGTTATATATTAAAAAAAAAAAAAACAAGCAGTGGTGCAGGCCTGGTTAATACTTTTGCTGTACGTGCGTGTGTGTGTGTGTATACACACATATAATGCCATGCAATGTCGACTATTGGCTTTTAATAGTTGAAATGTGTTTTTTTTTTTTTTTTTTTTGTATACATGTACATGTGTAAGGTAATGCTGGAATTGTTTTGTTTGAGTATATAAATGTGTAAAATTGATAAAAAAAGTGCTAACTTTTGGATATTTCATATTTTATTTATTTAAAAAAATAAGATCCTACACACACACACACTATATATATATATATATATATATATATATATATATATATATATATATGCCTTGCAATGTCAACTATTAGCTTTTAATAGTTAATAGTTGCAGTGTGTTTTTGTATAAATATACATGTGTATGGTGATGCTGAAATTGTTTTGTTTAAGAATGAATATGAATGTGTAAAATCTATCAACAAAGTGATACATTTAGGATATTACACATTTTATTTATTTTTGAAATGAAAGATTGTCATATTCTACTATATATATCGTATATATATATATATATATATATAATGTGTGTAAATCTTTTTTTGCCAAAAGACTAAAGTAGCAGTTAAAAGAAATCCGACTATTTTTCAGGTATTTCAAACCAATAAAAGACATTAAATAAAAAGACACATTTGAGGCTCCCTTTTGATGTTTTGTTGTCTGACGGCTGTTTGTGCGTCCCAGTTAACGTGCGCGTCACAGCGTGTGCGTGCTCGTTCCCGCTCGTCGCTTTACGTGAATGATCTGTCAGGAACCGGATATTCCACTCGCACGCGCGAGATAACGGTGTTTTTGTTTAGCGTCGCTTTTACTTACTGTGTAATAATCTCACGGCGCTGTGATAAACATATTCGGAACTAAAAATCATACTTTTTTTTTTTTTTTCACGCCATGGAGTGAGTTAGAATCTCGGAAGTTAAATATATTCGAGGTTGAACAGAAGCGAGCCGGTTAGCGCGGAAGAAGCGAGCCGTTACCCCCCCACACACACCGAGCCGTTTAGCCGTGTTGCTAGCCGGTGAACATGGGCAGCGCTTTGAGGTCGAATCTGTCGCGGCTGTTGACGGCGTTACACGACCCGCAGCACGTCGCCCGGTTTCAGGAGATGTGCGGTGTGCGGGGGACGTTCACGAAGTCGGACGGAGACCGGAGGAAGAGACCGGACCGGGGGGACGTGAACGGCGGCGCGGTGAACGGGACCGCGCACGGAGCTGGAGACGCGCGCCCGTCCTCTAACGGCTCCTCCGGGACCGCGCGCGGGCCGCTGCGCAGGAACTCTCTGACGGGAGACGCGGGACACCAGTTCGTCATCTCGAACCGCCTCCTGTACTACGTGTTCACGCTCGGCACCGAACTCGGCAACGAGATCTTCTACATCAGCTTCTTCCCGTTCCTCACCTGGAACTTCGACCCGTACGTGGCGCGCCGCCTGATCGCGCTCTGGGTCTGGGTCATGTACCTGGGCCAGTGCACCAAGGACCTCCTGCGCTGGCCGCGGCCCGCCTCGCCCCCCGTCGTCAAGCTCGAGGTCTTCTACGACTCCGAGTACAGCATGCCGTCCACGCACGCCATGTCCGGTACCGCCGTGCCGCTCGGGCTCTTCCTGCTCACCTACAACCGCTGGGAGGTAAGAGGACCAGTCAGGCTCAAACCCTGACCCCTAACCCTCAACCCTCAACCCTAACCCTGACCCTGACCCTGGAGGAACCCCCTCTGTCCAGCACATGGTAACCGACAGGACAGGACAGGTCCACCACCTGTGTGCAGTGTCTTGTTATTTTGTCATCCGTCACCAAACCTAGAATATGATTTTAAAAACTCCCTAAAACTCATACATCAACAGATTTCATCTTCTGTCCATTGGTGACAACTCTTTAAAACTGATCTGACACTCTTCAGTGTGTACTGAGTTCATACAGCGTTTATACTCTACAGACAAAACACATTCGTCAGCTGATTTCAGCTCGTATAAATTACACAAGTCTAGAAAAATACAGTCGACCAAAAGTATTGGTGCTCATTTTATTTTTAACGTTATACATATAATACAGAAATATAATACAGTGTGTGCTAAAGAACCTACTTCTGAAGTTTATGCAACATAGACATGACCAATCTCGTTTCCCTAAAAATTTCAAATTGCTAACTTCAGCCGTTTTGATTGTTTTCGATGATTTCATATTTCGACAAAAATGGCCATTTGTCATCGTTCTTCTGTCTCGCTTCAATTTATAATCATTCAAAATGCAAATAATGCATATTTCTTGATTTCTTGATGAGTATTGATACTACAGTTGATGTAAGCTTCTAGAAGTGTTCGACATGTGAAGAGTTGTTGCGTAAATTGTCTTTTGGTAAAAGCTTAAAATGCCCAAAAAAATCTGTAGTGTCTGTAACCAAATTTGTGGTTCAATATCTTAACAGATTTGCATTTTAAAATATGACACTTATTCAGGTTTTTGTCTCTTCATGTCCACGGTTTATCTGAATGACAGTTAAGATCATTGAAAGATTTGAATATGAAATAGTTACAGACATAAAAGAGCATAAAATTGTATTTAGCAAATGTCTATCTTTTTATTTGATAAAAATATAAATGTGTAGGCATTTTTTAGCAACAATACCATGTTTTGGCTGAGTAATGGATTTTAAAACAAGCTGAAGACTGAAACTTGCAGAACTCGTCTTTTTCCATAATCACAGACCCGTCGTCAGAGGATCTCCACCGTACAATTAGGCACGGAGGACCCGCGTTCCGTCGCTGGCATGAAGTTCAGTGTGACGAGTAATAATGCTCAAATATCACTGTAACCGAACAGACTGGAATAGTCCCGGGTCTTGATTGTGATTTAGCCTCATTAGTTCCCTTTAGTTCCCTTTATTACAAATTAATGATTAGAGTTTTGCACATCTTATATTTTCATGATAATCGTGTTTCCGATATAAAATACACTGCAAGTTTTTAATAAAGACAGTGTTCACTGTATCAAAGGCTGTATCACTACAGAAAATATAGTAAAACACTTTGTACTCTAGAACGGCAGTAAACTATAATATGGTAGCTAATAACATACCTGAGAAACCATAGCAACTGATTAATAATAACACCTTATCAACCATCTAACAACACCTGGCAGGACATGTCAACCAACTGCATGGCCAAAGCTTGGTATACCCTGTCAACTGCTTACAATACTACAGCGACACCATAGCAACCGCTCACAATACCACATCAGCACCTTAGCAACCACTTGCAAAACCACTGCAACAACCTAGCAACCACTTATAATCCCATAGGAACTCAAGAACAGCTTAGCAACCACTTGCAAAACCACCGCAATGACTTAGGAACATCCCAGCAACCACTTGCAATACCACCGCAACACCCTAACAAGGACTTGCAAAATTAGCACAGCAACCTAGAAACCATTAGCAACTACCTACACTAGCCACTACTTGTTATACCACAGTAATGACTTAGGATTAACCTAGAAACCACTGGCAATACCACATGCAACAACCTAGCAAACACTCGCAAAACAACTGCAACAACGTAGCAGCTATTTGCAATATACTAGCAACCACCTGGAGTACCAGAGGAACACCCTAGTAACACATGGTATGTCATGGCAACCACGTTTTAATGTTTAACATTAAAGCCTTCCATTTCCGGTTCTAGCAGGACGTCTTGCTGTGCAGTAACACCAGACGAGCGAGAGAGCGGAAACATCATCAGTGATGTCATGTGATCATGTGTGACTGACCAATCAAAGTTAACCGATGCAAGCCTGGTTGCCCATCAGTCGGCGCGTTTGTGCACATGTTGCCTCAGAGGTATAGATGTTTTTCAGCCGAGAAGCCTTAAAGTGACGCCGATATCCCTCACAAGGGCACATATTTCCAGCTCTCTGCTCTTTAGCAGTGTTTAGTTTGTCTTAGCGCCAAACTGCTCGTAAAAAGAAAAAAAAAGAAAGAAAGTTGGTCGAGGTGTGACTCGTTATCTTCGTTATCTATGAGCTTTAGTTTTTTTAAAGGCAAGCAAGGTCATGTCGATTATTTGAGTACACAGAGAGGAGCATTCTCTCATAATTCCCACTCGATCACCTTAGCGAGTGAATCCACACCGAGCTGAGAGTTAAAACAAAGACACACACACACACACGCATGGCGATTTGTGAATGTAAATCTTTATCTTGGTGGATGCAAATCTTATGGATTTTGTTTTTGAGGTTCGTTAGCGAGTCACGAACGTGAAGCCACGTGTAGGGATCGTTTTTAACACCGAACGTGTTTAACGTTACCTGTCAAATCCATAGGAACAACAGCGTTTCGGTTCCAGTGTTCTGACATCCGGTACTACTGTTTTATTGAGTGTGTTTTGTTTGTATTTTATTGTGTTCCTGTTGCCGTATTCACATGTGTGTTAAACTGCTGGAGGCGCAGCGATGTCGTTGTGGGCGGAGTTAGCATTTGAAAGGCGCTCTTTCAAATGGTGTATTAGCCGAGTCACTGAGTTCAGGAGTTCATTCACGAAGACAAAACAGTCTTTAAAAAGATTTCGTTTTTGCCAATTTCTTAGAAAGCGTTCAGGTGCAGGTAAACACTCTGGTAGGGGAGTACGCCGGCTATGTGTCGACGTTTCACACTTTTCCAATTTGTCTTAAAGTTAAATCTAAATTAAGTTATAATTTAATTTAATAATAATAAGTTGAATCTAAATCAACATTAATGTTGTACAGGTTAACCTTCTTACCAAACAACATGTTTATATAAATCAACCATACTTTATTAGCAGTTACGGTAATCAAATCGCAGGTGCAGTTGTTCTAATAAGTTATTGTTTCTATAACAACAGCTCGAATCGCAGGTGTACTTGTTCTAATAAGTTATCGTTTCTATAGCAACCGCTCAAACCATTTAAAAAAAGTCATAATTTCTATATCAACAGCTCGTTACACAGGTACGCTTGTTCTACTGCATTACTTTTTGTAGCAACAGCGTGAATCACATGTGCGTTTGTTGTAAACCAATATTGTTTCTATAGCAACAGCTCAAATCGCAGGTGCGCTCGTTCTTATACATTATTGTTTCTATAGCAACAGATCAGATCGCAGGTGCGCTCGTTCATATACGTTATTGTATCTATAGCAACCACTAGAAACATAGGTGTACTAATCCAAAATTGTTTCCATAGCAGCAGTTCAAACCGCAGTTATCGTTTCTACAGCAACAGCTCAAATTGCAGGTGCGCTTGTTCTAATACGTCATCGTTTCTCTAGCATCTGGGGTTTTTTTTTGTTGTAATGCGTTATCGTTTCCAACTGCTTAAATTGCAGGTGTGCTTGTTCTAATGCTTTATCGTTTCCATAGTAACAGCTCAAATCTCTGCTGCGCTTGTTCTAGTACAATGTTCGTTCCTTAAGCAACAACAGCGAAGCAGAACATAACGCCCGCATTCGAACAAAGCAGAACAGAGACGCTTTGTTTCGTCAGAAACACATCTCGCCCGGGTCTGATTGTAGGTTTTGTAAAAGCTCACCATAAAGCCGCTGTTTGTTTGTCTGGATTTTTGTGTCTAATCCCGAGTGACGCTGAGGCGGGAATGCGGTTCTGCGTCGGAGAGGGGGCGGAGCTGTGACGACTCTTCGTAGGTTTGGGGTCCGAACCAGTACTTTTAACTTTTATACTCACAGGAACTGTACACATGGGGCTGTAAGAGTTGTGTTCAACATCTGTGTGTGTGTGTGTGTGGCTCCTAATTACCACGACTGTGATTAGTGTTTCCCCTCAGTGACTTGTTACTTATCAGCACAAAGAGAGATACGAGGCTCTGCTGTTCCTGATAAACTGGTTCAGGCTCACATTCTCTCTCTCTCACACATTCTCTCTCACATTCTCTGTTTTTCTCTTTTTCTCATTACCTCTCTCTCTCTCCCTCTTTGTCCACTTTCCTTTTTTTTGCTCTCACTCACCTCTTGTCTCGTTCTTTCTCTCCTTTTTCAGTGTCATTCTCTCGTTTCTTTTCTTATATCCTTTCTTGATCTTTCACTCTTTCTTACATGCTTTGCTCCTTCCTTAATTCATTCCATTTCACTCGTCCTTCATTTCTTTCATTTCATCTATTTCATACTCTTAATAAGTCTCTCTTCTCTTTTCTCTCTCTCTCTCTTAGTTTTGTTTATTTTTCTCTTACTCTCTCTCTCCTTTTCAATCTCAGTCTTTCTCTTCTCTTCGTCTCTCTCACTTCCTCCTGCACTTTCTTTTCATTCTCACATGTTCTTTATCATTCTCTCTCTTTCATCTTTTCTGATGAGACACGAACCGTTCCTTATTGTTCCTTTTTCTGTCTCTACGTGTTAATGTCTCTAGTTCCTTTATTTTGTTATTTGTTACGCTCTTTTTTTCTTTTATCGCTTCTTCCTTCTTTCATCTTCCTTTTCTGCCTCTTAATATCACTTCCCAGTGATATGATATAAAATAGGGGAGGAGACCGAGTGTGTGTGTGTGAGAAAGAGAGAGAGAGGGACGGAGAGACTAATTCCTATTATGGAGATGGTCTTCTCAGACTTATTCAAGCATGTTCCTGTGGCCTGTTGCTCAAGCAGAGGAGGGGTTCACCATCTCACACACACACACACACACACACACACATGTATGCACGAGCACAGCTTCCTTACACAGCTTATTACATTCCGTCTCAGTCGCACGCAAATCTTTTTCTCTCTTCTCTTCTTCAGAGAGACACAAAACAAGATGAAACAAGCGCAGGAGCTCCTTTTCAGCCGCGTTGTATTGTGGGTAACACGAGCGCGCCGGAACATCGTTCAGGGGAAGGAAAAAAAAACCCTCATGCGGTTCGTGTCTCATCAGGTTACAGGCTGAGACACAAAACCTGACCTGGAGGTTAAAATCAAACGCTCTGACATGAGGGGTTTACTTCCTACTCTGGTGTCATCTTGCTCTCTCTTTCTCTCTCTCTCTCTCACACACACACACACACACACGCAGGTAAAGGTACAGCAGCTGCAGCTTTCTTCTTTTCTGGATATATTCCACAACACACACACATAGCTTACAAGCTCTGCAATTAATTCTTCTTTTCTTTCACACACACACAAAAGAGAGATAGAGGAATAACAGAGGAGAAGTGCTGATGGTGTGTGTAACCGCGAGCTGTTTGTTGTGTTCTTTTTATTTTGTTAATTTCGCCGATTGCTGCAAAATAGACCGCTGATTGAACGTGTGTTTTTTGTAAAAGTGTCCCCTTTACGGTTACTATCCAGTCGTATCACTAAGTGTTACTGCGTTAGAGGAAATTAATCATCAATAAAGCGCAGACGGCGTTACTGTCGATTTTTTTTTTTTTTTTTTTTGAAAGGGTTTTATTCCACTTGCACCTCAAACACATTTAAACGAGAATGATTTTTAATTGGTTTATAGCCACATTTAACATTTTACACAAGACCTACTAGAGACGGGACTCGCCAGGGACCAGACAATTCGGTACGCATTGCGATCATGTTAGTATCGCCATTTTATAAATACAGGTAGTCCCCGACTTACGAACATTCGGGTTACGAATTTCCGCAGATACGAACGGACCGTGGTTCTACAAACAGTGCACCAGATACCAATATTTACAATTATATACAATATTGTCAGTGTGTAAGTGAATGTATAAAATGTCCGTTATATATTGTGTGTGTGTGTGTGTCTGTGTGTTGTCTCTCCCGACCCCCGTTTTCCCGAGTACCTTTTAAACGAGGTCCACTGTGACCCCGCTGTTGTGTCAAAGGCTTTGTCTGACTTACGAACAAATTCAACCTATGAAAGTGCTCCCAGACCGGGACTTATAAAATAGATCATTTCATAAATCTGGGATTTTTTTTGTTACAATTCTAAAGAATTGCAACATTTTACCAGCTTAAAGGCAAACAAATTTAAATGACAAATTTTTGAAAAATCGATTTTGGACAAAAGAATCACGAAACATTATCAAATTTTTTTCCCATCTCTATAAGGTACAGCAGTGTGTCAGCTAGAAACAGTGTTTTATTAAACTCATTATTAAAGTCAGAAAGACCAAAAAAAAAAGAAAAAATCAGGTTGTGAGGTGAAAGAGAGAGAGAGAGAGAGAGAGAGAGAGAAAAGTGTGCTGCTTCCAACCAATCAGATTCGAGAACGCCTCAGACGGTAGCAGTTGTAGTGTAATGCTGCATGTTCACTTACGACAGATATGCTGACTTTTTTTTTTTATTCCAGCGTTATCATACTCTCTCACACACTCACCATTAAACTGTCATTTAAACCGTTTGGCACAGTGTGTGTGTGTCAGATGTCAAGCGTGAGTGAGATATAGCCTCTGAAAGCATTGAGTCATGCTTCTAGCTGACGTGTTCCCCGTGGAAAAAAAAAGTCACCGTGACCCGAAAACGCAAACACGAACACGTACGATGTGCGAGCGAGAAGATCCTGCTGAGATCAGTGAACTAGCGCTAGCAACCCTCTGAGAGCGCGCGCCTTTCCACCTCCTGCTTTTTTCTTGGGCTCACGGGAGAGTGCAAGCTTTCGTTTACACACACGCACACACATGCACAAGCCTCGTGACAGTTTCTTAGCTAGTGTAATTAGGGCTAAAAAAGTAAGAAGATACTCGTTATTACTTATGCATTAATAAAACAAAGGTGTGAAGGTCAGGTGTTAAAGGAAAATGTCAGTGCCGTCATGGTCTGATCAGGTGGCTTTACTGCAGCATCATCATCGTCTTATTAGGTGTCGTTACTGCAGCATCATCATGGTCTGATCAGGTGGCATTACTGCAGATGGAACGCGCCGAGGCATTTTATTGCGCTTTTTAACGCCAAGCCAATTTGATAACAACATTAGAGAATGATGTCACACTTTATATCACTTTAGATGCCTCGTCGTGTCGTACCTCCACACAACATGCTCCTGTCTCCGGAGACTCCATGCACATCATGTAAATGTCTCCTTACATTACAGTTACTATGGAAACGATAACGTGTCCAATCGAGCGCATTAACACAAACCCACGCTGCTTTTATCCACCTCAGTTTAATCCACCTGACCAAACAGAATTTTAACAGCATGCATGTCTTCATTATGTTTAACTTTGTAAATTATGCTGTGTTGTTTTTGACTGTTGTAAAAATAATGTCAGTGAACTCCCATGTTCGTTTCTCCGCCAGTACCCGTTCCTTCCTGGACTCGCCCTGGCTTTGACCTGGAGTCTGCTGGTGTGTGTGAGCCGCGTCTACATGGGCATGCACTCCATCCTGGTAAGCCAAAAAAAAATGCATCGACACACAGTCACATTTATATACTGTATATCTGAAGTCTTTACAAAGTGAAGTGAAGCAAAACAAACATCAGTGTAAAATTAAATGATTAAAAAAAATTTAAGCCTGCATTAGTAATATTTTAATTTAAAAAAATCAGCTGTTTTATGTAACAGACTTAAACTATATTATGTTATTATAAAAATATATAATAACATAATATATTTTAATAATGTTAGTCATTGACTGTTAAGTTTTTTTCTGAAGGTTACATTATTTTTTGTTTTTTAAAATCACTGAAAGATTTTTTCAGTTGTAATTTTAATCTGTTTTTGTTTGGTTTTTATATATATATATATATATATATATATATATATATATATTTTTTTTTTTTTTACAATTTTATCCTTCCTCAATTTAATTTATTTTAATTTGTAGTATTTTGGCACATGGCAACCCATTTACATAATAAAAGTAATATCTATAAAATTATTTATTAATTACTTTAATTGGTTGGTTTTCTTTTTAATTCTTTTTTTAATTTGATCTTTTTTTTCATCTTTCTTTTATTTAATTTGTATTATTCTTGGATATGGCAAAAAGTTATTATTTATTTGTTTGTTTGTTTGTTTGTTTCATCATTTTATTTTTATTTATGTATATCTAGAAATTGTTATTTAATTTGTAGTATTCCTACACATGGCAACCTGTTTACATAATACAAGGGACATGTATAAAATCATTTTCTAATTTTTTTTTTCTATTTGTTGGTTTACTTGTTTTTAAGTTTTTTTTTATTTATGTAATTACACATGGGAACCTGTTTACACAATGCTAGGGATATATCCTGTCTGGCCAAAAAAAAAAAAAAAGTTGTTCACTTTAAAATTCCATTCAGTCACATGTACCTGGTTTACCTGGTGTCGGGTATATGCGTGAAAATGATTCTGTCTGAGTCCTGGAATGCGGCCGTTCAATCAGGGGGAAAAAACCTCCATAGATGTGATCCTCTGGTGATTCAGTACATTCAGGTGGTCAGCTGACTTCATTTTATTGCCCCATAACGTTATTGAGTCTCGACCTGAGTAACTGATCAACCCCAGATCATAACACTGTCTCCAGCACTATGCATCGCTTCATGCGCTTCCTTTCTTACCCTGACACGCCCATCACTCTGGAGTAGGGTCAGTCTGGACTCATCAGGTCACATGACCTTTTTCCATCACAGTCTTTTTTTCTTCTGATGAGTCTCATTAACAAGTGGTTTTCTTATAGACACACAGCTGTTTAGTCCCAATCCTGTGAGTTCTCATCAAATTGTGTGTGTGGTTTTAATAATGTGCTGGACCCAGTTTTAGTCATTTCACATCTCTTTAGTTGTTATGTTTGCTTGATACCGGACAATAATTTGACTGTTTGTTTGTTTTTTGGGCCAGGTAGTGTATGAAATTAGTTTCATTTACGTGTTTGTTTATTGTTTGTCAAACTCTTCTTAGATTATCTGTTGCATGGAGAAATGTTGAATCAGTTTACATCGATCAGTACTATTGTATTGTAAATCTCAAAGCGGCTCCTTATCATTATATCGATAAGTAAATAAATAGCTATATAATCACCTCGTTTATGAGTCTAACATCACCGCGCTCAGTGTACTTTGTGCTCCAGTTAATTTTATCGAAAATGTGTTTACTGTTTGTTTTTCACGTAATCGCATAGAAAAAAGAATGATTGACTCACATGTCATGTCGATCGTCAATTATTCACCACAGGATAATCTGACCTGAGAAACCACAAGCAGCTTCGGGTCAGCTTTCAAAAATACCTGATACTCAGGGTACTCACTGAACACGTGTGCACACACACACACACACACACACACACACACACACACACGCACACACAAACATACAAACACACATGCTTCTTCAGGTTACATAAAGAACACACTGTTTGAGCATGATGTTTCGTTATTAATATGCCGTGAAAGGAGACATCTGTCTGGTTAATGAATGATGGTTTAAAGAGCGCTTGTAAAAAAGCTGTGTCATGATTTTTGCAACTTTTATTGGAATTTTATTTATTTGTTTGCCTGTAATCAGTTTCTGTTCAGACACTACAAATTCTGGTTTCTCCAAATCAATTGTATTTACTTTCCCCTAATCTTAAACTTTTATGGACTAAAGTTCAGGTCGCATGTGAAATTGAGAGCAAAGGTGACCTTTAAATCAGTCAGGTACAATCAGCTCAAGTATCGTCAAGCCTTTAAAGGTCAAAGCCATAAATATCTGCTATAATCATCATATAATCCGCTTTAAATATCAACCTCAGCATTTAGGCTGCTGCGACTGAACCATATCGTCTCTATACTGGTTAATATTACACTATAGATCCAGAAGTTTGTGCACCCCTGGCCTCCCACACATCCTTTCTGAACAGTTATGACAGATTTAATAGGATTTCGGATTTGTGTTCAATCGGCTGCTGACGTCTGGGGTGATGTCACACAGGACATTCGAGTTGTTTAACACACCCTGTCTCGCTTTGTGCATGCAGGAACAGAGGAAGTCGTGTGCTTCCTGCATTGTTCGTTTGATGGTCACAGACTTTTAACCCTATAGTCTGTTATCTTTGTCTGATATTTACATTTGTGTTTTATATTTTTTCGTCCCCCCAGGACGTGATCGTCGGATTCCTGTTCAGCCTGCTCATCCTGGCCGTCTTCAGTCCCGCCCTGGAAGCTATCGACGCATTCACCCTGTCCTCCAGATACGCCCCCGTCCTCGTTGTGTCACTGCACGCCATCTTAGGGCTTTTCTCCTTCACCCTGGACACATGGAGCACGTCCCGCGGTGACACCGCTCAAATCCTGGGGACGGGCGCCGGCATCGCCGTGTCGTCTCACCTCAACCACCAGCTGGGCCTGATCGTCGATCCTCCCGCCTCCATGTTGCCCATGCAGCCTCCGCCGCTCAGCCTGGGCCTCTTCGGGTGGAGCGTGCTCCGGTTCGTCCTGGGCGTGGTGATGCTGATCGTCACGAGGGCGGCGATGAAGGCCCTCACGATCCCGCTGGTGTGCCGTGCCGTCGGGGTCCCGAGCCACGACGTCCGGAAAGCCAGACAGCACATGCAGGTCGAGCTTCCATATCGGTACATCGTCTACTGGACTGTAGGCTTCAGCGCTTTCTTCCTCGTACCCTTTATCTTCAGCTGCATTGGCTTGTCCTGATCAGGCTGATCAGGTAGAGCTGGAGGTGTAGCGCATCTGAGACCAAAAAAAAAAAAATATCTAACAAATTGATTTGAGAAAGAAAAGAGTTTACCATTAAACCTCCACATCCACAGCTACTTCATATATTTTTCTAAAAGCAGGTCATATGTTCAGGGTTTATACATTGATGTAGCTTCAGTTTCTAATGCACATGGCGAAAAGGCACATATTATTATTATTATATATTTTTTGTTGTTTGTTTGTTTTTTAAACCGAACCCTGTGAATGCACGTTCCCAGACTTTTCAGTACATCAGCAGCACCTTGGACACTTGAAGATTTTTTTCTTCACCTAAATAAGATTCCATGATGGGTTTTTTTTTTTGTCTGTTTGTTTATTTGTTTTATTTGACTGAAATATTTCTAACCACTGACTGAACCCTGGACCGGGCAAATCTGATCAGAAAAGACAAACCTGTGGAGACTTTAGATGTGGCATCTAGTCATGGACACTTGGAGGTCATGCTTCTCCAATTTTTTTGTTTAGGACTTTAGTGATTAAACCACTTTCTAATGCTAAATAATAGCAATAATTCAGGGTTGATTTGTGCACACAGTTTAAGCATTCCCTTTGCTTATTAATATGAATAAAAAAAAAAAACTTTAGAATTTCAGAACCGAAACAAACTCATTGGGAGAAAGCGAACACGTGTTTTTTGTTTCTTTCCCTTTTTGTTTTTTTTTTGTTTTTTTTCCCCTGACATTAGTTTTACTTCCTGCTTTCGACTTCCTCCTGAAAGCCTCCTGATGGGTTTCCCTCCCGTCGCCTCGTGCTTGATTTGTTAACCGTCCTCACATGCACCGCAACAGAATTTTCCCCAAGATCTGCAAACCTGTTGTGCAGATTTAAAGCACACGTCGCGTTTGTTTACGTAGCTCGGGTCAGAAAGGCGTCCACCCGCACCTCGAATTTACTGTCGCATTTGGACAATCAGCTCTAACTGATCTGTGGTCGCTTTCTGATAGCCAGCCTTTCTCCTGCTCCTTTTTTTTTTTTTTGTAATACGTGATACAAACAAAACAAAAAAAAAAAGCTCGTCTACTGTGTAAGTCTGCTGTTTTAGACCTTTATGTTTGTGGTACTATTTTAATAAGAAATGCACTGTTTCCCTGTTTCCTCTGCTCCTGAGTCCGCGTGCACTACGTCATCGTCAGGCTTTTTTTTTTGTTTTATCTCTTTGTGTGTGTGTGTGTGAGACAGTACCTAGCGTACCATTGTCACTTGAGGATGTGGCCTATTCGGCTACTTTGTTTTTACAATTTTTATGTAGGATTTAGTGTCATAGCGGAGTTTTGGCACCTAACTGCGATTTAACCTAACCGTGAGGTAGGAAGGGGTCGCTTTATTATTTTAATGATTATTTAATGATTTGTAAATAAGTTTGAGTCCTAGCACCGTCAAGGCGTAGCCCGCGATTCGGACTCAGACTTAAGTCGCTTTGGATAAAATGTAAAGAAAGCGCTGTGGGAGTGATCAGACGAGTCGGCTAATTAGGTGATATTGCATCGTACCTAATTTGCGTACATCCAAAATGCTTGTTTGTCTCCGGCGTGTGTAAATATGCAGGCTGTGTTTTAGTGTGTGTGCTTTTAGTTTATGAGTTTAGGCTCGGCACATTGTTGGAGACGTAATCAGGAGACTCAACAAAACAACCTGGACGCCCTGAACCAATTCATTCATATTTAAAGAATCTGGTTTAATTGAGAAAGGAAAAAAAAGCCTCACAAAATCTTTCTCTTTTTGTGCCCTTAAATGCCTTTTTAAAATTAGGGCCATGGGATTGTTTCTGAGAACACTCGACTCCAAAGTCTGGTTTATTTTGATCAGTGTGAACACAATCGCCCTGTGCATTGTCGGTCTCCTTTGAGATCTCTGTCATTTTTAGAGTATATGCAGAATGACTTAAAGTCTCTGACTTAAAGTAGCTGTCATAGCCTGGCGTCTAAATCAAGTTGATCAGGAAATACGATGATGTCAGGAGTTCCACACATAACTTCAGCACGGTCTGTTTTTCAGATTATAACTTGATATAATATAACTATATATAACTTTGCTCAGATCCAGTAATCACAAGCTTATTAGATCTAGATGTGTTAATTCCTCTTAATATGAAAGCGATGGTGAAATAAAAACAGCAGATTAGCCATATATCCACTCCGCCCCTACGTTCTCATCAGTAAGTCTGAAGAAAAACAACGTTTAGTTTAGAACTGGTGTTTCTTTTGCAGTCTGTTAATTTCTGCGTGCATAGATGAAGAGAGGTTTAAATCCTGACACATGATCACGTGTGTCTCAGTGTGTGAGTTTGTTTGTGGGCCCGCATTGTGATGCAGCTGGGAGTAAAATGCTTCAGGTGTCTGACTTGCCTTTAACCCTTTCCCAGTTGGAAGCGGTCGCCCGATGAGGGTCGCGCTCGGATGAGAATTTGACAATTGGGAGACGAGCTTTGCAAAAAGCTGGGATTTAAACCAGATCATTCTTGATTCCCCTGTGCCTTTACTGTATAGTGACTTTTCTAAAATTTCATCGCACATCCCACGGCAGCAATAATGATCCACTTCCTGTCTTAAGTCATGAGCTGAAAACGTTCAGGGCTTTAGCGTACAATATATACGACTATGCATGTTAATTAAACAAAACAAATATACGACAAAAATAGTGCACTATAAGTACGACTGGGAGAATTTATCCTTATTCCTTTTCCCTGTAGCACATATCTACTGTAACACCGGATCCTGAAATGTAGAGAGAGATCCATGTTGAAGTGTCTGAATCAAAGAACCTGTGTGTGTGTATGTGTGTGTAGTCTACAATTTACTCTTGTCATTTGTGACATCATAGCTGATGTGTTTGTGCATAAAAGAAAGTGTCCTAATTTCACTTGCTGATAAGCGGAAGAGCTTCCATGTAGTGCGCCCCCTAGTGCACAGTGTCCGGATTGTAACTAACACCCTGATCATAACGCAGTGTTAAGTTAGGCCTGAATGTTATAATGCTTTTTTTCTGTTTAACTGCTATTGTTTTGACTAGATCAGAATGTTTGCATAGTTTGTCCGCCTGAAAGCAACAAGCTGCCTTTTGTCATTAGTTTTTACCATGTGGTGTAATTATAGAATATAATATTTTATATTGTGTAATAAAATTAACTGCACTTGTTAAAGCGACATTTGCGATATTTATTCACAGAAGTAACCAAAAGCAGGGAAGTTTGACTGAATGAATGAATGAATGACGATGACAAAGACGATGAAGCCGTGATGGGGAAATAATAGATTGTTTTAATTCTTAAGATTTTTATGAAGAAAAAAATGTGGGGGAAAATGACAATGTAATAATATAAAATGTTTATTTCACTGTTTTATTCACTCAAGACCACCGACGCATCATGGCATGTATCCCCGAAAAAAAAGGTTTCTTTTATAATTTACAGTTTGTTATGAATATTATACACTCGAGTGAAAACACATTGGGTTTGTAAATGTAAATGATTTTTCCTGTAAATCGCACATTCATAACCAATAAAATCAAATTTTCTATGTGAACAGTAACGATAAAAATCTTTTTTCAGTTGTGTATCTCAGTTCTTTTATGTGACATTTTAAACTTTTCTTACCGTATTTACAGCATATGAGGTGCTCAAAGGTTTTCACACGATGGCAGCAGCACAGCATCCTGTGTGCTAGGAGCGAATTATTTGCAAAAAGGTTTACAATTTAAAAAACCTTTTAAAATCCGGGATAATTAATGAATGTTGGATTTAATTCTGAAGAAAGATGTGTTTTATAACTACTTGTTATTTTCCTGATTAAACAATACACAGAACATTCCAGCAAATTTCTGTAAAAGTCTTTATCTGCACAGTGAAATAAACATTTTAATTCCAACATCATCTATATCACTAGTGTTTTTTTTTCTTAAACAAGTTTGAAAAGTTTCATATATTTAATTAGATGAAGCTTCATCTACAAAAACATAACTTTTGCAAGCATTATTATTCTTTTAAAATCCGTATCTACATGTAGTGTCTCGGCGAAAGAAAGAAGAGCGAGGATGCAGGGCTCTCCGGGAGAGGACCGTTGATGAGACCAGTGTAAATATCCGAGTCAGGACAGTGTGAGCGGAGGTGCTTCCTGTCTAACAATGATGATTTGTGTGTTATTTACTTTTATTAAAAGTAATATTTAATGGACTACTTATTTATTTTCTCTATTAGCTAAGTTTTAGATTTCAAGCTCTTTGGTGTTGCACATGGTGAATTAAGGCATGACATTTACAGAGGACATCGAGCACCATTTCTACATGTTTGGGCCATTAAAGGAGTTCCTGGGAGGCCAGTGACTCCTTTCAGATTCAGACAGGCAGTCCGAGAACACTTTCTACCATAAGGATACTGATGTACTAGTGAAGGCTGGGATAAGTGCACAAGTGTAGAAAACTAAAGAAATAAAGGGAGTTTTTACTATCAGGATTGTTCTGTCGTTTCTCACTACCAAAAGTCCCGCTTTGACTTGAACGCCAATCAGACAAACGACAGCGCCACCTAGTGGTGAGTAAATTACAGCACAGTACGTTTTAAATAATATTGCTGGCTTTTTTTATTATTATTTTACTGACGAATGTTAATTATATATATAATATTTATTTATTTATTTATTTATTTATTTTAAAGCCTGACGTTCGTGTAAACATTTTGTTATTCGACAGCGCCACCTAGTGGTGAGTAAATTACAGCACAGTACGTTTTAAATAATATTGCTGGCTTTTTTTATTATTTTACTGACGAATGTTAATTATATATATATATATATATATATATATATTTATTTATTTTAAAGCCTGACGTTCGTGTAAACATTTTGTTATTTGTCTAAATTTAATGAGGAAAACATGTTGGCTAGGTTTGTACCTCACTTAGCTTCACTTGTTAAACATTTTGCTACGTGAAACAGCAGCTCGCGCCCTCTGACAGGAAACCGTTGGCATGTTGTTGCCATGGTTACACCCGGCTCGCGCTTCCTTCAGCGTTTTAGCTCTTTATACAGGTATTTAATATCTTCATTTATTTCAAAAAGCCAGGCTTTATTTCACATTTAATGATTTCATGTCTGTGAAAAATGTCAAAATGTCTTATTCTCTCCTTTTCCTCTTGATACTACAAAAAGTATAAAACTACTGTATAAATCTGCAAAATGGCCTCCATGGTTTATTAAATCATTGTCTTGTGATGTGTAGTGCCACAGAGAGGTCTGGGTGTGTGGTTGCTACCCCTAGGATAGAACACTAACACTCCCAGGAGACATCCCTCCAGTCACTTATTTATAACAAGCATAACAGAGTTTATGGAAATAGGTAAAAGATTAAAGCTAAAAATAATCTGCTGATCTTTAATGTAATCAGTGATATTATTATTATTATTATTATTATTATTATTATTATTATTATTTGAGGTTAAAGCCCACGTCCATGTCTGTGTGTCTCTCTGTACAGCAGAACTCTCTGTCTAACGTATTAATACAAAGAAATCCCATTCTGTAAGGTTGAGTATCTTACGCCTTGTTTACACTAAGTTGTCCTTCTTTGGTGCTCAGACAAATACACTCCCTGTTCGGTAATCGGAGAGTGAATCACAGATGAGAAATTAAAAAAAAAAAAATTAAAGGATAAAGATGAAGTTTTGAACTTAAAATTCACTTATACCACTTCAGCGCTGTTATTTCAGCCAAAGTGAAAATATGAACTAATCCCAGTAAAAATATTCACTTTATCTTTTCTAATTAATATCTATTGGTGCAGGTGTGTGTTTACATTGAGACAGTAGCGCATTAGGAGATTACAGTCTTATGCAAAAGTTTAGGCACCCCTTGATAAACAATATATTTTGGTGGTTTCACAGTCTCTCTTGGAAATGCACAATAATTTCAGCAAACCTTGATGCATAGTTACTTCTTTTGCCATGAATTGAACAAAAATTAAAAATTAAAAACATTATTATGGCACTGTCCAAAAGTTTGGGCACCCTATGCGTTCCAGGGATTCAGATTCTTTTTACAAGGTTTCAGACCTTAATTAGATCGTTAGATCTGATGCATGGCGACAGCTGTGCCAATTTTAAAGCTTTACAAATACTTTGACTCTTCAAACCTTGTGCAAACACTGGTGGACACTCAACAACCACGGTTCCTTCAAGCAGCTGCGTAAGACTCTGAAAATGAAAGTTATCGATGCCCACAATGCAGGAGAAGGCTACAAGAAGATAGCAAAGCGTTGTCAGCTTGCAGTTTCCACAGTGAGAAATGTAATTAAGAGATGGCAGTTCAGGGGAACTGTGGAGGCCAAGATGAGATCTGGAAGACCAAGAAAACTCTTTGAGAGAACTGCTCATAGGCTGGTCAGAAAGACAAATCAAAACCTCCATTTAACTGCAAATAAACCTGCAGGAAGATTTAGCAGACTCGGGAGTGGTGATGCATCCGTTCCACTGGGCAGCGATGCTTGAACAGACAAGACCGTCATGCAAGAGTCAGCAGAAGAAAACCATACCTGCATCCGTGTCATGAAATCCAACATCAGAAGTATGCGACAGAACATCTACAGGAGCCTGATGCGTGTTGGAAACATCTGTAAAAAAAAAAACTGAAGCTGAAAAGAGGATGGGTTCTATAACAGGACAATGATCCTAAACATACCTCGAAATGCACTATGGAATACCTCAAGAGGCGCAAGCTGAAGGTTTTGGAATGGCCATCACAGTCCCCGGATTTAAACATCATTGAAAATTACATGAATATTACAAAACTAGAAGCCTTTTGCATGGAAGAATGGGAGAAAATCCTAAGTACAAGAATTGAAACTGACTTTTAGCTGCCTATAAAAAGCATCTGCAAGCTGTGATATCTGCCAGAGGAGGTGTTACTAAGTACTAATTATGTAGGGTGCCCAAACTTTGGCACAATAATGTTGCCATTATATTGTTTGCCACAATAAAATGTTTAATTTATGACATAAAAATGGAAAAATGCACAACATTTTCAGAAAACATTGATGCATAGTTACTATGCACCAATGTTTGGTGAAAATATTGTGCATTTTTCCCTTTTTCTAAGAAAGACTGTGTTAACATCTTTTCAATAAACAAAACACAAAAATCTGTTATTTATCAAGGGGTGCCTAAACTTTTGCATAAGTAGATTTTTAAATCTGACACATAACTGTTCATAACATCGCTTTTACTCAACATTTTGATTTCACTCATGGTGCAGATTTAACTTCAGGTAGAGATCTAAGGACTGCAAAAGTTTCATTAAAATTTTGTTTAGCCAGTTGATTTAAGACACGCCCACAGTTTGATGCATGCGCAGTATGTACAATTTTTTGTAAATTAGCATTAACGGTTTCATTATAGATAAATTCAGTTTGCTAGAAAACATAAAGACTGGAGCTTGGAACAACTGAAAAAGGTCATGTGACATGACTGATGAGTCCAGACTGCCTCTATTCCAAAGTGATGGGCGTGTCAGGGTAAGAAGGGTAGCGCATGAAGCGATGCTCCCATCATGCAAAGTGTCCACTGTTCAAGCCTCTGGAGGCAGTGTTATAATCTGAGGTGCTCAGGTCTAGACTCAGCAACATTATGTAAAGTCAGCTGACGTCCTGAATGTACTAAACGACCAGGTTATCACATCTATGGAGTTTTTCTTCCCAGATGGCACAGGCCAAAAAAGGGACTGAGAAGATGTAAATCATCCTTTGAACTAGGTGTATCTTCAATTACTTTATCCTGAGTAACTTTTTTAAATATACTAAATTTGACTACAATGCGACTAATGAGCTCCTGGAGACGCAGAGCAATTTGCATTGCAATTTTGCATTCTCCTCCTGATGGTCAGCGATATAAACTCACATATTTACGACAGAAAGTACATTTAAGGTTTAATACTTTCCACAGCCCTTTGATTGAGCTATCTCACCTGTTGTGTGTAATTTTCATTTTATACAACCATTTTCGAAGAGTGAAAAAAAAAAAATCTAAAGTAGAGCTCATACATTTAACAAATCATAAATGAATCATAATTAAAAAAATGAATAACTGTGCACTGTGTTCTAGTTTCCCAGCAGCTGGTAATAATAAAAACCGATGTTGCTTGAATAAATCGATATTATACAAAGTGTTTAAAACCAACCATAAGGCCAAGGTGTCGGGAAAGTTTAATGCAAAAGCCAATGCTTTGCATTGTAATTTTCTCAGGGGTGCTTGCTTTGCCTGGGAAAAAGGATGTGCATTAGGGTGTAATCCTTTGCTAAAAGTTTTGATTGACAAATGTGGATTCAAAATGCATAAGTAAAATGTGTCTCAAAGCTTGTTGATTTTGGTGCATTTAACAGGACAATAGACTTTGTGCCTGAGCACTTTACATTTGATAGTTATTATAGTTAACCTGTTAAATAGTTAACCAGTAAAAAAAAAGTGAACGCAACGAGCAAGCGGTTAACCGGCGCTCCCAAAATTGCGCCATGTGTGCACTGTGATGGATTTGCGCCCTGTCCATGTGGTCTAAGTCTACTGGGATTGGCTCCAGGCCCCCCATGACTCTGTACCCAAGTATAAAATATGTTTTTTTGTTTGTTTGTTTTTAGCAAATGCATGAAAGCAGGTGAGAAATGCTTGATAAGGTCTTGAACCTGAATGTTTTGTCCAGTCCCTGCATTCTGACTTGCTGGAAAAAACGCACTTTCTCAAAGGGGTATTCATTTACTAAAACAGAAAAAGAATCAATCAGCCAGAATGGAGGGTCTGAGTTGTGTGACTTTTGTCTAAATATTTTTATAAAGTAGTATTACTTGAAACACTGGAATAAGAATGGTGTAGGCATTATACATTTACATTTGGGCATTTGGCAGACGCTCTTATCCAGAGCGACTTACATTTTTATCTCATTACACATCTGAGCAGTTGAGGGTTAAGGGCCTTGCTAACACAATCTTTTCATAATTTATCAAATCTATCAATCTTTTTACATTCATGAACACTATGGACAATTACACGCACACCTTCCTTCATATTTACACTACATGTTGTACGTTTACATCCTGGACCATTGCACAAAGACACTTTAATAACTTTGCACACCTACCTTCACAACTACACTACATGTTTACGTTTACATCCTGGACCAGTGCACAAAGAAACTTTAATAACCTCTGCACTAAGACACTTTGTTCTATGCATATTTGCACACCCAGTACAGTATATTTCAATTTGTACAGTATATTTCTATTTTTATGCACATCATATTTCTATTTTTATTTTTAGTTCTATTTTTCCTAGTTTAATTTAATTTTTTAATTTAATTTCTATCGTATTCTTTTATTTATATTTATTTCTTATTTGTAAACTTTAATTCTCTTTTAGGGTCAATGGCAGTCGTATAATGCATTTCACTACATTTCGTACTGTGTATGTTTGTGTATGTTTCAAATAAAATTTGAATTTGGATTTGGAATTTGCTCAAGGGCCCAACAGTGGCAACTTGGTGGTTGTGGGGTTTAAACCTGGGGTCTTCCGAACCGTAGTCCAATGCCTTAACCACTGAGCTACTCCTGGCCCCATTATACTGTACACAGTAACTACTGTATCCTTGATCGTTGTTTCTTTTTTATTTTTTCATTATGCACAAAAACATCCACGTCGTACATAAAGAAGTTTTATCAATCTGACATTGCCTCTACAGTCCTGCTGTCCAGAAACTTAAAAGGCCCTTCCTCTAATTTCAATTATTAACTCCATTGTTTGCACTCACAAAACTTAAACTTTATTAAACTATTAGAATGTAATTTATGAAACTCTCTGTGGCTTTGATTACAGCACACAATGTTGTGTCCAGTTCATGTGATAACCTGGTCATTCAGGTCGTCAGCTGACTTCATTTTATTGCCCCATAATGCCTGGGGCATCATTCGAACATTGACTGTAAAAATCAAAATGTTTAATCTTATTTTTATTTCTGTATGTGGAAATGAAAATAGGATCATTTCCACATACAGAATATGAGAGAACTCGCTGAATTGGGACTAAACAGCTAAGAGCATGAACATAAAAAAACCTCGACTGAGTTATACACGACACACACACACACACACACTCACATAACCAAAGCATATAAAGACTCTTTCACAACACACTCGCTGCAAAACATACATTCTGTGTCAGGCTCTTCCTCAGTACTCTTTAACTAGCCAATGATGAAGACACTTAGAGACATTCTTTGACTGCTTGGCTGGTTTTACATCAAACAACCAGAAACATATTCAAAATAGGGATGCACTCTCTTCCAAGAAATGTTTTGTAACTTCTGAACCATACACACACACACACACAAAAAAAAAAAAACACGTTTGGGCTCGTTTTACTCCAAATGATCTTAGCTTTTGAACAGATGATAATAATATTTAATATTTAAATACAGTATTAAACTAAAAACGTGATACGATGTCTAAAGACGTTACCATCCTCAGTTCTCCCTAAAGGACCATCAACTTCGCTCCCGAGATCATGTATATACCTGATATTTTTACAGGTCCGTATTTGCTGATATAGAGTGCATGTAGAGTACACACTCATGTGCATGTTCCACCATAGTACATACTTTGGTACTATGGTATATGTACTATGGCATGGTACACGGTTCTATTGTGCAAAAATATGTTATGCTTATGTACCAATGACCAATTTTCCCTATTATGGTACCCTTTAAAGGTTAATATTATGGTGAATACCATGGTATGTGTTGTGACCACAGTGGCTACTATATCTAAGATGGTACTGCCTGTAGTACGTACTAACTTATCCAATATGGTACAGAAGATACCATATTTGATACCTGCAGATCTTTTGTGGGGTGGCAAGGTGATGTTAGCAGTTAGCAAATTCCTGTGTCCTAATTCCTGCCTCATGTCTGTGTGTGGAGATCGTATATTCTCTCCATGACTGCTGGGTTTCAACCCACTCTGGTTTCCTCCTGTTGGGAAAACCCATGCAGATAAGGTTAATTCGTGTTCCCAAATTGCCTGTAGTGTGTGTGTCTCACGTGAGGGATTGGTACCCTGTCCAAATGGTGCCCAGGTATCCCTGGTATCCCAAGACTCTTGGGATAGGCTCCAGGCACCTGTGACCCTACAGGATAAGCACCAACGATGATGAATGAATGAATCAATGAATCAATGAATGAATGAATAAACTTTGGTACCCACTTTACCAAAGTATTGTGGTACACACCAAAGTACTACCACGGTACCAACAGAAGTGCCATAGTACCTACCTTGGCACCTACCCTGGTACCACCATAACATTATGGGATATTATGGTATGTACTATATGTTAATCTAGAGTACTTTTCTTATTTTAACCGACTTTTCATTAAGATGGGACAGATTCCGTCTTCGCAAGTCATTTCTCTCACACTAAAGAGAATCTGTCCATCCATAATTCCACTCATTTGCACCCAGTTCACGGGTGTTGTATTATTTGCTTAATCTCCATGACAAACTCAAGCGTTGCGACCTTCCTCGGACACTGCGCAAATTTGCATCAGTTTTGTTCTATACAAAGGTCCAAAACTGACGGAGATCAAATTTCTGTCAAAAAAATAAATAAATCCCAGAAGTCTTTTCAGCTTCTGTAACATGTTCTGACTGAGCTGATTTATTTATGTCACAATGTGTATTTTCATGAAAAAACTTTGACAAAAATCCTGAAAAAAGTAACTTTTTTAAGCTAGCTATATATACTGTACTGCACAACACATTTCCACACTACGAGCACTAACCACTACACCACCACGGTGCGACCAGATGTGTTGCTAAATTAACTTTAGTCTTTTTAAATATTCCTGGCGTTAAGCTTAGCGTCACCCTACAGTGTGTCCTGCTTTTCAGAACTGGACCTAGCCCCGCCTTTATTTGCGTTCTCTAAATATGCTTGTTTGTTTGCATCCAAAGACATTTTCAAGGTAACGTTTGGGAGGAAGAAAGTCAGAAATGAACCCTGCTGCGTTTTTCCAGCTGGTTCTCTCAGGTAAAAAGTAAAAATTTTAAAAATATATAGCACAAAATAAATAACATTATTTAGAAATATTGAATATTTAATATTTTTCAATGTATTTCTTCCTCATTCATTTACTTTTCTATCTCTTCCAGGCGCCTTCTGCATCGTTTCTCCTGTGCCATGGCAGTACTTCTACGTGAACCAGGGTATGACCTGGTACAATGCTCAGAACTACTGCCGAACTAATTACATCGATCTGGTTACTGTACGCAGCACGCAGGAGGCAAACAACATGCTCACAGTCGCATCAGCTGCAGCTCCTGGGTACGGCGGGTCTGTGTGGCTCGGACTCCACAGGACCTGGTCCTGGTTCACAGGAGAACCTTTCCAGATTCCCTGGATCTCCGGCCAGCCGGACGAGGGAGACGATGGAGCAGCATGCGGAGTGTTGAACGGAGTGGGAATCGGAGACTGGTTCTGTTCGACTACTCACTACTTTGTCTGCTATGATGGTAAAAATGTGTTTAAACTTGCTTAAAATTTAATTAAGTTGTTAAATAACGTATTAATGTAGTGTAGCGGTGTGTATTTTCTGTTAAATATATTAATATGATAAATAAGTGTTGTCACTGTAAGCAGTGGTCTGGTTAGGTAGAGCTGCCAACTTTTCACAAAAGTTTGGAGCAAGATTCTTGAAAGACATTGGTTCTGCACACAGACCCACACACACACACACACACACACACACACACACGACACCATCATTGCTCATGCCCTGCCATTTTGTCTAACACTAAGCATACATCTTACAC
Organism: Clarias gariepinus; assembly: GCF_024256425.1. Lineage (NCBI taxonomy): Eukaryota > Metazoa > Chordata > Actinopteri > Siluriformes > Clariidae > Clarias > Clarias gariepinus. The sequence continues at coordinate 35,982,433 of NC_071107.1, forward strand.
CGCACGGCTCAGGTTCTGTATATTTTAGCAGCGCAGGACTAAAGTACACCAGCCAGTACACCAGCCGGTACACCAGCCAGTACACCAGCCAGTACACCAGCCAGTACACCTAAATGCTCTCCAGCAGCTCTATGTAGGGCAGCAGGGGTGTAGCACAGAACCCTGAGCCCTGTACATTGTGATCTCAATGGGGCCTGGGTTCCTTTTTTTCTAAACCATATCTCTCATATTTCATTCCGGAATTGAAAGGTCGCTCAACTTTTTTCTCCCATTACGACACCCCTGGCGAAAAATAATTTGCAATGAGTTTATTCAGAAATGAACAAAAGAAAAAAATGAATATACACACATTTAACCGTGCAGTCAAAAATAAAGTGACACAAACGATAAAAACTATTGACAAAGAAGAAAAGTAAAAAACAAAGGTAATAATAATAATAATAATAAAAATAATAATAATAAATCATTATTGATTTAAAAAAGTGGGAGAAGAAAGGGAAAAGAAAGAAAAAAAACTAATATAAAGTGTGATTGCGCTTCATGTCTGATTGGGAGTCTCTCTTTCTTGTGCGGGAATCTCTCTTAATCATGTTTATTAGCCTTGAAGTGTTCTTACGCATATCCTGCTACATGATTGATGCAATTATTTGGATGCCACAGTGAATAATCACATGTATTTCCTTCTTTGCATAATGCTATCTCACCTCCCTCACACACTCTTAACTCCACTATTACGACTGATCCGATTATAATCCCTTCTTTTGCGTGTGATTTCTGTACAGTAAATGTGTGTTAATGTTAATCGGACTGCGCGAATATTCTTTCTCTTCACTTGGAGAGAAGAGGCAGCGAAGGTTTGGTCTGGTGCGCTCCAGGCCTCAGTACACCTGCGTATGTGAAGGGACAATGTGAAGATTTCACTTCGAAACGAAAGCCACTTATCACTGACTCGTCAAAATGAGGCCAGAGCTCGGGGATTTTGTTCGCGTCTTCCATAGACAACTGTGTCTGAAATATGAAATTGGTTTATAAGGTTTATAATTGGCTAATAAGCTAATAAGTGATCCGACTGATTTTATTGGGAGATATAAATACATATTATGGGAGGAGTTAATTATAACAAGCTTGTATATTATTTCTGTGCTTTATTTTGTCTAGTAATAAAATAATAATCCTTTTGATTCATAATACAAAAAACATTTCCATAACAGTTATCTAAAACCCAAGCACTAAGCCAAAAGTGCCAGCCTGTGCGCCCTCTGGTGGAAAAAAGCAGCACAGCTCACCCATGCTCTGATTCAGGGTAACAAAGTTTTTACTTGTACTATTTGTCTGGGTGTGTAAAACAAGTACATAGCATTACACCAATGAATAGAACCTTATGAGGGTGAAACTGAGGGCGATAAAACAATCATTCCAAAGGTGTTCTATCGAATTGGGGTCAGGACTCTGTGCAGGACAGTCAAGTTCTTCCACCCCAAACTCGCTCATCCATGTCTTTAAGGACCGCGCTTTGTGCACTGGTGCGCAGTCATGTTACAGCTCCAGTCAGAAGTTTACATACACTTATTACGAATATTGATGTCATGCCAATATTGGGGTTTAAATAACCTTTTTTTTTTTTTAAAGTGCATCATTTAAACCTTTTTGCATGTTTTATGCTTTCAGTTATTGAAAATTAAAAATGCAATGTCTTAAAATATTTCATCTCGAGTCATCATTTACACAATTCAGTACACAACCACAATCATGGGTCGACTGCAGACCTGGCGCTTGTCCAGAAGATGATCTTCCACTTCACTTTTCTATGATACTCTTGTTGTTGTTTTTTTGTTGTTTTTTTGAGATGCAAGGTATTTTCAGTAGATTTGAGGCTTGAACACCTTACGGTTAGCCTGCTTTATCTCTAAAAAATCTATAAAACTTAAACTTTTTAATGTATTGAATCTTGATCAATATACTCTTAATCCAATTAAGCTTCAGTTTAGAAAGGTTAGTTCGTTGTATCACTTATGTTATAGCAGCTTCTTTGTCTCTAATACACTATACAATACAGCTTGTCACTGACACTATACACGTTTCATTCTATCCTCCAATAGACTCCCCAACTGCAACCAGTAATTTTGTCCTGGTCCAACTTGGTCGCAACTGGACAGATGCTGAGACATATTGCAGACAGCACTATACACAACTCGTCATCATCAGAAGCATCCAACAAATGCAACAGATAATGTCCATTGTCCCCGGTGATGCGTTTGTCGGCCTGATCTCGGCGATGTGGTCCGATAACAACTTCTTTCCATTCCGTTACTGGACTACAACATCGTCCCATGAGACGCGTGTTGTTAATAACTGCGTTGCCATGGTGATTTCCGCATCTGGTCAATGGAACGATGTTGCTTGTACAGTCGTAAATCCATTCATTTGCTACGGAGGTGGGTATTGAATTCATTTGATTGTGTCTCCTGTTAAGTTATCTGCTTATTCGCATTCATATATCTCGACCATTCTTCTTTTAGCCCCGGCTTTACAGCCTGTCTCACGGCTATACCATGCTGTAAGACATCTAAGGAACTGGACGGACGCTCAGGTCTATTGTAGAAAACGGTTCACTGACCTGGCCACTGTGGACAGTGTGAATAATGTGTCCAGTGTGATGAGTCAGGTGGATCCTATCTACACCGGTGTATTATGGATCGGCCTCCAAAGAGCGACCAGTACACGCTGGTGCTGGTCTACTGGAGATGAGCCTCTATCAGATTACTATAACTGGGCCGTAGGGATGCCGAGCAGCAGCGGACAATGTGTGTCTAACATGAACGGACTTTGGAGCAATGCTAATTGTCAGACACTTCAGTACTTTGTGTGCTACAGCGGTGAGTCAACTGATGCTCATAAACCCTTTTGAAAGTTTGGATAGATGTTGTTAACTCTAATTCTGTGAACTTCTGTGTTATAGAAGGGAAGGGTTACATCAGGGTCAACATTGCCAAAACATGGCAGGATGCTCAGAGTTACTGCAGAAGCACCTACACTGACCTGGCTCGCATCCGCTCTCCGTGGGAACAGAACCAGCTGGACAACGTCGTCGGTAGATGGGTTACTGTCTGGATCGGCTTGTTCCGAGACAACTGGCAGTGGTCGGACCAGTGGAGCCGTGGTTTCAGAAACTGGTTATTAGGACCACAGAGCGTCGGAAGCGGCGACTGCGGCGGTGTGATGGCGGGAAATTCTGGACGATGGACGAATGACAGCTGTTCCGCACTGCACAGATTCGTCTGCTACGGAGGTGAGTCTCAGCGGCCAGTTGGATCAGAGAATAGAGTGAAATGAGGCACAGAGGGGTATCTTTGTGATGTTATGTCGGCTTGCTTTTACAGATGTGGACAGATTGTACAAAACTATGCAGATTGTGAAGGTGAGATTGTCCTCCAATGGACTGGCGAACCTGGATGACCCGTCTGTGCAAGCTGCAATGCTGTTCAATGTACGTCACTGTCATGCAGTAATGTGATAACATTCTTCTTCTTATTATTATTCTTGTTATTATTATTATTAATATTATTATTATTAATATTATGTATTTTCAGCATATTGTGTTAACAGGAAAAAAAATAACGTTATTTTGTTTATTCATAACTATTCATATTAAACTTATTGGTGATTGCAACCACACAGCACTGTTGAATTCTAGATTCTGATTGGTCAGGAGCTACGAAGCAGCTTCATAACTTCACATGCTCTAATGCATTCCATTTGTATAGTAACAACTTCCATATCAATACAAGGATATGTTGGAGTTCATTTAAGGCACAACTACAGTTTAATACATTTATTATTCAGGGCCCAAGCACTATAGGGTGCGCAGGACCCTCTTGTTATCCTAAGGATTTTTTTCCCCACTCTTTTGGGCTTTTTGGGGGTCTTAACACGTTAAAAACTCATGGAAATTGGCAGACAGGTTAATATCTGCTGCTTTATGATGCCTGAGAGTCAGGGAGTGGCACGGGGCCCTCGGGGGCCCTCAGGGGCCCTCACACAAGATTTTGCTGCATAGCTCCTACACACTTGCACTTGTGAATGCGAAACCTGATACACATTTAAAGCTCATTAAGACCGATCAACTTTCATACTGCATGTCGTCCTGGCCTCAACTCAACAGGAAGTCAGTTATTTTGGGTCGATGTGATCTAAAGACATTGAGGATGGCGAGAATAATCAACAATATCTCCGTTCCACGCCATGCCACATTCAACACACTGTCACTGTCATTGCTTATTTTCCTGTAACAGCGTGTCCTGCACTCCGTGTCCCTGCGCTCTTTGCTTCTTCCATACGTTATTAATGTTAACATTATTGTAGCAGCGTAATTTAACACGTGTATCAACGTTTGACTACATGGTAGCTAATAAGGTAATCCTGTGATATGACACTTTAAAGAATATCGTATGTGGATGGCGTTTGAATTGTATCTGATTGAATTCTATTAAAATCTTTTTTTACAGATTGAACAAAAACTCAGGGCCAGCGGAATGAATCAGAATTTCTACCTGAGCTGGAGAGTAAAGACAGACGGAAGTGTGTTCCGGAAAATTCAATTACCTTCGGGGTCTTCGGGGTCTTTGGAGCCTTTGAGGTCTTTGGGGTATCTGTGAGGTTTCATTTTATATACAGTGCCGTGAAAAAGTATTTTTTACCCCTTCTGATGTTTTGTTTCTCTGCATATTTTGCAGAAATGATTAAATGATTCAGATCATACAAACAAATTTTAATATTACACAAAGATAACCTGTGTAAATACAAAATGCAGTTTTTAAATAATGATTTTATTCATTAAGAGAAAAAAGCTGTCCAAACCTACCTGACCTTATATACTGTAAAAGTAACTCCCCTCCTTTCATGCAAATTTTTTACAAAGCTGAATTCAATTTGCCACACCCAGGCCTGATTACTGCTGGACCTGTTCAATCAAGAAATAACATGTTTCACAAGTAGAACATGTCTGACAAATTCAAGCACACTAAAGAAACAGATGAGAAACAAAGCTATTGAGATTTATTTTAAAAAATTGACAAATATGCAAAAAAATAATAATAATAACATTTTCACAGCACTGTAACTATCACTGTATCTATTCAAATCAAAACATCTATTTACCGTATATATACTGTAGGACCAAGGTTCACAATCTGGGATCCACAACCTCCTCTAAAGGGAGGGTCAGAGGGATTACACAAGGGTTTGTCGAAATGATGTTTTCTCTTCATGTTAAATAGGATAAAAATGACACACTTACCGTATAATTAAAAAGTCGGAATAGACAACTATTTAAAAAGATCGATTTATTCTTTTGTTTTGTGTATATGGACTTTGTTGTGAGGGAGGCTCAGTTTTTCTTAGGTACAAGCATGGGGGGAAATAAAGGTTGAGAAGGATGTCTCAATGCTGTAGGATGTCTGTTCACAAAAAAGCAGAGAAAGATTAGTCATATTATGTAGAGCATTACTATCATTCTTCGATTCTGTACTAAATAGCACTTGTTACATAAACTACATACTCATAAGACAAATAAAGGCTTAGATCATTTGCTACATGGTGTTTGAAAAAATGAACGCAAGAAAAATAAATGAAATGTTGGATCGCAGGTTTTTTTTGGGGCACTGAGTCTACAGCATTCAGTCACACGGGGGAGCTGGTTAGTTTCTATCATGACTTTGCAGTTAGAGTGTCTGTGAACTCTCAGAAATGGCTAGTTTACCATTTAATGTAATAAAGTGATGTGTAAATGGCAATTAAAATAATACATGTGTTTATGCACAAATAAACATTTCTCAGATTTCACATTCTCTCTTGTGAACTGGGTTGTGATTGTGGTTTGTCGTGAGTTGAGAGTTATGCCTATTTTCTAATTTACACTCATATCACAACGATGGGTTTAACAAAGAAACTGGTTCTCATGAGGACCTTCTCAGGAAAGCAAGACCCAAACTGAGCTCTGCTGCAGAGGAGAAGTTCATTTAGAGTCACCAGCCTCAGAAATCACCAATTAACAACCAGCACCTCAGATTAGAGCCGTTATGAAGCTTTACAGAGCAGAAGGAGCAGATAAACATCTCAATATCAAGTGTTCAGAGGAGATTATTGTGTGTTTTGGATAAACGCCTTCAGTGTTGTTTTACAGTGTAGAAAGAAATAAAAATCAGGAACGACCATGGAGTTAGAAAAGGTGTCCAAAGTGGTATTCTATTATATTGTTATAATAGATATTAGAAACAAAATCTCTCCTGACTAATACGTCCTGATTTCGCCTCTGCGTGAGATTTATAGCGTAACGTTTCGGGGGCAGGTTTTGGTTGGCAAATGTGGCCTTGGAGCGTCAGGCTGAAGATAAATCTCAGAAGTGATTTGTTACCTGATTTACATCAGCTCTAAAGAGGTGTATAAGTGTAGTTAAAGGACAAGCCAAATTCCAATATAATCCTGACCCTGAAAGCACTTAAGACATCTGAGTATAAACTAGGCATGGGAAAAAAAGTGACCTTGCAAGGAAATACCTGTGGGAATGGAGCGTGTAGAGAAGGTCCGCTCACCTTGCACTGTCTGGCTCTGTTTCTAATGCCCAGGTCTATATTTCTTGAAGCTCCTGACATTCGATCCAATTATTTCCATCTGCAGAACCTCTAAAATGATGCAATATTGTTTTTTTTTTTTTTTTACTTGCTTGCTATTTAATAAATAACACTGTAAAAAGTACTGCAAATGCCTCTAATTCTGAGCTTTTAACGAACGCTGTATGTCTGTAAATGGTGATCTCGACTGACAAGGTGACTCTGAGCTAACTGCAGTCATTTCTAAAAAATTCAGCGAGAGTGAAATGCCTGGTCCTTGAAAATCATGACTTTTCTGAATAATTGTAATAAAATACTTTTATTTAAATAAAAAGAGAGATCTTAAATATACTTGCATGTGGAATATAAATCCATTTTATTATGTTGGCTTTGTATCTACGATGTACTCTACTTTTTAAAAAAAGAACAAATGCTCCGCCTTTATTTGCATTCTCTAGATTTGCTTGTTTGTTTGCATTTCAAAAGCTATTTGAATTAAATCATTTATTCTTAGTGTGAAAATTTAACAGTTCAGAGGAATAAACTCACACTGTGTTTTTTTCTCCTGCGGGTTCTCTCTCTAGGTACGAAATGTGTCTAATCTGTTTGTGTGGTTATGAATATGAGCAAATTTGTAAGCAGGTTGTCTGACTTATAAATTTTTTGTTAGATGTAAAAAATCTTGAAAAGTTACATACAATTATTTGAAATATTTTTCTATTCATACATGAACGCTTTTACTGCAAAATGAGATATTGCATCTCATTTTTCAAATGAAGCAAGAAGTATTGCAAACTAATTTTCCGTAAGTCACAGGGTCAATAACCACAAATGGAGAAATATTACATCACAATTGTTTTGGTTCAGTGTGAATTTCATGTGCTTTTGCAAAATGCTATACAGTAAATTGATCTCTCAGAGTTTTTTCCCAGTGAATAAATCAGTTTGCAGCTGTGTTTGTGATTATTTAAGTATAATGTTTAGTAACATTATTATGTTGGTTAAGTTTTAATTAAGACTAAAGCATCTTTTGCTAGGGTTAGGGTTTGTAGTGACTCTAATACCAAATAGTAAGAACAAATTAGAGCAAGAAAAAAAAAATATTTTTTTGCACAAAATATTTTTAATTACAAATATTGTTGAAGAATACCGAAGCCTTTAAAATTATAAAGTCATTTTATTACAAATGGCTACTTGAGAGAAAGAGAGACAGAGAGGAGAGAGAGAGATACAGGAAGTGTATGTAAAACAAATGAAGCAACAAGAAGAGGAAATTTTGCTGCACAAACAGCAAGATAACAAACTTCTGCTTCATGTGATTGTTGTAATTGCTCGACAGAGATGAAATACATTGATTTATGTTTGCTCTATATATACGAGGTGGTATCAAAAAGTCTCAAGATTTGTTTTGTAACACGGCAACAGATGGCACACAGGCACAGTGCAAGTCAGTGTGCCAAAAGACATCGTCATGAAATTCTTCGTGAATGTGGGCGACGTGAGACGTTTGACATGATTTCGCAGAAAAGTTTACTGCAATGAGTTGTTCGAGGTGTTTTTAATGTCACACGCACTTCAAGGGTGAAAGAACATCACTGGAAGATGATGAGAGATCAGGAAGACCTTTAATGAGCTCAACCCCCCAAAATGTCGAAACCATTCAGTAACTTCCGCACGATGATCGTCAAAGAACAATCCACAACATTGTTGCCATTGTCGGTGTGTGTGATACGGAATAGTCCAGGCAATCCTCACGTGTGATGTGAACATGTGTCATGTTGCTGCCAAGTTCGTCTGCTGATCCAGGAGTAGGAGGAACATTGCATCAACACGCGTCAGCGTGCCGTGGATGACCCGTCCTTCATGTCGAGGATCATTACCGGTGATAAAACTTAGGTGTACGGGTAACGACCCTGAGATGACCCTGATCTTCACAGTGGAAGAGCCCATCATCTTAACAACTAAGAAAGGCGAGGCAGGTTCGCAGCTCGACCAAGTGCATGTGACATTTGTGCAGCAAGAATTCGTCCCCAGGGACCAGACTGTCACTAGAGAAGTTTTAAGGCGTCTGAGGGGTAACATGGTGAAAAAACTGAGCTAACCTCGAAACTTTTTGTACCCCCTCGTGCACACACACACACACACACACACTACACAGAAATTGCCCTTATCTTTCAATGTTGCTACTGCCTAATTTTAAAAAGGACCAAACAAGTGTTTTAGGTAAAAAGAAAATAATAATAATCACGTTAATAACATGAAGTGATTTGTGACATAATTATGGAAGGGTGCTTGTAGTCGTAAATAAAGTTGTGTAATACAGCAGCCGCGCGGAACCATTTAGAGCGCGTTCATGTCGGACGGTTAATAGTGTTGCACACGGAGCGGAAGCGGAAACGGAATACAAGCAGACCAGTGTGTTACAAACATGTAAGGTTAAAACCTAAAGAGGAGAAAACGAAAAGAGTTTATTCTTCTTATTTAAGGAGCCGTGAGAAGTTTTAGACTCTTAAAAGTCGGCGTTTTAGAGGTGGGTTCTGGTATTGGTGTTTTGTATAAAAATATTTATATCATAGTTCGTGGAAAATAGTTAATATATAATAGGTATTATTTATTTCATTAGGCAGATAATTTACTTCTACCTAATTAATGTTATTTAAAAAATATTTAAAATTAACATGGAAATTATTATTATTAACATTAAAGCCAAGATTCTACAGATTATTAATACAATAAATATTATAAATTATAAAAAATTATAAATAATACGTATCTCGATTCTATTATGTGGCAATTCATCTATTACACTACTGACTCCAAAATAGAGTGATTTTTAAAAATATCTATTTTTAATGTGCTGTACATGTTTGCATTTGAGGTGTTAAATGTTGCAGTTCCTCTGTGATCCTGCAGGGGCACTTTAAAGTAACACATTAGCTGGCACCACAGCGCCCCTTGTGGTAGTTACGAATTATTAAAGTTCGAGTAGAATTGTAACAAAATCTGAAGAAAAAAAAACAGGAATATTAAGTCGTGATATTTATGAAATCCCAATACAATTTAAATCAGGATCCGCGTTCCTTCCTGATATCGTATTTGGTGATTTCCATCTGTAATAATTTTGCATACTTAAAGAAAGAGATCAGTGACTGCAAAGTGTTGGTAGGGGAGAGTGTAGCCAGACTACACAGAATGTTGGTGTGTAAAATAACCCTGGTGGTGAGGAAGGCGAAGAGGACAAAGGCAGAGCAGAGGACAAAGTGGTGGAAGCTGAGAAAGGAAGAATGTTGTGTAGTCTTCAGGGAGGAGTTGAGACAGGCTATGGGTGGTCAGGAGGGGCTTTCAGTTGACTGGACAACTACAGCCAATGTGATCAGGGAGACAGGTAGGAGGGTACTTGGTGTATCATCAGGTAAGAGGAAAGTGGACAAGGAGACTTGGTGGTGGAATGAGGAAGTCCAGGAGTGTATACAGGGAAAGAGGCTAGCTAAGAAGAAGTGGGACATTGAGAGGACTGAAGAGAGTAGACAGGAGTACAGGGAGATGCAGAGTAAGGTGAAGGTAGAGGTGGCAAAGGCCAAACAAAGAGCATATGAGGACTTGTATGCTAGGCTAGACAGTAAGGAGGGAGAGGTGGATCTGTACAGGTTGGCAAGGCAGAGAGATAGAGATGGGAAGGATGTGCAGCAGGTTAGAGTGATTAAAGATAGAGATGGAAATGTACTGACAGATGCCAGGAGGGTGATGGGAAGATGGAAGGAGTACTTTAAGGAGTTGATGAATGAGGAAAACGAAAGAGAACAAAGAGTAGAAGAGGTGACTGTTGTGGAACAGGAAGTAGCAAATATTAGTAAAAGTGAGGTGAGAAGGGCGTTAAAAAGGATGAAGAGTGGAAAGGCTGATGGTCCAGATGACATACCTGTGGAGGTATGGAAGTGCTTAGGAGAGGTGGCAGTAGAGTTTCTGACAAGTTTGTTTAACAAGATCTTGGAGAGTGAGAGGATTCCAGAGGAATGGAGGAGAAGTGTATTGGTGCCAATTTTTAAGAACAAGGGAGATGTGCAAAGCTGTGGCAATTATAGAGGTATAAAGCTAATGAGCCAGACAATGAAGCTGTGGGAAAGAGTAGTGGAAGCTAGGTTAAGAGGAGAGGTGAGCATTTGTGAGCAGCAATTTGGTTTTATGCCTAGAAAGAGTACATCAGATGCAGTATTTGCTTTGAGGATGCTGGCGGAGAAGTACAGAGAAGGTAACAGGGAGTTGCATTGTGTCTTTTTAGATTTAGAGAAAGCATATGACAGGGTGCCAAGAGAGGAGCTGTGGTATTGTATGAGGAAGTCTGGAGTGGCAGAGAAGTATGTTAGAGTGGTGCAGGACATGTATGAGAGCTGTAAGACAGTGGTAAGATGTGCTGTAGGTGTGACAGAAGAGTTCAAGGTGGAGGTGGGTCTGCATCAAGGATCGGCTCTAAGCCCCTTTTTGTTTGCTCTGGTGATGGACAGGATGACAGATGAGGTAAGACAGGAGTCCCCATGGACTATGATGTTTGCAGATGACATTGCGCTCTGTAGCGAGAGCAGGGAACAGGTGGAGGAAAATTTGGAGAGGTGGAGGTATGCTCTGGAAAGCAGAGGAATGAAGGTTAGCTGCAGCAAGACAGAATACATGTGTATAAATGAGAGGGACCCAGGAGGATCGGTGAGGCTACAGGGAGCAGAGGTAAAGAAGGTGCAGGATTTTAAGTACTTAGGGTCAACGCTCCAGAGCAATGGAGAGTGTTCAAAGGAGGGGAAGAGGCGGGTACAGGCAGGTTGGAATGGGTGGAGAAAAGTGTCAGGTGTGTTGTGCGATAAAAGAGTATCAGCGAGAATGAAAGGAAAGGTGTACAGGACAGTGGTGAGACCAGCAATGCTCTACGGCCTAGAGACAGTGGCGCTGAAGAAAAGACAGGAGGCAGAGTTGGAGGTAGCAGAGCTGAAGATGTTGAGGTTCTCTTTGGGAGTGACAAGGATGGATAGGATCAAGAATGAGTTCATCAGAGGGACAACCCACGTTAGATGTTTTGGAGCTAAAGTCAGAGAGGCCAGATTGAGGTGGTTTGGACATGTTCAGAGGAGAGATGGTGAATATATCGGTAGAAGGTTGCTGAGGTTGGAACTGCCAGGCAGGAGGTCTAGAGGAAGACCAAAGAGGAGATTTATGGATGCAGTGAGAGAGGACATGAAGTTAGTTGGGGTGAGAGAAGAGGATGCAGAGAATAGGGTTAGATGGAGGCAAATGATTCGCTGTGGCGACCCCTGAAAGGGAACAGCCGAAAGACAAAGAAGAATAATTTTGCATAATTAGAAAAATAACTTTTAATGTACTTAATGTGTTTTATTAGAATTAAAATATTTATTTCACTGTTGGAAATTTTGTCAGGAAAAATGTTTGTTGGATGGTTGTTTTGAGTTTAAAAATGTTTTTCAAAAAAACAAAAACAAAGGCACTTAACATACTTTTAACCATAATGAAGTTTTTGGTGGAACTTCAGTCATAATATTCTTCTGATTAGGGATAGAAATGTAATGTATAATGGTTCTTATTCAGCACAAATTTAATCCGTTTTGGAGGCGACTTCTTGATGTGAAATTTTATATTGTAAAACGCATTTTCCCATAGGAAATAATGTGAATGCAGAAAATCCGTCCCAGCCACCCAAAAATATTACTGATATTACCAATTTCCAACACTATAATCATATTATTGCAAATTAAAACAATGAAAAATTTTGAAAAGAAATGTAAATGAAGTAAAATATAAAATAAATGGATATTAAACCTCACTTAACCTTAATTTATGATTCTTTTTGGCACCGGCTAAAAACCAAACTTAAAGTGGCTCCCTTTTCTTCTTGCTACCATCCTTGCTAACATTTTTTGGGAGCCATGGTGCGGTTTCTTCACTAAATCTTGCACCAAAAAATGTAAACTCACTTCTCTTGGCTTTTACGCATATGCGAAATGCAAACATGATGCACTGGCTCAAATAAGTTTTAAGCGTCTCCCGGTCGTACGCGTACCTTGGCCAGCGTTCGATTCAGTTCGTTCACTCATATGCCGAAAATGTTTTACATGCTGAGAAAATTTTCTTGCAATATTTCAGTTCTTAAGGTGAAAATTTTTAAGGCGGGGTTGTTCATATGCCGTACTTAATTCATGAAATATTGGTTTTAAGGGAAATTAATGTCTGTGGAGTTCGCATATTCTCTGCGTGCTTGATGGGTTTCTGTTCTGTATGAGTTTTAATAGTACAGAGAATGTGAAGATTGATCTGGGGTCAGTTATAAATGTCCTGACCGTTACCCTTTTTTCCTTTAAAATTGTCCCTCATTGAATATTGTCTTGGTTCTGATTTTCTGCTGCAAGGCTATGCCAATATTGAGTACAACTATACTCTTACATAAGTGATGACTAATTAATTAATTAATACTTAATCATATAAGTGGCTACACTTGAGTTGTGGGTGGGGCTGTAATAAAATTTCCACAAATGTTAAGCAACATCAGGTTTAATTAACCTTGCAAGGATTTTTCTGTCCCATCAGAAAGCGCCAATACTTATGCTCCACTCTTATGGATTCCCTCAAAGACACCTTCGAGGCGCTGTCGATCTCCAGACGCTTGCAGCCCGACGATCCTTCGTACGTCTTGGACTTGAGTGTTTCCCCTGTAGACCTCGTCGCCGTGTCCTGGTCCAGTCACGCTGTTCGCCTGCATGCTAAAGAGACCCTCCGCGTTCTGGGAGAGTATCAGGGCCACACAGGGGCCGTGTTCGGGGTTCGGTTTTCTCCGTCTTCGTCCGATCTGCTCTATAGCGGCTCTTCAGATGGGACGCTGCGATGCTGGGACGTGCGTCGGCCCGGTTCCTCTGCGGTCCGAGTGTTCAGGAGTGACCCGGATCACTCGTACTGTTCGTTCGACGTGAGCTGTAACGGAACGGTGGTGTGCGCTGGCACAGAGCAGATGGCTGACGACAGCTTCCTGGTGTTCTGGGACTGCCGGATGACGGGAGGTGGAGCCAAACAGAAAGGGCTACTAGGGGTTTACTCGGAGTCGCACAGTGATGACATCACAGCTGTGCGCTTCCACCCGAAACAGTCCGACAGGCTGGCGTCGGGTTCGACAGACGGCCTGGTGAATGTGTTCGATCTGAGTTTGGGAGAAGAAGACGACGCCCTCGTCACCACGTGCAACTGTGACTCCTCTGCTAGCGCCCTCTGTTGGTCAGGTAGGCAGCTTTTGTCTTGTCTTTTGCTCACTGTTAAATATTTTTCATTAATGTGTAATAATTACGTTTTTAAAAATGATTTCAAATAATGGATTCACCAAAATAATCTGATTTGTTGTTTAGGTAAAAATCATGACCAGCTGCTGTGTGTGACTCACGACGAAGGCCTCCGTCTGTGGGATTTGTCTCGTCTGGACAGCGACGACTCGTTCACGCTCTTCAGTTCATCCGACGCCCGAACTCTCGTCTCTTTACCCAAAGGAGCGTCTCTTGACTACTTTGTGGGCGGAACGTGGCTGGAGGAAGCAGGCCGACTGGTCGTGGTGGGCGGATCCCACAACGGAGAGCTCCACCTGCTGGACTGCACTGGCAGTGAACTTAAGCTGATGAAGTCACTGATCGACGGCCATTCGTCCACAGTGAGGTGTTTCCAGTGGGACACGGTGGACGGGGCCTTGCTGACGGGCGGCGAGGACGGCCAGCTGCTGCAATGGAAGGCGGGAGCCGAGGAGATCAGCGTGGGGAAGAAGGACAGCTTTAAAAGCGTCTCGTCCATGCAACTGAAATCAAAATCACACAGGAAGCAGGAAGTGACAAGAGAGAAAAAACACTGATTTTACTTTTCATCCTTTCTATAAAGGATAATAGTTTTTAAATTTCTAAATATGGATTATATTTTAATAAAATATTATACTGAACATACTTTACAATCTTTCTTGTGGTATGGAAAATTAGTAATTCAGAGTGTTGAATACCTTTGTGTGTGTGAGTGCAGTTTGAAACTTTTTTTCTTTCTTCATCTTTGTTAAGAAGAAATGTACAACTCAATAAATAATTTAAACTAAATATAATTGAAATAAGACTAAAATAAAACAACTGGGCCATCCAGAATAAAAAAACCCTAGGGTTAAATCAGTACGAATTTTCCTATAACAGGAAATAATTTTATATTATAAATAACTATATTAAAAATAATTATAATATAAATAACTATGAGAACCTGAGTATTTTACTCCTTGCATATAAACTGTAACATGACACTGATATGGCAGTGAGTATGTATTGTATGTGTGTTAAACCTGTGTTAAATACTTTTTATACCTTTTAAACATTTCAACCTTATTGTAAGTGTATTGTTAAAGACTAGGGTTTGCCTTTTTGTCTTGAATTCTTGGAGGCGGCATGTGGCTTAGTGGCTAGCACTGTTGCCTCGAACCTCCAGGATTCGATTCCCACATGGTGTGTGTGTGTGTGTGTGTGTGCATGTTCTCTCCGTGCTCTGTGGGTTTCCTCTGGGTGCTCCAGTTTCCTCCAACAGTCCAAGGGTACTTGGCGTTCCCACACACACATTGCCTGTAGTGTGTGTGTGTGTGTGTGTGTGTGTGTCCTGCTGACTCATGCCCTAAGTCTCCTGGATAGGATAAAGCGTTATAGACAATGAATGAATAAGTGGATTGTTGGATTAACAAACAACCAGAGGAGTCGTTTGTGCGAGTCGACTCTCCTTTCTCATAGACCTAAATGAACCGATTCATCAAAGAGTCGACTCCTTAGAATCTTATTTGGTAAAGATGCATTCTCGGTTAGAAAAAGAAAGATTTAGTAAATCTCGCTCTTCATGTAAGTGAGTGAGTTTAAATTTTCACTAGATGATGAGTGTGTGTGTGTCGGTTTCATGCTCGAGTGAATAAAATCTAAACGATTCTCTATTGAAAAACAGAAATGAACCGTACACCAGTGGGTGGTTTGGTTTCTTTGAAGCATTCAGTTCAAGTCTAACTTCATTCCACTTTTTCACTGACAGCAGTGTGTGTGATTTTTTTTCCCCCGCCTTTCCTTTCTCTTCACGTCTTTTCTTCAGCTCTGTACTCGGCAACCTATGCCCGTTCTGCTGCGCCTCGTGATTGACATATACGCAGACTAATCGCGTCACTGCTAACCTTCAAACCGACCAATCAGCATTGGGTATGGGCTGGCACTCCAAACCAGCACGGTTCAGCCCTGTCTCTCTCTGCCATGGACTCACCAGCCCCGCAATATTGACAATAGGGTGAAACGGTTTAAATACAATTACACACTGAATAAAGAAAACTTACCGAGAAGGAAGAATAAGTCAGGCTTACACACACACACTGGATTTTTGGATTCCATCATCAGGAAATGTGTTTATTTTAACCCGCATCTTTCTTTTTCTTTTCTTTTCTTGTTTTTTTTTTATGCATCCATTGATGGGACACGGAGGATTATTTCACTAGCTCGTCTGTAAGGATTGGCATATCTTCGTTTTTTTTTTGTACATTTAAGCAGAATCGGGAACATATACACATATACATAGACATATCTATTTTTAAAGGAAAGTAAATAAATTAAAAACAATAAAAATCAAGGTGTTTTTACGGGATCACTCCTTCTAACCAACTCATTCGTTTCACCGAGGATCAAAAGGTAAAAACAAACTAATATCTTTATTTTAAAAGGTGCTTTGTGTTTGATTTTTATTAAATGTAATTAATCTGCGCTGATTGTTTTGTGTTTCTCTTGCTAGCAAGGCGCGAGCTTGGAATTCGCTTAGCATGCTAGCTATCTGCGGTGCTAAGATACGTGTTTTTTTTTATAAACACGCTCGCTAAACATAAATAATTATAGACATGTAAAGACACTTCGCCTTTTCGTTATAGTTTATTTAAAAAAATAATTTAAATACAATAAAAGATGAAATCACAAGCTATCCATGTTTTGCGCTAGCTGCGAGTTATTAAGCTAGCTCGGAGTTTTGCTAACCCTAACCGTTCACAAGTCTGTATGATTTATCTTACGTCCTCCACATGAAATATATTAACCCTTACACCATATAATTGTTTAAAATGAAGATGTTTTTGGTGAGGCGTTTTGTGACGGTCATGACTTGCTAATCATGCTAATCGCCTGTGTGTAGGCCGCAGGATGGAAAAGGCACGCGCACTAAGTAGTGTGTGTACGGAGGCAGGAGGTGGGCGTTTGGGATACGGCCCTGTGACTTGGTGACTCGGGCCTGTTTCTGCTGCGGTTTATTCATTTACTCGAGTGTCTTTTATATGCGTTTTTTTCGTGAAATACACATAAATTCAGTAATATAATAATACAAGTCCTTTTGTTTGTTTAAACATTCAAATGTATGATTTTGTTGTTGGTCAGTCAGAGGAAAATATTTTCCGTGACTCATTCTGTACTAGTCTTGTGTTCGTCCAATCAGATGCTCTGAGGAAATTAAAGGTCCCGCCCCCCAAGTTCCAGTACATGCAGTTCGTTCTGTCTCTCCAGTTGAGTGAATATGTATATATTTATATAAAAAAGGAAATTCAATCATTTAAAAATACAGTTTAAAGGTTGAAAAAACTGATTGCAAAGCACCTCGTCCTTATCTTTAAGCTCCAAGCAGAACGAAATATCTGGACGTTCAGACAGACACAGCTCAGATATAAACGATTCTGTCTCGAGCGCAGAAGCTTCCGAGTGTTGCAAAAGAAACTCCTTCCTATGGCGTTACGTTATAAAAAGAATTTAAAAATCTTGAGTTAAATGCCTCCGATCTATCTTTTGTTAAATGTCTCAGTTTTTTCAAAACTCTGGGAGTAAAATAGTCTCAAACCCACTCATCACACAAAATCGTGCGCGTTAGAAGCCGCACGTGGCCACATTCTTTCGGTCACTCAAACCACAAAACTAAACTCGAGTGTCTGAAACTCAAGCAGGAGAGACACTAACTTATGCACACGCGCATGCTTATGTACCTAAATGACTGCTTCCAGATGTTCAATATTAGTACACCCACTTTTATTACAAGTTAAACTAGTAGTACTTATTTATCAAAACAAAACCATGCTAAACAATTCATGGTTAGTTTAAATTATCATTGTGATGTGACAAGATAACGTACTAAGATAACGTTTATCTGTATGGAGGAAAGACCAGCACCATGATGTCACTGTAACAGCAGGGTGTCAAAAAAAAACAAAAAACCACAGCTACGTCCAGCACGCTCTCAGCAAGTATGCTGATGCTGGCGAAGGCTGTGGACAGGCGTGACATCATCTTCCTGTGTCAAAGTCCACATCCTCAGCATTACCACACCAGCCAGCTTCTAAAGAATCACCGCAAGTCACAGTTACCTCCAGACCATCCTAATTTAGTCAAATTTTTCCTGACCAATTAGTCTCATCATTTCTCCTGCAGTTATCACAATAATTCCGGCAAAAATAATCGATCCATTCCATTTTTTATGAACGCTTCTCACACACATTAGTTTTTTTGTTTTGTTTTTTTTTAGACCCAGACCCTTATTAGATTTACTTTTGATGATGGAGGTCAGTTAAGCAAAATAAATTTCCACGAAACACCTTACACACATCTGCAAACAGTATCTAACTAGCGATGGTGTCATTTTCTGTCAGATTACACACAAGTTTTAGAGTTATATTATGTAAGAGGTTCAAGGAAATCGTACGTGTCGGTCGTTCAGACCCGAAAAACAGTGATTTAAGATTGGGCGTGGCCTTTTTTGTTTTTTCTTTACCCAGAAAGTCAGGTCCTGGTTTTGAAATCAAAAATGTCCATAAAAAATACAGAATAACCCATCCATCTCCTCTAACTGTAACAAATGTGAATCTGCAGAGGGATCCTTGGGACATCTTTTCTGGTCATGCCCAAAACTTTGAGTTTTGGAGTGAAATTTTCAGATTCTACTCTAAGGCTTATTCTTGTACTCTTGCCCCTGATCAAGCAATTGCTGTTTTTGGTTGGTCTGACTCACTTCGTGGGTTCAGTCATCAAATTAATGTATCTAAAAAAATTGGTGGTAGCTAAAAAAATTATTCTTTGTTTATGGAAAAAGGCATCAAAACCACTTTTTAAATCCTGGCTTTCTGAACTCTCTAGCACTTTGCATTTAGAGAGACTTAGACACAATCTTTCTGATAGCATTGCTGACTTCGAATCCACCTGGGAACCCTTTTTCAGTTACCTGTCAAGTGTCAAGGATAGTAGTTTGAAGTTATGACCTTTTCATGGTATGTAAGATCATTTAATTGCATGTGCCCACTGGCCCAGAAATATATGTATAACATTGTTAATCTATGTATAAAGCTGGAGGAACTGATGTAACAATGGTTTTAAAATCCTTTTTTTTTTTTTTGTCTTTCCTTCTTTGTCTTTATAGTTGTTGTTGCTTTTTTGTATTGGTTAAAAAATAAAAATATAATATTCAAAAAAAATAAAATACAGAATAATATTATGAGAGAAAATTGATGAGACATTTAAGTGTAACTAACTTAACTAAGTGAAATGTTGCTCTTCTGCTACATGTGAGAAAAAGAACAGTAATCCTGACTGAAATCTCAGATACTTATTTAAAATCCACCCGCAAATACAGTAAGGGTTGATGATGATGTGAACAGAATGTAGTTTTCTCCTTTAGTCACTGTCCAGTCGCTGCAGGATCTTTATATCCTAATCCAAGACTCCTGTCGAATTCTGACAGGATTTTATTTGGCTGTTCCGTCTAGGGCTACAGATAATGAAAACTTGAGGAAAATGATGGAAAAAATGTACGGAGGAGAGGTTGACTTGTGTGTGTGACTTGTGGAGGAAACGCAAAGTCATTTATATGCGAGTGTTTTGGATGTATGGAAGCTCACACTGGGAGGAGCCGGCCCGTCTGTCAGCCGGAGATGTTCGTGAGCCTCGTTTCATCATCGCTGTTTAACTAACGTTATGGATAGTTTTCCACTTTTTTATTTTTTCATTTTGATTAGATAACATTAGCTAGCAGCACAGTTTTATTCAGCATACTGATGAGACACTACAGCAGCTTTTAAGATTGAATATTCTTCTGTGTTTTACTCAACGCACATGTTGAGGTCGTGAATCAATCAACACACACCGTGCGTTAGTATTACTGGTTCTCTTGCTTAAGTGACAGACACTTTCCTAACGGTCCGATGTTTAGTCGCTTTAAAAGTAAAAGTGGTGAAGCGTTGTTGCGGTTTCAGCTTTCAGTCCACACATGATTAGTTATTAAAGGAAGCACGTTTCACTTTTTTCATATAAACTTGCAGAGGTTTCTCGATGGTTCATTTTTCAGATTCCTGCCTTTTTTATTTTTTAATTATTATATCATTTTTATTTCAAGCTGGTTCGGAAGTATTAAAAGTATTTCCTAAACGTGAAAATGTTGTCTAACTTGTTGTTTTTGCTTAAATGTTATGACTCATACAAAACGAGAATCCTTTTTTTTTTTTTTTTTTTTTTCCCCTGCTTACTTTCTGCTCCATTGCACCAACATCTAAAGTTAAAAAGAACAAGAATCGATACTTTTGCAAAAACACGAGTATTTGAGTAGGGCGCCATAGGTGTCTATTTTTGCAGGATCTGTGGTTTATTTTTAAGAACTTTGTTTGTTTTTACATCATAACATTTACGCTTAGCTATACAGTTCTAAAAATTGTGAAGTGATCTAGTGAACTGAATTAACTTAAAAAAATAAATTAAATTTTAAATTCCATAGCTTAATTGATGAACAAATAAAGCAATATTATAAACAATATTCAACCAGATGTTTTTGGTTGTCCTTTTAAAAATGTAAAACATGCTGCAGGTTAAAGTCGTAACGTGGTTCAAGTTCAAGTAGGCTTTATTGTCACTTCAACCATATACAGTTAGTACACAGTGAAACGAAACAACGTTTCTCCAGGACCAAGGTGCTACATGCAACATAAACTTACAACATAAATTAACAGAGAAGCTAAACAAGCTAACTAAACTCCAAGATGGCCTCGTTTTACAAGCAATATTTCTTTCTTTATTTCAACATAATGCAAAAGTCTCATCAGGTTTTAATGTACTGTAAATGTGATTTGATTATTAGTGCATTTTGATGATGTATAATTGTTCACAAATACGCCATCAGCTTTTTGCAGCTCCACCTACTCCTGTCACTCCTCCTCCTAAGCTCCTCCCACTGATTTGAAGATCCAAATACACGTTGAAGTTTGTTTCAGACGCCTCCCAGTGATGCAATTCTGACAATAAACGCACTTTGCGTACCACGTGCTCTGAGTATCGCATGTTAATGTTTACGAATTACACTACGTTCATACTCGCCAGACTTTATACAATATATTTAGCAGTCGATATCATGCATCATAGAAATGTCTTCGAGTATCTTGAAGTGATATTTTTTTTATAATTATAAATTTTTTTTTACAGTAATTTGCTTAGTTTAATCAGGAAATTAAAGAAATTTCTAAATAAAGAACCTCCTACTTTACTTTCACCGGAACGGTCTGTTTGACTGATGTTTTAATTGACAAATCACAGACCTTTACCTCGGCCACTAAAACCAGGACGCAGGGATCTTGTTTATGAATCCAGACGTTAAGATGATGATATAACGATCTAAACGGCCGTGGAGCTTTTCTAATAAACTTTGTTATTGAAAGTCTGGACTATGTTTAGACACAATGCAAGCCTCGCCGACGCAGCACCGCTGACACCAGTGTGACCCCCGGACACGTGCAGCTGGAACAGCTGGATACGGTTTTATAGAAGACAGGATTGGCCAGAATAATTAGAGTACTCAAGTTTTCAACCATTATTTCCTTGTGTTTAAGGTAATTTCTAATAAATAAACCTGTACAATATAGTTAGCAGTCGATAACCTGCATAATAAAAATGTCTTTGAGTATCGTGAAGTGATATTTTTGTTATAATCGTGTACGTCCAGCTGCAGCCAAATGTCAACATGAATTCCAGCTGGTTTCATGTAAATTACGGGAAAAAAAAGAAAAATTAAAGTGTTGAATTGATATCATCTGACTCACTAACTAATCAGTTGTTGCGTAACAAGACAGTGTGACACACAGGGAAATTATGTGACCATAAATTACAGTCACGTCGTGTGAACTGCATCACGCCTAACAAAAACACTTCGATATTGCCTTTTTAAGATTCATCGATGGTTTGACCATCCAGAAAGTGTTCGTCACGATTGGGGAAGCGAATCGCCGATGATTCATGATGACGCAAACGTTTCAGAATCTCTGACGTACGTCGTGCAGAATAAATTCGTGATTTCTCAACATGCACGCTACTCTATACATTCAGATATTATTAACTGGATTTTACGAAGGCTGAATCGTGTACAGTAATGGTGCACTTGGCAGTACGTTCTGATTACAGGCTGTGTACGAAAAAGGAAATGCAGGACAGCTGTATAAAAGCCGGCCATCGTAGATTTGGAAGAATACGTCGTGTAAGATTGAACGGAAAACGCATATCATGAATCAGCTAGGCCACATGGTGCAGGGAAGCTTCACGGTGCACGTTTTACAGTTTTAACGGTTCAGTACACGTCCACCACTTCGCTTGAGTAAAGTTTTTAAGACGATATCATGTTATTAAAATCATGTTAAAGTTGGTGCTGCACGATTAATTGCAGAGATTTAATCGCATCAGGGACTTGCACAGTTAACTAACTGCAAAATTGTAATGAGGGGAACAAATTGGTTCCATCGTGTATATTATAATATAAACCATGTAGAACATAACATGATCTCTCATATCATCAGTGTATATAACATGGCAAAAACTCAAGTTTTAGCTGACTTTTTATGTACTGTAAAAATAATTTAAATTATTCTTATATATTTAAATTGTTATTCATGTTAAGTATGTTTGCGTTTAAGGTGGTAAAAAAGTTGCAGTTTCACTATAATCCTACAGGTGGTGCACTCTAAGTTATTTACACATTGGCACGCAACACAGCATCCTGTGTAGTACAAACAAATTATTTGCTGAGTTTGTTTAGAACAGTAACAAAATATGAAAAAAAAAAATTGCATTTAATCAGCATATTTATAAAATTGGGATACTTACAGAACCGCAATACGAACTGAATCAGAACTTCGGTATCGTTATGTCGTATCAGGTGATTCCTGTGTGTCATGTTATAACGTATAACAAATGTAATATATAATTATATTTAGTAAGGATTTGATGCAGAGTTTTTCATTTAACACCTGATAAATATGAACACATTTTTATCATGGAACTTCTTTTTAATGAGATTTTTTGTCCAATTATTTGGTGTTAGCTTTTTCAATAGTTAAATATTGCAGTTAAAATCAAAATATGTAAAAAAAATAGAGATTTTATTTATTTTCTTATCAAATCATACAGTCCCTAGTTAAATCTAACAATTATCATCATAATATTTTCATCTCACATTGACTTGTGTCCTGATGATCTGCCTGGAAGCCTTTTACAGACACATGGGTTCTGTCTCAGGGTTTTTCCAATCCACTTCATTTATTTAATTGTTTATTTATATTTCCTCTTGGGGAGTACGAAGCGAAACTCAGGAATAATGCACAGCTTTGCCTTTTTTTTTTTTTTTTAAAGCAAATCAAACTTTTGTTCGAATCAATGTGCTCATGAATTGTTCACGGGCTTTAATGTGCTGCCACATGCACTTGACTCTGTTTGATGCCTTTTCACTGAGGCACTATTATTCCCACCCAAAAAAAACATCATTGTGAAATAATTACCTAATGGTAAACATTTTAGCCTTTTGAAGCTTCGAAGGAAGTAGCTTCGAGCGTTGATGTGTACAAGGTATTTATGGTTAGCTCGCTAGCTCTGGTAACAAAAGTAAGCGACTTGTCGGAAATGTCATCTGCCGTTGTTATTTTTGTCAGCCGACAGGATATGCAGTGGATCTAGTTAGGAATGTAGTGTCGCGTGCAAAAGTTTACACTCCCTACAAACAAAATGAGAAGGCTTTTAATTTTAAGAAGTTAGTGTGTTGCGTTAAATGTCTTAATAATAACAGAACACAACCATGGAAGATTTTAAAGGGTCATTCAGGACGTTTAAAAGTTATATTATGAGTTTTGTAGGTGTTTTAATTTTATGTTCAACCCTTAACCCATAACTGTGTAGTTTATGGGTTAAGGGTGTAATAAATATTGTTTTAAGGGTAATAATTGATGCTTATGTGTTGAGAAGGTACAAAGATGAATAGACTGGAAGCGATGAGGAGCGGGTCGCCGAGACTCCGCACTCAGAGTGATGTTATGTAACGCGAGCGAAGGGATTATGAGAGAAGAGAGGAGACGAGTGCGTACACGAGAGTGAATCGGAGCTTAATAGGAAGTCAACAGGAAGTCTGGTGATGCGAGAGACAGAATCCACCGAGCTGGAAACTCCGAGCGGCTTTACATCCATGCAGGAAGATGATTACGCACGGAACATAATGTTTCATTAATTAACTGATCAAACACATGCTGTTTATGAGTTTATCCGTTACTAGTGTTAAAACGTGTTGTTGTCGTGTAAAGAGTTTGTAGGAATAGTTAAAAGATTTAAGCTAAAAGTAATCTTATCAGCATCAGCACATATCTGCTGATAATTTCCCTTCGACTCAACATTTTTGTGTACGTCTATTTTTTGGAGTAAGCCATGATGAGTCGTGCCTTTGTTCGTGTTTGTCACCTCGAGACAGACGCGCTGAATTGATGGGTTCTCTTGAGTGATGCGTATAGCCACACCCCCTTCAGGCAGAAGCACTGAATTGTTTGGCTCTGTTGAGTGATGTGTAT
Source organism: Clarias gariepinus (assembly GCF_024256425.1). Classification (NCBI taxonomy): domain Eukaryota; kingdom Metazoa; phylum Chordata; class Actinopteri; order Siluriformes; family Clariidae; genus Clarias; species Clarias gariepinus. The sequence continues at coordinate 36,006,943 of NC_071107.1, forward strand.
GGCCACGCCCACCTTGAGGCAATCCTGAATTGATTGGCCAATCGCTGAATTGATTGGCTCTCTTAAGTGATGCGTATGGCCACGCCCACTACTAGGCAAAAGCACTGAATTTATTTGCTCTGGTATGTGATGTGTGACCACGCCCACCTCGAGGCAAAAGCGCTCACTTGATTGACTCTGATGATTATCGTATATGGCTACGCCCATTCGGAGAATAAAATCAACTGGGCAGACAGACATATGGACAGTCAGACGGAATTTTTTTTCCAATGTATGAAATGTAAAAATCTAAGTCTGACCAACGTACAGACAAAACCTCACCTTTATTAATAAAGATAATTGTAATTATTTTCATCATAATCAAGTGAAGATCATGTTCTTGATGAGCATCCTGTTCCAGGTTTATCGCGGCCGTGTTTGCTCTTATAGCGCGCTCCGCAATTGAGTTGTGGAAAATCTTTCCGTTGGATGCCATATGGGTCTGTGTTCATTCACCTACAGGAGCGTTAGTGAGATCAGGTGCTGATATCAGGACGTGGAAGAGGCTCCAAAAGCTGTTGACTGCGGTTGAGTTCAGTCAGGGCTCTGCGCAGGATTCTCAAGTTCTTCCAGTCCTCGCTTTGTGTACTGGGAACAGGTTTGGGCTTCTTGGTTTCAGTTTAGAGGAATTGTTTAGAGGAACACCATGGTATGAAAAGCTTTGTGGTAGCACCACACATGGTGATGGTCAGGGGTGCACAAACCTTTAATCATATTACCAAGTTAATTTGATATGTATATTATAATCATATCAGTGTTTTGTGTATTATTAAAAAGTGCAGAATGAAACTTTGAATTTATTTGAAGCTTTATTATTATATAAATGTTGTGAAAAAGTATTTGCCCCATTTGTTAAAAAATATTTTGTATATTTGTATATACACTTAAATAATTGTGATCATCAAACATATTTAAATGTTGCATAAATAAATGAACAACAAAGTTCATTTATTAAGGGGCAAAAAGTTGTCCAAACCTACCTGGCCCTGTGTGTGGCGGGGGGGACCCCTATTCCTTTTTTTTTTATTTTTTAAATTTATTTTTATTTATTTGGATAGCTGAGCTAAATTTCACTCCCCACACCCAGGCCAGATTACTTCCAGACCTGTTGAATCAAGCAATCACTTGAACAGCTTTTTGCCCTTGATAAATTCAATTATCATTTAAAAACTGCATTTTCTATTTACTCTGACTCAATTAAATTTGACCAATAAGCAAAAAAAAGTAAAAATGTTTTCACAATTATTTGTTTGTTTTTTTTAAACTTATCTTAATGTTAACAATCAATAAATATAATTTATTTATAAAGCACATTTAAAACAACTTCCGCTGACCAAAGTGCTGTACAAGTATAAAATAATGTCAGCAGGTACTATACAGGGTATCTACTTAATATTCATTGTTCACTATTACAAACCACAAGACAGAAATCCATAGGATAAAATAATAATTAAAATAGTAATAAATAAAATAAAACTAGCTTAATAAATCAAACGGAATAAAATGCACATGAAAACAAATGTGTTTTAAGCATGGTTTTAAAATGATTAAGATTTTGGGCGGCTTTCAACTGCGAAAGGAGGCTGTTCCACAGGCTGGGGGCTACTACCGGGGGCAGACTGATGAAAAAACAATGGAAGCACCGCCCCTTTCTCTCTTCCCACATCAATAGTCACTTTTGATTAAAAAAAAAAAAAGTCAAGATTATTGTGTGGAGAGTGTATGACCAGGAAGTTACTATGAGCCCATGTCATTTATTAAGGTTATATTCATTTTTTTATGGTAACGTAATTGTAATATATATTCGCTCAGTGTCTCCACTATACAGCGGTACCTCGGAATACGAACGCCCTGCCCCACAAATTTTTGCCTTAAGAACTGATTTTTGCAAGAAAGTTTCTTCAAAGCATTTTCAGCAATTACGTGAACAAACCAAATCGCTGGATAAGTTGTGCGTATGTCCGGTAGCCGTTCAGAAATTGTTCGTGTCAGTGCAAAGCCAAGTGAAGTGAGTTTTTCTTTTTTTTTTTTTTTTCTTTTTTTTGTGCAAGATTCAGTGAAGACATGGCAAAATGCGTCCCAAGAATGTTAGCAAAGACAGTAACAGGAGTCAGTTTCAGGTTGGTTTTTAAGAAGCCGGTGCCAAGAGGAATTATAAATTAAGGTTAAGTGAGGTTTAATGTCTGTTTCATATTTTACTTTCCATTTTTAAATTTTATTTATTAATTTATTTCTAAAGTTTTATTTACTTCATGTCTTTTCTAAGTTTTATTTACTTCATGTCTTTTCTAATTTACTTCATGTCTTTTCTAAAAGGTTTGATTTTTTTTATTATGCAGAAATGTTATTATAGTGTTGGAAATTGGTAATATTGGTAATATTTTTGGGTGGCTGAAACAGATTATCTGCATTTAGATTATTTCCTATGGGACAATGCGTTTTACGATATGAAATTTTCACCCTAACAACTCGCCTCCAGAGCGGATTAACCTCTTATGCTGATGTTCCGCTGTATCATGAAACATTGCAAACGCGGGTTTTCATGGTGTGAATAAAAACAAACCCAAAAGCATCAATTCTCCATGCTCTGATGCAGAAAGAGAGAGCGACCCCTTGTGGTGGTGTTTAGGCTTGCCAGGGTTGACATCCTTATGTTTTACCTGCTTAAATAAAAGCATACAGATATTTAATATTTCCTCTGTGTCTTCCAGGGCTATGTCCTCAGCAGCCACCTCGCCACCGTCAGTGGACAAAGTAGACGGGTTCTCCCGAAAATCGGTCAGGAAGGCCAAGCAGAAGCGCTCGCAGAGTTCCTCGCAGTTCCGCTCTCAGGGCAAACCCATCGAGCTCACACCCCTCCCTCTGCTCAAAGGTAACACACACACACACACACACACACGCAACTTATCTTTTCATCACACTGATTATATTGCGCTGGCTATAAGTCAGCATTATTTATTAACTCTTTAATAATCAGCTCAAAACTGCCCTTTAATGCTGGCTCCGGTTTGCACCGGACATCTTTTGAAAGCGACCCACATCTGATAGTTAGCCTCGATCCACGGCGAAATTACACATCGTCACATGACAGAGAAACCAGGAGTCATAAAACGAGAGCTTTTACATCTGACTGTTAGAAAGAGCCGACACTGGAGACTCCTTCCCAAATGTTACGAAAAAACATCTTACAAAAAAACTCTTTCCGCAATGGTGCTTTGTTGCTATGGAAACACTTTTTGTCCAATCAGAATCCAGAATTCAATAATGTTCTTATATAAAAAAGATTAAACTTTCATTAAAGAACATTCTATTTATAATCTTTAAACCTGTTAAACCTGTTAGTAACAACATATGTATGTTTTATTGTGGGCGATAAATATTAATTAACATTACGACTCGTCAGGCCGGTTTTTCATCTAAACAAACCCAAAGCCGACTTATATTGAGTCCGTGTTTTTCCTTTTCTTTTTTTTTTATGGGTAATATTTTACCTTGTGTTTCTATGACACCTGCATGTTATTTCCACACTCTTCACTGCCTCGTAAAAGCAATTTACGGACTTGACAAAACCAATCTAACGTGCCTGGAGATTTTTTTCTTCCCTGTCTCCACAGCTCGATGAGGATTATGGGTATTTAAGTAACCATTAAGTAACCCATGTCTTTATTCTGACTTTATAATGAAAGGTCACGCTCTGTGTGTATGAGAGAGAAAGAAAGAGAGAGAGAGAGAGAGAAAGTGTCGGTGTCACTCACAGCATCAGGTTATTAATACAGATCAGTATTGAGGTGTTTTATTATTTAAACACTACACCACATGTGGCTGAGCTTTTAATAGAAGGTCAGTATGTGAGAGCGCGTGTGTGTGTCTGAGTGTGTGTGTGTGAGTGAGGTTTAAGGGAGATTCTCATAGAAGGGATTTCTGCTTCTCTTCAGTGGTCCTTGAATTTCACATTGAAGCTGTTGTACGAATTGACTGCCAGTAGGTGCCGCAATTGCTTACAAAATAGAGCAAGCAAAAGAGTGTATACACTGTACGTGTGTTGACTGGGACAATGTTATCTAATGGTTTGGTAACAGCTACCAGTTTAACATCAGACCTGTGTATAAAAATAAATAAATAAATAAAACACACACAGTTTGCCTTGGAGATCTCCATCGTCAGGTGTTCTAACACTGCATGGAATTCAGTAATGTTATTTCCTCGTTAGTGTGCGTTCAGGCTACAGAGCTGCACAAAGAAACAGTAACGTCTTTGTAAGTTTATTGTTAGCAAACTTCTGGCCACCTAACTGCACTGAGTGATGTAGCGTTTCTTAAGCTATTTGCGGTCTGATCTCCCCAGTGGGACGTCCCGGCGGTCTGAGCTCCCCAGTGGGGCGTCCCGGTGGTCTGATCTCCCCAGTGGGACGTCCCGGCGGTCTGAGCTCCCCAGTGGGGCGTCCCGGTGGTCTGATCTCCCCAGTGGGACGTCCCGGCGGTCTGAGCTCCCCAGTGGGGCGTCCCGGTGGTCTGATCTCCCCAGTGGGAAGGAAAAAAGGAAACATTTTTAGTATAAATTTTGGTCACGTCTGCCCCATGGGATGTTTGTATGTCTTACTCCTTACTCTTGTTATCATTAGGCACGTGTGGTATAATACAGTTGTGGAGTGTGACATGGGAGTAACTCTCTCTCTCTCTCTCTGTGTCTCTGACCTCGAGGGCAGAAAGTTTAAAACGAGCAGTGCAAAAAATAGAAGTGAAGACAGAAAGGAACGATGCACGCCACGTGTGTGTATGTATGTATGTGTGTGTGCATGTGCGCGGCTCTCTCAGGGTGTCATTTCATTACAGCCAGGCCCTCCCCTCTCTCCACCCAGCCATAGTTTCCATGGGGTCAGCTGCGCCTGGTAACCTGATCCTGACTGCTGCTTTCCTTTCAGGACATGCACACATATCTCCACACACACGGTCACACACACACACACACATGCACGAGCGCAGTGTATCGGTGCCTCGGGTTTATACTTTTAAACACTTCACTCCCAGTCTGGCCATCTTTAATCTCGGAGAGTGTGACAGGGAAGAAAAGGCGAAGGACGGAGAGACGGCGTGGGTGAGCGGGTAAGCGGCCCTGTGTGTGTATGTGTGGGTGGTTCAGGAGTGTGAGGGGGTGTGAGGGGGTTGGGGTGGTGATGTGGGCTGGGGAGGGCAGAAGGGTGGGCAAGTCAATGCAATTTTTTCCCCTGTTCGTCATTTCACCATTTATATATTATATATTGTATGTGTGTGTGTATATATATACAGTGGTGTGAAAAACTATTTGCCCCCTTCCTGATTTCTTATTCTTTTGCATGTTTGTCACACTTAAATGTTTCTGCTCATCAAAAACCGTTAACTATTAGTCAAAGATAACATAATTGAACACAAAATGCAGTTTTTAAATGAAGATTATGTTATTAAGGGAGAAAAAAACCTCCAAATCTACATGGCCCTGTGTGAAAAAGTAATTGCCCCCCTTGTTAAAAAATAACGTAACTATGGTTTATCACAGTTAAAAGTTCAATTTCTGTAGTCACCCCCAGGCCTGATTACTGCCACACCTGTTTCAATCAAAAAATCACTTAAATAGGAGCTACCTGACACAGAGAAGTAGACCAAAAGCACCTCAAAAGCTAGACATTATGCCAAGATCCAAAGAAATTCAGAAAAAAATGAGAACAAAAGTAATTGAGATCTATCAGGCTGGTAAAGGTTATAAAGCCATTTCCAAAGCCTTGGGACTCCAGCGAACCACAGTGAGAGCCATCATCCACAAATGGCAAAAACATGGAACAGTGGTGAACCTTCCCAGGAGTGGCCGGCCGACCAAAATTACCCCAAGAGCGCAGAGACAACTCATCCGAGAGGCCACAAAAGACCCCAGGACAACATCTAAAGAACTGCAGGCCTCACTTGCCTCAATTAAGGTCAGTGTTCACGACTCCACCATAAGAAAGAGACTGGGCAAAAACGGCCTGCATGGCAGATTTCCAAGGCGCAAACCACTTAAGCAAAAAGAACATCAAGGCTCGTCTCAATTTTGCTAAAAAACATCTCAATGATTGCCAAGACTTTTGGGAAAATACCTTGTGGACCGACGAGACAAAAGTTGAACTTTTTGGAAGGTGCGTGTCCCGTTACATCTGGCGTAAAAGTAACACAGCACTTCAGAAAAAGAACACCATACCAACAGTAAAATATGGTGGTGGTAGTGTGATGGTCTGGGGTTGTTTTGCTGCTTCAGGACCTGGATGGCTTGCTGTGATAGATGGAACCATGAATTCTACTGTCTACCAAAAAATCCTGAAGGAGAATGTCTGGCCATCTGTTCGTCAACTCAAGCTGAAGCGATCTTGAGTCCTGCAGCAGGACAATGACCCAAAACACACCAGCAAATCCACCTCTGAATGGCTGAAGAAAAACAAAATGAAGACTTTGGAGTGGCCTAGTCAAAGTCCTGACCTGAATCCTATTGAGATGTTGTGGCATGACCTTAAAAAGGCGGTTCATGCTAGAAAACTCTCAAATAAAGCTGAATTACAACAATTCTGCAAAGATGAGTGGGCCAAAATTCCTCCAGAGCTCTGTAAAAGACTCGTTGCAAGTTATCGCAAACGCTTGATTGCAGTTATTGCTGCTAAGGGTGGCCCAATCAGTTATTAGGTTCAGGGGGCAATTACTTTTTCACACAGGGCCATGTAAGTTTGGATTTTTTTTCTCCCTAAATAATAAAAACCATCATTTAAAAACTGCATTTTGTGTTTACTTGTGTTATCTTTGACTAATAGTTAAATGTGTTTGATGATCAGAAACATTTAAGTGTGACAAACATGCAAAAGAATAAGAAATCAGGAAGGGGGCAAATAGTTTTTCACACCACTGTATATATATAAAATATGTATAGCAGTTATATATACACACACACACTCACCTAAAGGATTATTAGGAACACCTGTTTAATTTCTCATTAATGCAATTATCTAATCAATCAATCACATGGCAGTTGCTTCAATGCATTTAGGGGTGTGGTCCTGGTCGAGACAATCTCCTGAACTCCAAACTGAATGTCAGAATGGGAAAGAAAGGTGATTTAAGCAGTTTTGAGCGTGGCATGGTTGTTGGTCCCAGACGGGCCGGTCTGAGTATTTCACAATCTGCTCAGTTACTGGAATTTTCACGCACAACCATTTCTAGGGTTAAATGGTGTGAAAAGGGAAAAACATCCAGTATGCGGCAGTCCTGTGGGCGAAAATGCCTTGTTGATGCTAGAGGTCAGAGGAGAATGGGCTGACTGATTCAAGCTGATAGAAGAGCAACTTTGACTGAAATAACCACTCGTTACAACCGAGGTATGGAGCAAAGCATTTGTGAAGCCACAACACGCACAACCTTGAGGCGGATGGGCTAGAAAAGCAGAAGACCCCACCGGGTACCACTCATCTCCACTACAAATAGGAAAAAGAGGCTACAATTTGCACGAGCTCACCAAAATTGGACAGTTGAAGACTGGAAAAATGTTGCCTGGTCTGATGAGTCTCGATTTCTGTTGAGACATTCAAATGGTAGAGTCAGAATTTGACGTAAACAGAATGAGAGCATGGATCCATATGTGCAGGCTGCTGGTGGTGGTGTAATGGTGTGGGGGATGTTTTCTTGGCACACTTTAGGCCCCTTAGTGCCTATTGGGCATCGTTTAAATGCCACGGGCTACCTGAGCATTGTTTCTGACCATGTCCATCCCTTTATGACCACCATGTACCCATCCTCTCATGGCTACTTCCAGCAGGTTAATGCACCATGTCACAAAGTTCAATCATTTCAAATTGGTTTCTTGAACATGACAATGACAATACAACGTGTAGTAAGCGTGTGACAGATATAAGAGGGGTGTGTGTGTGTGTGTGTGTGTGTGTGTGTGTGTGTGAGAGAGAGAGAGAGTGAGCTATCAGGTTGTAGCTGCAGGTGTTCTCGGTTCCTCTGACGAGAAGAATGTGAACTATGCTGGCATTTTCTCTCTTGCTTTATGTCTGTCTGTGTGTGTGTGTGTGTGTGTGTTTCATGACTTCAGTAGCCTCACTCTAGCTAATCAGTTCCATGATTTAGGATATAAAGTGAGTGAGTATTGAGTTCAGTGTTTCCCACACATACACTAGACTCGTCCGGGTCGCCCAAGGATATTGACGTCCGCTCGATTATATTAGCCGATCTCTTTTAAAATATCTCTCGCGCGATCAAAATAAACAGGTACAGCAGCGGTGGTGACACTCGCACATGCTCTGCAGTGTAACAGTTTCACACGGATAACAGGCTCTTAAAAAAACAAAACAAATAAAAACATGAGGATTAACCTTAAGACTCGAGCAGAAGGGATTCATACGGCAGTGCAGATGATTTAAAATTAATAATATATTACAGAACGTTTATACTGCATGTATGTTTCAGACCCTGAATGTGTGCGCATGTGTGTCATACTTTACACACCTATAGCACATTTTAATATTTTCGCAATATTCAGGGTAACTATCTGTTCTCCTTCTTTCTTACACACACACACATCAGACTTTCCGTCAGTAAACCAAAGCAGTTACTACTCCATTTACAGACTATGGGGTTTTCCCCTCTCTCTCTCTCTCTCTCTCTCACACACACACACACACACACTCTCTTTCTCTCCCTCTTGCTGTGTGTGTGTAGCACATGGCTGTTACTTTATACCTGTGCCTTTTTGCTTCCTAGAAATTAGTTTTCTGAGAATCAGGGGTCGTCCTCTACACCGCACTAACACTCAAAGTTCCTTGAACTTGGCCCCGCCCCCTGCACCGATCGCTCCGGAGCTGTTGATTAGTTCTCTTGAACAGCAGCTCTGACAAATCACAGGTCTATGCAAACATGCTCCCGCTCAAACGTCACGGTTTCCATAGTAACGTCTCCTTTGCGATCAGGAAGCTGTATAATGAACAGCCCACGTATACAAGCGTAGGTATGGAGACTTAAAAAAAAAAAATAAATTGTAAGGAGGCGTTCACGTAACTTATTTACTTAAAGCGTCTGCGCTTTAAATCCATGGCAGGTTACTCGCAGGAAGATCAGTGTAGATCCGATGAGGTTTCGAAATGGGAGGCGAGGACGACGAGTAACGAGGAATGTACCGAGAGCCGAGAGCATGGGAGGAGCGAGGAGCGCACCGTGTCAAATCACGTTGGTGTCAAACCGCGCTGAAATAAAAAGCGTTTTCCCCTACCGTAAACCAATATACACAGATGGATCGAAAATGGACAACCACGTTTCTGCAGCAGCAATAACCGACTAACATCACTACGGAGTCCGTATCCCAGACCAATTTCCTGCTTACAAGCTTTGGAATCTATGAAAAGAAATCATCTAATAACCATTGATGTATTAATCAAGGCAAACCAACTACCGAAGAACCATCACAATATTATCTTCTACTGGATTCCAGGACATAGTGGAATTACGGGCAATGAACAAGCTGACATGGCATCAAGGATACCTAAGGACGTAGCCTCCGAGTGGCGCAGTGGTAAAGTGCTCGCCCTATCATCCGGAGATCGCTGGTTCGAACCCCGGGTGATGCTGTTTTTCTCTCACAGCCGGAGGCACAGAGAGAGCTGATTGGCCGAGCTCTCTCAGGGGGGCGGGATGAGAGGTACTTGGGCTCCCGCATTAATCACGGCTCTACAGCCAATCAGGGGCGTCTGTGAGCTCGCGCACGCGGAAGGGGCGGCTAGCGCTTTCCTCAGAGTGTGTTACTCCGCCCCTAACGGTGCGTGAGCGAGCAGTTCGAAAAGATGCGGTCGGCTCGCGTCACGTGGTTCGGAGGAAACATGGGATAGCTTTCGCCCTCCCGACTGAGTGGTTGTGGTAGCCTTAATGTGGGAGCCCCCTGGTGACGGGGAGGAATTGGCCACGACTAGATTGGGGAGAAAATCGGAAAAAGAATTGGACAGGACTAAATATATTAAAAAAATAAAATTCAAAAAAAAGGATACCTAAGGACCTATGCACTCAGACATCGTTATGCAACTGCTGCACAGCTGCAGGCCCGGTTACGAGATGCGAGGGGGACTAGGGTTTCCAGACAAACCATTCGCAACCGACTCCACCACCTTGGCTTGAATGCCAAACGACCGTTGCAGGTGACTCCCCTGACACCAACACACCGCCGTAAAACGTTTGCAGTGGGCACAAGACCATGTGACCTGGACAATGCAGCAGTGGTCTGGATGATAATGCTTTACCACATCGTGGCAGAATTGTCACAGCTCGACTAAGTTGGAGTGCCTCATATGGTTTGGCCATCAATGTCCCCTGACCTGAACCCCAGTTGAAGCAGAGACTGGATGATCGTACCCCACCTATTGAGTATCGTATATCAAATAAATGGCAAGCAGAATGGAAACAGGACCAAAAAAAAATTATTCGAAATGAACCTAGTGGTAGGAAAAAGAGGCTATCACCCCTTCGAATAAAGACACGACCAGGTCGTAAATACAAGGTGCCGTAAAGGCCTTACAAATGTAACCAATGTGTATTTATTAAAGGATGAAGAAGCTCCAAAATGTCAGCGCTGTGGAACTACTTTAACCATAAAACACATACTTTTCAAACACATAAAACACATACTTTTTCTTCAAATAAAACAAAGTTTTAATACCACAAGAAAACAATTTCTACCAGAACAAGATTTAAAAAACATTCTGCAAGACCAGAAAAACTTTTACAATTTCTATCTAACGGGCACCTAAAAAATCTAATGTAAAATCTTGTTCTTCTGGCAAGGACCATGCTATAATGTGATATTTATTTTTATTACATCCTTTTTTTTACTTTCCCATAACTCTCCAAATCACTTACATTATAACATTATATAAAATTGGTTTAAATAAACAAGCTTAATATTTGATATGAATCTGCCATGAAATAGCCTGAGAAGCTGATATGGCAATAAATCCTAATGCAAAAAATCTTACCTTTAACTGGTTTGTATGACAATGTGTCTAGTTCGACAAGTTTCTTTTATCTAGCGCGACACGTTTTAGACGTGGCGTCAACATCATTTCCACTGTCAAGTTCCACTTGTATAAGGGTGCTGATGTAACGGTTCACACACGAAGCACATGTGTGTTTCACAACCACACGACTTGTATGAGAGTTTGAACTTTTGTTTTGTGTGTGTGTGATCCCAGACGTTCCTGCTCAGGAGCAGCCGGATTTGTTCCTGAAGAAGCTGCAGCAGTGCTGCACCGTGTTCGACTTCATGGACACGCTCTCCGACCTGAAGATGAAGGAGTACAAGCGCTCGACGCTCAACGAGCTGGTGGATTACGTGACGGTGAGCCGAGGCTACCTCACCGAGCAGGCCTACCCCGAGGTCGTCAAGATGGTGAGCTCCAGAATTATTGGCACCCCCAGGTTTAAACATCATCAACTAGATCATTATTTTAAGTTATACATGTTTAAATCCCTCAAAAGGCTCAAGTGCAATATTAAAATGTAAATGTTTGTTTATAAGAGAATTTTTTTTTAATACGAGAAAAACCCTTTCTTTTTCTTCTTTTATATTTTTTTTACAAAACTATTTTTTTATAGTGTAAAATTATATATATATGTAATATGAATATGTAATTATAAATATTTAATAATTTCAATATTTCTAAACAATTAGTCTCTAAGATCCAGTTAAAACCAGTTTACATTAACACCAATAATTTCTTTATCATCAGACATTATTCTCTAACGCAACAATTTTTAAATAAATGTCTGTTTTGACCCTCTCAGGTGTCCTACAACATCTTCCGCACTCTTCCACCCAGCGACAGTAATGAGTTCGACCCAGAGGAGGATGAACCCACTTTAGAGGCTTCATGGCCACATTTACAGGTAGGTGTGTGTGTGTGTGTGTGTGTGTGTGTGTGTGTGTGTGTGAGAGAATGAGAATTGGGTCAGTATGTCAGTCAGTGTGTTCTCCAGCTCAGGGTCCTGGGCTCTCTTTCTGTCTCTCTCTCTCTCTCTCTCACACACACACACACACACACACACACACACATTTTCCCTCATGATTCTTCCTCTGATAGATATTTTGTGGAGAATCTCACTGGTAGCTCACCTTTAAGTTGTACTCTGGTTGCCTCAGTGCTCCCAAAACCACACATGCGCCCCCTGGTGGCAGTATTTTCCTCACCAAACGTAACATCAGTTTACACTTAATCCTCCAGACAGACATGCTGGATTTCTTACCTCGGTGTCATATGGGATGCGATGAGGCGTGTGGGCGGAGCTAAATACAGTGCGTCTGTTTTCTTGCCTACACACCGAGCTCTCATTTCGTCTCCGCATTCTTTAATTCGGACGTCTTCGTGTCCATTTTGTTTGCGCCACTTACGCACTATATGATGCGCTGGATCTCACTTCTTTGCTGTTCACATTTGATATCCAATCTCCCTCTCTGACTGAAAGTTTTGGTGCCCACTTTGCTAATCAAATCGGCCTGTTTTTTCTTTTTCTTTTTTTTCACCTTTTTCTTTCTGCTAAACACCTTGTGATAACTGGATAACTAATTTTGCTGTTAGTGTTACGTAGTGCACTTTAATGGAGAAGATATGCAGTTTGATAATTAGTTACTAGAGCTCTAATGAACTGTTTGTCTCTCTCTCAGCTGGTGTACGAGTTCTTCATTCGCTTCCTGGAGAGTCAGGAGTTCCAGCCCAGCATTGCCAAAAAGTATATAGACCAGAAATTTGTCTTACAGGTGAGTCCCGGAGACCAGACCTCGTCTCAAACGTGATCGGCCCTGCCATGTGTTGCGGCTGGTTAATCTTACGTATCTAATGTCTCTTGTTTATTTATTTATTTTTGTTCCTGAAGCTGCTGGAACTGTTCGACAGCGAGGACCCACGGGAGAGAGACTACCTGAAGACAGTCTTACACAGAATCTACGGCAAATTCCTGGGGCTGAGGGCTTTTATACGAAAACAGATAAATAATATTTTTCTACGGTGAGCGATTCGCACCGCTGCGTCATTATAACCCGTTCCTTTAAGAAGCTGTGACGTGTGTAATTATCTGTAACGTATGGATTTTAATGTTGGTGTATTTTCTCTGTAGTTTTGTTTATGAAACCGAGCACTTCAACGGAGTCGCCGAGTTGCTGGAAATTTTGGGAAGGTAGGTCTTCAACCAGCGCACGGATAATCAGCATGTTTCCAAAACACATTTGTGTGTGTGTCATCATGTGTATCTGTTTTTTTTTTTTTTTTTTTTTTTCTTCTTCAGCATCATCAACGGCTTTGCTTTACCTCTGAAAGCTGAACACAAACAGTTCCTGGTGAAAGTGTTGATTCCCCTGCACACAGTCAGGAGTCTCTCGCTTTTCCACGCACAGGTGCGTCTGTGTGCAAATAAAATGTGTCCTTTTCGATGCATTTTTCAGCAATTTGTCTACTTTTTATGATCCTGGGATGAATAAAAGGGTCCTGAGTATGTATGTGCCTGTATAAGTTCTGGTACTGATGTTATTAACTCATCTGTTTATATATCGGAGTGGGTGGGGTTTGACCAACTCACAGTGGATTTTGTCGTATGCGTATGGATTCCGGATCAACTTCTGCCCACTACACCAGGCTAGCGATATTTGAAGCAATACTGTCTTAATACCGCTGAGGTTATGAGCTGATGAGCTGAGGTTAAACAGACGATTATTTACGTTGCTGCCAGCGTAGAAATTCTCTGGACATTCTTCTGTAGTTAATACTTATAGAAGACTTTCTGATTTTATGCAATTAGAGGCAAAGCTCTTAAGTCCTCTGATCAGATCTAATATACACCGGAACATTTGACAAGAAAAGAAAAAACGATCCAGTGATTTACAGATACAGTAAGTCTTGGATTGCGAGCATAATGTGCTACTTTTAATCTAAAGCACTCGTATATCAAAGCAAATTTGTCGAAAATGATTTTTTTTTCCGCCTTCGAGGGGCGCTGTGGTAAAGTTCTCGCCCTATCATCTGGAGATTGCGAGTTCGATTTCCGGGTGATGCTGTAACGCTGCGTGACTCAGCTGGCGTCATGTGGTTTGGAGGACACACGGGATAGTCTTCGGCCCTCCCAACTGCTAAGTAGCCTTAATGTGGGGAGCCCCCTAGTGACGGGAAGGAATTGGACGCAACTAAATTAGGGAGAAAATCGGGCAAAAATAATTTTTAAAAAGATGATTCATTCCACAACGCAAAAATATTCATATAAAGTTATTAATACAAAATATGAAGTAAAAATAAAACAAATTAACCTGCACTTTACTTTTGAAAAGTGGTCACAATGTCATAGTAAATGTGCGCATGGATGTTGACTACACAAGTGATGCACGCGCAATTAGACCGAGCATTGAAGATGATTACCCATAATTCCACAGTAAGAGAGAGAGAGAAGAACCATTGGCTTAGGTGTGATCACATGACGCTTGGCAGACAAAGCGTATATGTACTGCTCGTGTTTCAAGATCTCGCTCGTTTATCAAGTTAAAATTAATAACAAATTTTTGGCTCGTCCTGCAAAACACTCGCAGCTTGAGTTACTCACGATCCAAGGTTCCACTGTGTCACGGTTGTTTCGATGCTGTTGCATTAAAGGTGGGACCATGTTGCGGTTCTTGTATAATCCTACAGCTGGAGAATTTTTTAGAATTTTTGACTTACTATGTTTATTGGTACTCAGGACGCAGGGTTAAGGAACGTGAATTTGCTGCATTGTGTGTTTTGATGCTCAGGTGTTTTGTTTCTGCTCTGTGTGTGTGTGTGTGTGTTGCAGTTGGCGTATTGTATTGTACAGTTCCTAGAGAAAGACCCCACATTAACAGAACCAGTGAGTACCCTGTGCACCTTTACTCTGCCCCCTGTCCTTTGTCACCCCGGGTTTTTTTTTTTTTCCTTGACGTCTTTCTACTTTGTGTGCGCAGGTCATCAGAGGACTTCTCAAGTTCTGGCCAAAGACATGCAGTCAAAAAGAGGTGCGTTTATTTAAGAGTGACGGAACAAGATTAAGATGAAAAGATTAAAAAGTATGAAGTGAGTGCGCATGTACAGGAGGCTGTGAGCGTCTCGGGCTCTAACGCGTCTGTGTGGTTGCAGGTGATGTTCCTGGGAGAGCTGGAGGAGATCCTGGACGTGATCGAGCCCACGCAGTTCGTGAAGATCCAGGAGCCGCTGTTCAAGCAGATCTCCAAATGTGTCTCCAGCCCTCACTTTCAGGTGAGTGACACGACACCATGCCGGACTGGAGGTAACCGGGTTAGTTTAAATAATCACTGGCCAGAAATGACGTGTGTGTGTGTCTGTGTGCGCGCGCGCAGGTGGCGGAGCGAGCGCTGTACTACTGGAATAACGAGTACATCATGAGTCTTATCGAGGAGAACTCCAACGTCATCCTGCCCATCATGTTCTCCAGCCTGTATAGGATCTCCAAAGAGCACTGGAACCCGTGAGCGCATAAATACACACACACACACACACACACACACACACACACACACACACACACACGAGTATAAATGTTTTATGCGAGTGTGTGTGTTTCTCAGGGCCATCGTAGCTTTAGTGTACAACGTCCTGAAATCCTTCATGGAAATGAACAGCACTTTGTTTGATGAACTCACTGCCACCTACAAGTCTGATCGCCAGAGGTAACACACACACACACACACACACACACACACACACACACACACACACACACACTTCTCTCGTCCTTCCTTCTGTCTCACTTTCAGTTGCTTTCTCTTCTTTTACCTTTTTTGCGGCTTGCTCTCTGTTCTTTTAATATCCGTCATTGTCTCTCTCTCGCTTTGTCTCTTTCATTCCGTCTCACGCTGTCTGAGTTGCAGTTTTCTGCTTTTTCCTTCTTTTTTTATTTCTTCTTTCTCTTACTGTCATTAGTTTTCTCCCATTCAGTCACAGTTGCTTTCCCTCCCCTTCTCTCTTTTTCTCATTGCTTCTCCCCATCTCTCTCTCTCTCTCATGCAGCTGCTGTCTATCTTATTCATTTCGTCTGTCTCTTTTTCTCTCATTTCATCATGATTGCTTTTTCCTCCCCTTCTCTTTCTCTCTTTTAAGAGTCATTTGTCCTTTATTCTGTCTCACGCTTTCTGCCGTTCTCTCTGTAATTCAGTCTCTTCCTGTTGCTGTCTCTCTCTGTCTCTCATTCAATCTGTCTCCCTTTCATGATCGTTTTTCCCACTCCATCACACTTTATCTCTATATCTCTCTCATTTTCTCTAATCTCTCTTTTTTTTCGTTCTTCTCACTATATTGTCTCAATATATGTCTCTCATTCAGTTTCTCTCTTGCACTTTTTTCCTATGTTCTCTCTGTTTCAGTTCATCCCAGGTGCTGTCTCATGCTCTCCTTTTTGTTTTCTTTGAGCTGTCTCTTTATTTCTCTCTAATTTATCTGTTTTCTTCTCATTCACTCTGTCCCTCTTTTGGCCTTCCTCTCTTCCTCGAAATCATCTGTTCGTTTAGTCTCTTTCACAATAGCGTTTTGCTACACTAGTGACTCCCTCACTCTCTCTCTCTCTTTCTCTCTCTCTCTCTCTCTCTCTCTCTCTCTCTCTCTCTCTCTCTAACCCTCACCTCTCGATCTCGTTCACAGAGAGAAGAAAAAGGAGAAGGAGCGAGAGGAGTTGTGGAAGAAGCTGGAGGACCTGGAGCTGAAGAGAGGCCTGCGGAGCGACGCCATTATTCCCACTTAACGCTGCCCCGCCTCTCGCAGCCCCGCCCCCATCCGGAACACACTCCCACGTCTCCGGCCACGCCCACGCAGGCCTTCTCGTTTTTGTTTCCGTTCACATTTATTTTCCTTTTTTTCTGTATCGTGCGACTTACTTTACTGTAGATTTCCGTCGTCTATCTCATTATTTCAGCGACATTGTAAATATTTTTTCCTGCTATATTTTTTTTTTCCCCTTCAAGAATATTACACTGAAAATGGAAAAAAAAACGGACTTTAGAAAAAAAACAAACAAACAAACAACGGAGAAAAAGAGCTCGCTCGTCCGCTGTGAAGCGAGGGATAGACTCGACCGGACGCTAGGACTCGAAACGGACTGCTAATGTGGAGAGGGAGAGAGAGGAAAGAAATCGTCTAGGAAACAGAAGCCTCACCACTGTCGTTCGAGGAGAGATGGGTTCCTGCTAACGCTCGTCCAGACACACCGTCTCACTCTCTCTCACACTGTCTCACTCTCTCTCTCTTTCTCTTTCTCTCTCTCTCTTTTTTCCATCCTTTCATCTTGTCCCTGATTAAATTCATCAGAATCTATAAATAGCAGAATCTTCAAAGTGAAAAGCCTAAATTTCTAACCAGCATCCCCCCTCTTCACACACACACAACACACACACACCATCTCATTAACAAACTTTTTTTATTTTTTTATTTCTCGGTGCTGCCAGGATTTTCTACACATTTTCTTTTTCTCTCTTTTTTTTTTTTTGTCCTTTCATTCTCCTCTCTAGATTCTGCACCAGTCTGGCACTGGTACCAGTAAACCACAAACACACACACACACAAACACACACGCCCCATTGCTGCGAAGACACCGAGGACCCAGCGTCCCTGCGCCAAACCTGAGAAGCTCGTATTGTTAGTGTGTGTACGAGTGTGTGGTGTGTACGAGAGTTTCTTACAGTGTTAAATATCGTACCTGAATGCAGCTCACTGATCTGTTGTTGATTAAACTATTAGAACCTTTAGCGCATTTATAAATATATATATAAATATATAAATATATACATCTATTTTTCTTTAGGGACGGTCACAGAGTGTTAAATACGTATTACTGAAACACCACTCGCTGTTTAATATTCTTTGTTTTTGTTTTTTTGTTTTTTCTTCTTCTTTCTCCATTTTTACTCCTTATGTTCAGATTTCGGCCTTGAATTGTTTTAGTTGTGTAGATGAGCAGCGAGAGACAGACGGAGAGAGAGAGAATGAGAGAGAGAGAGAGAGGGATTGTGAAGGTCTCTGACTCAACCAGACTTTTTTGTTTTGTTTTTTTGTGGTGAGCCTCGAATTAAATGATGACCGAAAGTCAAACTGGGTTGGAGAAATGACAAATGTTTAATTATTTTAAAAATAAAGACATATTAAATTAAACCTGTTTTGAGATAAAAAGGGCATTGCATTATAGTCTTATTTGCTTGTTTGTGTGTGTGTGTGTGTGTGTGTGTGTGTGTGTGTGTGTGTGTGTGTGTGTGTGTGTGTGTGAGAGAGAGAGAGAGTGAGATGCTGTGGAGATGTGTAATGAAATGGTGAAAAAAAATCTAAATCAGGCATTATGAATAAAATGGAAATTAAAAAAAGAAGTAATTTCTAAAATTTTAACATTTTTTACTTTTATTGTAAGTAATTCTTGTTTTATTACATCGATTGTTATTTTACCACTTTTTTAGTGCATTTTATTTGTCCTTAACATCAGTGGGTTTGAACCTGCTTTTATTAATTCATATTTTTGAAATATTTATTATTTGTATAATTTTTACATTTACTTGCCTAAAATTCAGATAAATACAGAGTGGGTGAAAAGTAACTAGGCATTAAAAATTGGTAAAGTCCATATTTCTAAAACAAATTAATTGAAACAAATTGCACCTGTCCTTCATTAAACAGAAAAATCAAATTTTTCCTGGTCAGTCAGGACATTCAGGTCGTCAGCCGACTTCATTTTATTGCCGCATAACGTGAAGAACCCAGAAGCCGTGTTGTGGTCGGGCCCTCAGGCCTCATTTTCATCCTCCGTCACTATAACGGTCGATAAATGTCGCCTGTTTAGCGTTTAAAGGCTGAGGATTGCGCTTTAGGGGAGGCTGTTGTAAAGTCCCTCTGTGAGCTGAATTAGGGTTAAAATTCAAATTAGGGCTTGTGGGTCGAGGTTCGGGGGTCAGTTCGGGTTAGGGCTCCGACATTATACAATTAGACTTTTATAAATAGACAATTAGACATCTATAAAATTAGACTTGGGGTTCTAAACATTAGGGTTTGAACTAACGCTAATATTTAGGCTTCTAGGTTTAGTGGGTGATGTACAGTGGAGGAGAATCAGCTCGAGATAAAGAGAGAGCTGGGATGAGCCGGTTCAAATCGGGACTTGTTCTGCTTTTTTATCTTGGTAAGGCTGTGAGACAGGCTAAATGTCAGGACCAGCACTTTAGTAAAATCTTACTGGATTACTTGCACCACAGAACATCTGTTCAGGCCAAGTGAAGGGTTTCTGATGTGTGAATTTTCCCACGCCCCTACGTCCACAAAACAAACCTCCTCCTTGTGCTTCTTCACTCTTTATATGCTAATACTTCATCTAATCCCGTGTCCGGAGGAATATACATACAGATCGCTCGCTTGTCTAACTGGAAAATGCAGATCTGCTTTCTATTATCTTCCTTATATGATTTACATTACATGTTAAAAAAAACATCAAAAGACTTAAAAGTGCTCTCTGATGATAAACAGTAAACTTTCGACACATCATGTATGGTTCTCTCTCCTTGTTCTGCCCCGGCCTGTAAGCCCTTCGAGCAGTAATCACTCAATCCATCCATCCATCCATCTAGGAACCTCAACACTCACACACACATTTGCCCACCACGGACAATTTGGGAACATCAATCAGCCTTGTCTGCATGTCAATTGGACTGTGGGAGGAAACCGGAGAACCCGGAGGAAACCCACAAAGGACACTTTGATGCTCTTGAACAAAGAACCTCTAGCATCAAGGGCTGGGAGCGGGATTACCACACCCAACTAAACGTTCGTGATCTCCAGCTTAAAAAAAAAAAAAAAAAAAAAGAACAACATTTCCTTGTCTTGGCTGAAAGGAAACAGGAAATGATGTAACAATAACAATAAATGAACAAAATTTCTTTCTAAAGCTTTTCAACACTAAGTAAACTTGAGGCTTTCCGCAGATTTGGGAGAATCAAGAGTCAGTGGGAATTTAATTTAAAGTGATTTAAGAGGAAAAAAACAACATTGAAAGTCCCTTTTAAAGAGCAGGAGGTCCATAAAATGTCCACAGAGGTAAGTCTAAAAAAAAACACATTCATGTGACATGCAGGTAATATCAATTGTTGTTGATTTGTGTCATTTTGTATTACTTGTCAAAGTGGGAAAAAAAAAACTGGCAGGCAAACAAAGTAAATATTATAATGCAGTAATTCCGGTATCTAGCCACTAGAGGGCAGCAAAACCAAACGTTTCAGACTGTTAACAATAAAAGCAGGGTGGGTTTTCTTTCCTTATTTTTCTTCTTTAAAAAAAAAAAAAAAAAATACAGTGCTGCCTGACAGAGCCCAAAGATCACACTGATATTGAATATCTGTAATAGTTTGTATGATGAACAGTGGTTTATGCATTACACATTTTGAAAGTGTTACTTGTCTTTAATTTGCTGGTGAAAATAAAATGCTAATCCTTAGTAAAAATGTGCAGAAGATAATCACCCTGAAACACCAGGAACAAAACAGCATCTCTGTTTCCATATCCAGACATTCTCATGGTTTGAATAATTTTTTTATTTATTTATAATAAACCACTGTCCTTTTCAGACCTCAGGGACAGAAAGACACGAAGAATGAAAAAAAAAAAGGAATAAAAAGAAAGAAAGATCACATCTTTATCGCAGACTGCCGTCCCAGATCCCACATACTTGTTGATGTGTGTGTGACGTTAAGTCTAAACGTAGAGTACGGCAGCAGATCTTCGCCTGAAAGTGGGCAAGGAGGTGAAGGGATTTGTTATTCTTTGTCTCAGACAGGTGCAGATCTTAAGTGGTGAGTACAGAAGATGTTTGGGACAGGTTTTACACCGGATGTCCTTCCTGACGCATCCCTCCTATTATTCAGACTTGGGATCGGCACTGCATCCAGTGGCTGGGGTTTGGGCGTTGGCTGGCAGACGAGAAACCTCCCACTGAGCCACCAGTGCCCCAAGTGGTTGATGGTGAGTATATAAGATCAAGGGTAATAAATTCACATCTTAATACAAGACAATGTTACGATAATTTCTCCCCGCCCCCCCCGTCATAAAGTCAAAGATACCCCCTAAAACCTACACTTATTCACCTTCGTTTCTGACCTAAGGGTGTATAAACTTTTGAACTTATATAGTGCTGTAAGTGTTGGTTCGAGTAGTGCTTCCAGCCCATTACCTGGAGTGGAGGTTTAAAGAAGCTCTGCTGTAATTTATTGCTCTGATTGGCCCATCAGGCACTCGATCTCGGCCACGAGTGTAATTTGCAGATTGCTTTTCCTCGGCAGCAGCCGTTACGACTCCTGATTGTTCATCTCCCCGAAAGAGGAAATAGTGCCAAACACGCTTTCACCTTCGCCAGCACGTGCCGAGCTGCTACACTACACTATACATCTCATTATATCGTTTCATCAAAACACTTTATGACTCGACTAGCAGACTGTTTATCCATGTGCTGGAGCCGAACTCTGATAAACGCGCTTCTACAATAACACCTGCAAGAAGATCATCCCTCATCATCATCATCATCATCATCATCAACCAAATGCAGGAGACCAGACACTATAGAGGGAATCAGACCAGGCTGTAAGGAAGAAAGAAAACCTGCACGGTAGTACAGATAGAAAAAAGGGAGGACGGATGTTTAGGAGTTTGAAAATAAGTATTTTTTAAAAATAACTGGAGGACGTTGAGGCAATGACAAAAGTAAGAAAGGATTGGAATAAGGAAGGAGGTAGCAGTAAATATCTACTGAGTTATTCCAAGCATTCAGCTGTAATGAAGGAAGAATGTTAAATTCTGTGCAGAAAAATAGAAAGAATCAACTTTGAAAGAAACGAAGGAAGTCCAGAATGAAAAAAGGAAGTGCAAAGGGAAGTGAGGAAGTGAGGAAGACATTTTTAAAGGAAGTGATGAGACAGACAGTGGAAAAGACAGGAAGAGAGCGGAAGGTAATTTATGCAGAAAGGGAGGAAGTAAAGTTCACTTCAGTTCAGCCTTTATTCGTCACATATACATCACTGCACAATCAAAATTATTCAGAATTCTTCGCATACCCCAGCGTTTTGTTGTAAGGCAGGGGTCAGAGCGCAGGCCCAGCCTTTATACAGCACCCCTGGAGCAGACGGGGTTAAGGGTCCAACAGCCTGGCGGAGATGGGACTCGATCCACCAACCTTCCTATCAGTAACTCAGAGGCCTAACACACTGAGACACCACTTAATAAATCTAATATCTTTTGGGTTGTTTCTGGACTATAACAGTTCCACCATAAAGAGGGAGGTTCAGAGGAAGGAAGGAGATATGAAAGTTGCAAAGAATGAAATAAATGAAAGGATGGATGTGTGTTGGAAATTGTGTTTCTAGGAAAGATTTTAAAATATATGACGGATGTTCAAGATGGGAACACGGGTAGGAAGGAAGGAAGTGTGGATGTTCTATGAAGTACGCGAGGAAAGAAGTAAAAGGAAGGTCGGATGGAGGAATGGAAGGAGGGAACTTTTGGAGGGAGGATGGGACTGATGGGAAGAAGAGGAAGGAAAAGAAGTTTGAAAGGAAATGGGATTTTTAAAAGGAAGAAGAAGAAGAGAGGCTTAAAAGGGAATTACTAATGTTGCAAGAAAGTGAGGAATTTCTAAGGATGCTTTCTAAGAAAGTGTTTTAGTCTGGAGTGACTTCCTTCCCTTTTTAAACTTTTGAAAAAAGTAAAAAAAATTTAGTGGGTTCATCAGGAGCACTCGTACTGTCCGTGCTAATTTATTAGACTTTATATCTGCTTTCTTGATGATACACAATAGACAAAAACATTAGCATGCAGATGTGTTTAATACATCAGCTCTCGTTCCTCTTCGGTTTGGGTCGGAGTGTGGAAGGAGACGGCTGCAGATCGTTCCGTGACCCTGACTTGGAAAGCGAGGGATTCCTGTTATTTTGAAGCTCCTGAAGCCTTATGGAAGGTTATGGCTTTCCCACTGCTCTCCTTAAAATAACACCCGTGGCCCACACACTTGCCTCTGCTGCTTTACGGCCGAATGTCTCGCTGCGCTGTTGTGTAACAGACCTTTTATCACTTGCGGCACGTTTAGTTATTATTCTAGAACGCAATCTTAAGCAAAAAGAGAAAGAAGGATATTGATTGAGTTTACACTTTGCAGTTTCAGCCTGAAGGGACAAAAAAGTGGCAGAAACAGCATCCAAAGTGCCTTATGTTGATTATTTTCCTATAACTGCATGACATAGACGGACCTCGAATGTGCCTGCAGTTTAAAACCCAAGAGTCGGAGCAGTCGAGTCAAACCGGGACTTTCTGGTGAAAATTTCTTTTTACCACTAATATCAATTAAACACTTAATCCTGTATTCAGGGTCAGTGGGGGACCTGGAACCAATCCCAGGAGGCTTACGGCACGAGGCAGGGTACACCCTGGACAGGGTGCCAATCCATCGCAGGACACACACACACACAACGACTCATTTGGGAATGCCAATTAACCTTACCTACATGTCTTTGGACTGTGGGAGGAAACCGGAGGACCCGGAGGAAACCCACCAAGCACGGGGAGAACATGCAAACTCCATGCACACAGAGACGGGAATCGAACCTGGCTGGGAATCAAACCCTGACCTGACCTCGCACCAAGACATTTCCACATGTTTGAGGAGTTCCTGGGAGGCCAGACGTGTGGGAAGCAATCTGGGAAAACTTTCTACCTTGATGGTGTCCAAGCACTAGTGAAATGCTGGGATACGTGCTTTCAGGGAATTATATAGAGGGATAAAGGAAGTTAGATTAGATTTACTGATCTGTTATTCCGCTTAGTCAAAAGTCCCACTTCAATTCGAACACCCCTCAGATATTGTTTTGTTGTTGTTGTTGTTCTAACCAAGCCATTCTTTGACCATGTCAGACCTTTAGTCTAATTTCCTAACAATGCTTTATTTCTATCCTGTTAGTCCTGTTTCATCATTTCCTTATTGTTGGTCTTTTTTATATTATTATCCAGAAGGCTGTAATGTGTCGAGGAAGTTGAGTAGGCATGTGAATATTAAAAGCACTCCCGACTGAAAAAAAAGTGTCATCACCTCTCCTTCTGTTGCTTTACTAACTCCAGCACTTTATACACATGATGCGTTATTCCCAGATGATCCGCTCGCATCCCACTGCTTTCTATCATCGGACTCAGAAATGTACACTGGGATCAGTGGGTTTAAGGCGAGACATTGTGGGCAGGAAGAGTTTCACTTTTCTGCATAAATACATGTAAATGTAAGATCCAAGATGGACTGGGAGAACTGTTCTCGACCCACCTTTAAAAGAATTACCATACGGACCTGCAGCGTCTCCTGAGAAAGTGTTCCCGGTGATATAACGACTGAACAAGGTCAGGACCAAAGTAGCAGAATTTTTGCTCCTTTTCTAACTTTGCACCTCTGAGCATCGTAAATGTTTTAACACACTTAATGCACTCACCAGACTCACACAGTGAAGGCATTTAGGCATATCAGATCTCCCTGAATTCAATTTGAAGTAAATGCACGTATACAGTAAGCAACATGACAAGCACATCTTTTTTTGTTGTTCTTTTTTTTTTCTTTAGCCAGAGGAGTTTTTGCACTTTGAGGATTGTAGATATAAACAGAACACGGTTGCACCCAGGTACCCAGACATGCCCTGGAGTTTTATTCTCTTTATCTAGTGTCAGGAGGAAAGAGAGGGAGATCGATACACCAGGTGTTTGCCGTTATCGTGTGAAGCAGACGTACAGGTGGGGCTCGAGTTCTCTGGAGGCCCGGGTTCCTCGAAGGCATCAGATCGGTGTAGATTCTGACAAGCTGGATATATAGTACGCATCTGTCGACTGTCTCTTTCTTCGCTTCATTAGATACCTGGCAGGGCGATTTGACGTGCGTCCAGCCATGGGAAACAAAAGACTAGAAATAATGATGTAGATCCATTGATATTCTCTTCTTCTTCTCCATGGGGATTTAACTGCCTTTTTTACTTTAGTCTCTCTGAAGGGGTAAAGGTGCCATTATTTTTGTTTTGGGCGCTATCCATGGTGCTGGGAGTGTGGGAAAGGGAAGTTCCCTTAAATATTACATGTTACTATATTTATAAAAGGGTGTTAGTTATTTTCCATTTCTCTAAAACATCATCTCAGATAGCTAGCACAGGTTTTGCACCCGATGCCGTTCCTGCCATTTCTCCAGGCTTGATACTGACGCTGAGGGGGCCTTGCATCTCAGTGGCTGGGTATTATACTCTAAATACACAGGCATAGGGTTAAGGTCCTCGCCCAAGGGTCCAACAGTGGCACTCCAAACCGTTCAACCGTTCAATCATTAAACTCAGAGCCTCGACTACCTGAATCGCCCCCAGGAATCTTGATAACTTAAAAGTTTAGTTAAATCCCCAGGGCTGGATGTTAACTAGTGAATTTCAGAGCAGTCATCTCCTAAACCTCCTCATGTTTGCTTCATGTTTAGCCGCCACTTTCAAAAAGTATAAACACAAACTTACGTATGGATTTTTTAAAAATTTATTCTTTTTAGGACTTTATTATTGTGTTGGTACAAAAACGCCGCTCGTTTCCAAATATCAGTATTCCACCACAAAATTAAATGTTACACAAAAATACTCGCATGCCAGAAAAGAAAGCGGCATATTATTATGTAAGCGATCACAAGCTGCCGGGTTTTGCAAACAGAAACGAAGCAGCTCGGACAGTCCAAGTCCTTTTCTCCGTTACTTTTACTTGAGTAGATTTGTCAAGAAGAAACGCTTCTTACTCCGCTACATCCGGCTCAACTCGACTCGTTACCTTTATAACCATTTATTCTACACATTAGATATTCTTTGTTTTTGCCAGAGAAACGCAGCCAGTGAATCTACCTTAATTGTGGACGCTAATTAGACCTTAATTCACTAGTTAATTATACATGAGTGTGCTCCACCAATCAGACGTAGCAACACTAATCACATGACCCCGTTTGAACAATCAGACATCGCAACACTAATCACATGACTCCGTTTGACCAATCAGTCGCAATAACAATAACCACATGTAGTCAAGAATTCAGCCGCGGTGGACAGCGACGGAAACATGTCGCGGTTAGTTTAGCTGTTTTATTTAATGTTGCAGTGTTAAAATATATAATTAGCAAATAAGCTAGAGGCAAAAAAATATAAATGTTCTATATTTGTTCTGCTGAATGCAGTTTATGGTGAAGTGAGACTCTTGTACTCATGTTCTAATGTTGTTTTCTATCTGCTGAGCCATTTGGAGGGAAACTGAATATACAGTATATCTTACACTGGAACTGGAAATAGTTTATACTGTTTAAATATACGTATGTTACCTACAGTAGGGATGTGATTTAAAAGCTTTATGTTGTAAAAAAAAAAAAAAAAAAGTGAGATTAGGAAATTTGTGTTTCTTGTTTCTTCATTTTGCTATTTTGTAAAGATATTTAGTTTTATTCATTTATTTTATTTATTTTTTACTCATTTTCTTATTAGGAAATGTCAGAATTTGTACATTATTTTATCATTATGTTCTAAAAAAAATAACTTGGACATTACAATTGAAAGAGTTACTCAGTACTTGAGTATCTTTTCACCGAATACTTTTTCACTTCTACTTAAGTAATATTATTTTAAAGTACAGCTACTCTTACTTGAGTACAATTTTGGGCCTCTGCTGAGACGTACGAGTCCTCAGATCGTCGTCACACCAAGTACGATGATTTACGACATCGTTTTTTGAAGGCAGATTTGCTCTATGGTATTAATTCACATGTGCCTAAGACTTTTGGACAGAATTTCACGTCCTGTTTATATGTTTTTCTCCCAGCTGTTTTGATTTGAAAAAAGAATCCAGTGGTAAGAGCGATACACTTTCCTCTGACCCGGGTGAGGGTGCACACTCATCCGTATCACCCCACTGGAGTACGTCCGCTCTCTCTCTGCGCCCTCTGTGCCCTCACGCCCTCACGCCCTCAGCTTCGATGGGCATTAGTGGACAGGTGTGAAGCCCTCGTGCAGAGATTCCTCCAGCGCTGAGTGTTGTGTTTGCGTGGATCTTGACTCTGAGCCTAAAGATAGTAACGGTGGGCAGAGTTAGCATGCAATTAACGCTGGCATGAAGACAAAAAAGAGCAGAGGAGTATTCGCTCCTAATGCCACAGAAACAATGCCTCATCGCCGTCTTACACAACAGTGCTGGCAATGACGGGAAACGTTATCTCCGTTCGACACTCTGGGAAGCAAATACACTGCTATTAATGCAACAAACAAAACAGCAGTACTTGCAAATAAAATGTTTGATTTATCGAATGCAAGTTGTCTATAACCTTCTCGCACGATAAGAATTAAAAGTTGTCAAGAGTTTACCAGAGCCACTTGTTTGGATCTGACACTTTTCCATGTTCTACTTGCATTTAAACGTGCTTCGTGGTTTTCCAGCATCTTCATCCTGGTGCTCTGCTTCCTTTAGCTGCTGGGAATAATTCCTACATGGAAACCATAGGGAAAGTAAAACCACTCTGAGGACCTTAATTCTCACCCTTCAGTAAGTTATCTCACTTATATACAGTAGAAATGCTGCTGTAATCCTAAAGACTGTCCTGTGGTTCATCCAGGACCCAATTTATTCCAATGAACATCCTTTCAACACACTTACTACTGAGTGTCTTTACTCTTGATTGTAACACCTCTACTATCCAGTAGGGCTGTAGGACATTGAGATGTTTTCTTTGTGTTTGAAATATAACTGTCTTGGATTTATTGAGATTTGTAATTGGACTTGTCTTGGTCTTTGGGCTTATTAAATGTGGGCTTGGTGACACTAAGAATTTGTAAAAATGAAAAAAAAAAGGCACATCAACACACAGTTGGAAAAAAGAGGGCATCATTTCTTCTAGAAACGTTAATTTGTGGTGCAGCTGAAGTGAAGTCTTGGCCTAGAAAAGAATTTGATTGAGTTTGATTAGAATTAGATTGGTTTTGATTCTTGATCTGGCTTCAACTTGGACTTGACCATGACTCGGCCTTGACGCCTTCTTGTTTGTGTCCACATTGGTTCACTATTGAGTCTCATTTCCTCCTCAGTTAGCTTCTCGTTGCCACTGTTGATCTAAAATCCACAGTTGGATTTATGTTAAACTGTGTTGTGACAGTGGATATCCGTAAAAGCACTATACAAGTGAAACTGAAATGATCTGAACATCTTTCCATTCCACACATAGACACACATGCAGACACATGGTGTAAAATTACAGCAATAAGCCATGACATTAAAAACATTAATACTAAAACTGCCAAGGTTCTGGGTTCTACTTGTGCTTTTTGGGTGGCTCTGGTCCCCCGGGGCATGGCTCCGCAGGGCCTCTTGGGTGTACTTCAGTGTCTGGCATGAAGACATTGGCATTGGGTGCTGTGGGATGCAGAGTGGAATCTCCGTGGGTCAAACGTGTTTGTTCGGCGCATCCCATGGGTGTTTGATCAGGGAGTCTGGAGGACGGGTCCGTGGCCTTGGCCTCTTTGCCTGCCGTGCCTCGTGTGTGGAATGCTGTGTTGCACTGGGTGTTCTTATGCCTTTCTATCACGCCCGGCATTGACTTTTTTGGGGGGATTTGTGCCTTCTTGTCTTTTCTGTGGGATCAGACCAGATGGGCTGGGGTTTGGTCCCAGCAAGCCTGGGTAAGCCTTGAGTGTCCCTGATCTTGCCTCCAGTTTACTGGTACAGTGGAGCCTTGGATTACGAGTATAATTCGTTCCGGAAGCAGGTTCGTATTCCAAAACACTCGTAAATCAAAGCGAATTTTCCCATACAAAATAACAAAAACTTAAATTATTAGTTCCACAGTCCAAAAAATACATAAAAATAATTAACCCTGTATTAAAAATACATAATAATAAAAAACCCTGCACTGAAAAAGTTCAAATAAATCCCGACAGATAAGTGCTTACGTTTATTCGCACAGGTGCTGTGTGTGTGTGTGTGTGTGTGTGTAAGGAGGAGGAGGAATCCGCCCCTCCCCCCCTTCTCATCTTAAACAGTAAAACTTTCTCCTCTCTTATTTGAGTTTCACACAAACACACACACATTAACGGAAAGACTATTTTATCGGAAAAATTAGCAAGGAACATCGCTAATGACACTTGCGTGAGTGCATACTAACGGAATCACTGCTGTAAAGTAAAACAAACAAACAAATAAACCTGCACTTTACCTGTGAAAAGAATCGCGACAGTGCAGTGTGTGTGTGTTCCACAGCGCAAGAGAAAGAAAAAACATTGGCTCAGTTGTGATCACGTGACGCTTGGCGTCAAAACAAGAAGTTGCAAGACAAGACTTGCTCGTTTTCCAAGTCAAAATGTATTAAAAATCTTTGCTTGTCTTGCGGAATACTCGCAAACCGCGTCACTCGCAATCCGAGGTTCCACTGTACTTTAAATCATAATCAGTATTAATGTGTTAATGTTTTGTGGTGTTAAGACTATTCGATTGGTGTTAGTTATTGGTTTAAGTCCTCAGTAATTGATGTGATTGTCCACGTTTGGAATGAGGTGAAATTTGTGTAAATGTCAACCTTTTTTTTTTGGTACTATGGTAAATGTTTATGAACGAGAAGCTTGTGTCCTTTTGGGAGGCTTCTCCATGTGCTTGGGTTGTGATCTGCTTTAATGATGAATACACAAACTGTTTTTCTCCTTATTTTGTTGTTGTGTTGAAGTTACAGTACAACACAAACGCTTCTGCTTCCCTCTCACTCAGAAATGATCTCTCTCTCTCTTTCTCTCTCTCTCTCTCTCTGAGACGTCAAGGCCACTGACTTATCGACTCATCTATTTTTAGACACATTAGGTGTTTGATGTCTGAGGCCTTTTGATATCTAAATCTGCTTGGCGGTCAGAGGGGGAGACAGACTCGCTGGCCAATTAGCGCTGCAGTCAATGCAGAGAAATGGAGGCGTGCTAGGATATGCAAGTGTGTGTGTGTAAGTGTGTGTTTGAGAAAGAGATAGAGAGAGAATATGAATACTGTCGGCTTGTTATCTGTCTGTGGAGGTACAGTAAGGTCACTAACTCCTCGTGCCAGAGACATTTAAAGGGTCGATTAATTATTCAACACTATACACAGATGATTCACCACCTAATATCAATCTCTCCATGGGATTGTTTTTGTGCTGGTTTGACTACAAAACGCTCCTCTTATTCCAAAGAACTTTTCTTCCACCATCTTTGCTTCCAGTACCCCACGTTTGTGGCAAAATATATCAACATTAACACATTTTTCCGCTAATAGCTCTAGATCCATTTACATAGCTGTGGGAAGAAATGATTCATTAGCGCTGATATATTTCTGTTTTTCAACTGGATATATGCATTTATCAAAATATTACAACCATTTCCCAAAATCACAATTACAACCACAACTCCCAGAATCAACAGAAAAACACTTAAGTAAAAAAAAGCTGGTGTATTCATTACGGGATAGTAAAAAAAAAAAAAATTAGCTATTGAAAAAGAACAGACAAAATATCTGGAAATTCTGAAAGTATCCCAGTAAATAACACATGGTTAAAACAATTATTATACAGGATAAATGAATTCATGTTTTATTAGTGCAATTTATGCAAAAGAGAAATATTTATGCAAAAGAGACATAGACACTGGCTCTACATCTTTTGTTTTGTTAAATACTTAATGAAAATAATTAAATACGCAATGGTGGGTCAAAAATTATCTTCACTCCTGTTATATTGAACCTTCTGTTGGCCGTACTGTCTTATCAGACCTTTCCATTCAAGGCTCCTGTCTCCCCAGTCACTGCTGTGCAGGTGTGAATGTGTTTCATCAGGTCATTTGAAACTGCGGTGTGAGGAAAAATGGATGCTTCACTTGTGATTTGCACAAGTGTGTGGAGTGAAACTCCAAGGAAGGTGAAAGTTCCTTAAAGAGAATCATTACTGGTGACGAGACACGGATTCATCACTACGATCCTAAGAGAAAATGGCAGAGTCTGGAACGGAAACATCCTAAATCACAGGCTGAGAAAAAGTCGAAAAAGATTTAGAAAAATTTATCTTTTTTTATAATTAATATCTATTAGTGCAGGTGTGTGTTTACATTGAGACAGTAGCGCATTAGTAGATTATTTTAAACTAGATTATTAAATCCTGCACATAACTGGTCATAACATCACTTTTACTCCACATTTAGATTTCACTTATTGTCCATTTTTCCTCTTTTCTTTTAAAATGATACATTTCCCCAAAACTACACACTAATCTCAGTTTGATAGAGCAACAGAGAAAACCCTAAAGCGTTTGAACGGAATGTCCATACAGTATAATAATAATATATTTTTTTAAGTACAGTAATTTCTTCCTTTAAACCTAATGCGCATGATGTAATACTCTTTTAAACCAAAAACCCCGCACTCTAGAGTTCTTCTTGTTTGTGTCACGTTTTGCGCGGCAGCGTCACCTGGTCCCCATCGCGCGCGCAGGGCCGGACGTTTCCAGAAGCGGCGAGAAACATCAGCAGCGCGGCTCGCGCGCTCCGGCTGGAGACCTCGCGCTCGATCTCCCCGGCTAGCGCGCATGCGCCTCTGGAGTGAGTGCGCCTCAGCTCGAGCGCAGAGAGAGAGAGAGAGAGAGACGGGGACAGAGCGCGGCGGGGCGTTACCATGAGCACGAGCCTCTCCGCCGTCCCGGCGCTCCACGCCGCCGATCCGGTGCTCCGGTGAGGCGCGAGCCAGCAGTGATGCCCGGCGGGAAGAGAGGGCTCGTGGCGCCGCAGAACACTTTCCTGGAGAACATCGTCCGGCGCTCGAGCGGTGAGAAGCGCGTTTATGTTATATATGTGAGTGTGTTTCTGGGTTTTGTTTTGCAATGACTCGGTGCAAAACCTGGACACAACATGAAGTTATGAACCAGATGGTAATGGTTCCGTGCGTTTTATTTCCCCATACCTTTAACTGAATAATAATAATAATAATAATAATAATCAACGGGGAGTTGACTCATGGGTCGCTCGTGCCTTCCAGGAAATCAGCTTTATTACCGGCCAAAACATAGTGTCGGTGCTCATTTTATTATTTTAGGTTATACATACAATTCAGCAATGTGTGTGGCCAAAGAAGCTACTTCTGAAGTTTATGCAACATGGAAGAGAACAATCTTGCTTTCAGAAAAACATTTTCAAGTCGCTAACTTAAGCCGTTTTGGAGAGATGATTTTATATGTGTCCCAAAAAATGAATTTTATATATATATATAATTTCAAATGCAAATTATACATATTTCTTATATTGATAATGTTATTGTAATATATTGATTCATGTTGCAATATCTTAACAATTTAGCATTTTTGAATAACACACTTTGTCAGGTTTGGATCATTAAAATATTTAAATAAATAAATAAAAGTTACGGACACTACATTTAGCAAATTTTGCTAATATAATTAGCAAAAAATATAAATGTGCATGCATATTTACAAAGGAATGAAGCATAGATCAGGAGATAAAAAGTATTATGAAAAACATTGTTATTTGATCCTATCTGAAAATTCACTTTTCCATCTAGGAGACACTTTTTAGAACGGATACCATGTTGTAGCCGAACCCAAACTTTTTCAGTGGTTTGATCAGGGGTGATGAATCTGACCTAGTTTCTCCAGACTTCTCCAGATTACTGCAGTGTTGTTGGGATTTTGGGAATACACGAACCTTAAAGGCAGTTGGAAGGAGTAAAGATAGGGAGAGTTGAGGAGTTTAAATATTACGGGTCAACTGTCCAAAGCAATGGGGAGCAGGGGAGCGAAATGAAGAAGAGAGTGCAGGCAGGGTGGAACGGGTGGAAAAAAGCAACATAAGTGATATGTGACAGAAATTTATCGGTGTCAAGTATGAAAGAGAAAGTTTACAGTGAGACCAGCAAAGTTTTACGGTTTGGAGACGTTGCCGCTGACAAAAGCAAAGCAGAAGGGGGCAGATCAGAAGATGGTGCGGTTTTGCTTTGGAAGTGACAAAAATGGACGGGATTAGGACCGGGTATATTACATGGACAATGGAAGGGAACAAAGTTAGACAGGCCAGATTAAAATGGTTTGGACATGTGCAAAGGAGGGATGAGGGGTAGACGTATCTGGAGGAGAATGTTAGAGATGTAGCTGACAGACAGGAAGAGGACAAGAAGACCCGGGAGAAGGTTTATGGATGCGGTCAGGGAGGACATGCAGGAGGCTGGTGTGACAAAGGAAGATGTGGTAGACAGACATAGATGGAGATAAAAGGTCTGTTGTGGCGAACCCAAATGAGAGCAGCCGAAAGAAGAAGAAGAAAGACTGACCTTAAAGGACATCAGCGATGCCCGGGCAGTAATGTCATTATCGGGGACGCATCGATACTGAGCTCACCTGCATGCTTTTTCGGGGAGTTGTTGATCTTAATACTGATCCTGAGCTGAGTCACCAACCTTTCAGAAGTCTTGTGTTTAAAGGAAGTGCTTAGTGCTCACACATCTCAAGTGCTCTCACGGTTCCCTCAAGACGATGTTGAGGAAATCTAATTGAACGTGCTCGTACAAACCAGACGCCTATTAGGGACGTCCTAGAAAACCAAAACATCCCAGACAGACATCTCCAGGACCAAGGACTCATGTCAAAGCTGTCTTTAATTAGTAATATTAATTAGGAATGTCTTATTTCCTAGACGGCCCGAAGACATCTTAAGGAGATTTCAGTTTTAAAGATCCTCTACAGATGACCTAAGGGCAGGGCTGCACGCCCACTGGAATGCTCCAGTATTAAAGGGGGTGCCCGCTTGTGCTACAAGGATATTGTGTTTTATTATTATTTATTTTATTTAATTAATTTTCTTTTTACTCAAAATTCAGTTTGTTACTGTGTCGCCTTTAAAAGTGGATAAAGATCTAACATTGTGCTTTTTTGTTTTTTTAATCAAATCACAAACTTTTATTTTAACAGGGGTGTGTGGTTCAAACCAGCATGATTCTAAAGAAGGTGGCAAATTTTTCCGGAAACATTGAGCGTTTATGTTTACACTAAACGTAGCACTAGATCACGCTTCCCAAATAAAT
This sequence comes from Clarias gariepinus, assembly GCF_024256425.1. Taxonomy (NCBI): domain Eukaryota; kingdom Metazoa; phylum Chordata; class Actinopteri; order Siluriformes; family Clariidae; genus Clarias; species Clarias gariepinus. Next base: position 36,041,144 of record NC_071107.1, read on the forward strand.
AAACAAATGTTACATTAATCAGGCTATAACAGATCACCTTATTATACGCTGATGAAGAACAGCTAGCTAAGCAATGAACTCCTAGATTCTAGATGCTTACTAGGTAAAAAAAAATAAAAATGATGTTGGACTAGCATTACATCATCTTGTGGCATCGGATACGATATTATCAAAATACCAGGTTTTGTATCCCACGATTTGTATCGTGATTCTGTTAGTATAACAATTTTTTAAGCATTCTGATTAAATTATAATTTTTTTTATTTTATTTTGTTTTTGTTGCAATTCTAAGCAAATTTAGCAAATAATCAGCTTTTATCACACGGGATGATGTGCTGCCTGCCAATGTGTGGATAGTTGAGTGCACCACCTGCAGGATCATAGAGGAATTGCTACATTGTGTCGCACCTCAAATGGAAACATGTATAATTTCAACCATTAAATTTTTTTTAATTAAGTTATTTTGGAGTCACTGACTTTGTTGAAATAACAAAATATAAATCATCGCAAGGTTGTTAAAACTATATGACTTCCCCTCGTCCAGCTTTAGAGTTCCTGGCTGGGTTAATCATGCTCTGATAAATTAATGTCGGCACTGCAGACGCTTTGCTGCTCAATAATAAAAAGCGAGGTACACGGTGAGTCTTGTTTGCAGCGCTGCCTGATTATCCAACTGTGAAACATTGTGGCTTGTCATTATAGTCTGTTTCAAACGAGAGGGCTGATTCAGGCAGAGTGGGTCACAGTCGAGCTCACTTCAGGGTTCAGCCCTGATTTTATGTGGTTCCTGCAAAAAGATGATGGGTTTGTTATATTGCTTTAAAAACAGTGTGATGATGTTTTTGCTGCATTCACACGAACCACTTGACTAAAGGCCAGCTGTAGACAGCGTGTAGACAGTGTGTAGACAGTGTGTAGACAGCATATAGACAGCGTGTAGACAGCATGTAGACAGCGTGTAGACCACTTTATAACAGTACTTCTCTCACTCAAAAAAAACAACAACAAAAAACAAGAGAGGAACCAAATAGGAACAAATTAGCAACCCAAAGTCCGTGCCAGCTGTAAATTCGTGTTTGGAACGCCTGCTCAGTCTGTTCAAGGTCAGCCTTTACCTCAGAGAACAAATATTTCTTCTTATTATTTTTTTGAGGTGACCAGACACAATCTTTTCCAAACATTTTTTCCTATCTGGAAGGGACATTTGCATATTTAGTAAAAGCTAATGCCATCTACTGTTGTCTTGCACCTCCAGGCTCCGGGTTCGATTCCCGGCCAGACTTGACTCCCGTCTCTGTGTGCATGGAGTTTGCATGTTCTTCCCGTGGTTGGTGGGTTTCCTTCAACACTCCAAAGACATGCAGATTAGTCTAATTGGCATTCCCAAATTGCCTGTAGTGTTTAAATGCACATGTGTGTGTGTGTGTGTGTACCCTGCAAAGGATTGCCACCCTATCCAGGGTGTACCCCGCCTCGTGCCCTAAGTCTCCTGGGATAGGCTCCAGGTCCCCGCGACCTTGAATACAAAAAAGTCCTTCAGGAAGCCTGTAGAACTATCAACTATCAACACCACATTTAAATGCAAGAAAGTCTATTTATTTGGAAATAAAATACAAAAAAATGAGGGGGGGTCAAGACTTTTGCACAGTAAAGTTTGTACTAATCTCTATATTCTGTTGATCAAAAAGTGTATGAGCCTTGTGCAGGTTTAAAGAAAATGTAAACGCTAGTTAAAAGTCCAATTTTTTTAACTCTAAACTTTTTTTGTCCATTACAGAAAAGTAAAAAAAAAATGGTTTGTGTCTGCTGTCGGTTATAAAACTGGAATCGGCCAAAATCAATGTTGGCAGGTCAGACTTTAAGAAGAAAATCGAAAATTGGCATTGGCTAAAAAAAGTACAGTACGTCTATACAACCAATTATGACTGTATAATCTGGCGGTATGGTGGCGTTTACTTTGCCATATGATGTGCATGTGATGTAATGTTTTTTTATTTATTTATTTATTTATTATTTTGGTATTGATTCTTGATCGTTGATGTTTGGTGCTGCCGTATGTCACCTTCACAAACTGCTCAGTCTTATGCGGGGTCATCGAGGTAACTCCTGGGATATACTCCTGGGATATCATTAGACACTTAAGCTCAGCTGGATGTTGTGATTCTTTCCAGTGTGTCCCTGTTTAACCCCATCGTCTCCTCCCAGCCCGTCCTTCCTTCTACCTCTCCAGTAGGCGGAGACATCCAGATGCTCCCAGCTGTCTGGGGAACTGAGCTCTCCTTTCTTTCTTTTTTTCTCTCTTCCTCAGAGACGAGTTTTCTGCTGGGGAACGCTCAGATTGTGGAGTGGCCCGTGGTCTACAGTAATGACGGCTTCTGCAAGCTGTCGGGATACCACAGAGCTGAGGTCATGCAGAAGAGCAGCACCTGCAGGTGGGAGAGTGTGTGTCGTGTGCAGTGTGTAAATCTAACTGTAAAGTTAATTTTTCAGTAATTTATTAGGGATTCCATACACACACACTGGTTCACACCTTAGGCATGAATACATAGCGTATATTACAAAGCACTGGAACTGTAGACTCCTTCCTTAATGATAACGAAATGTCTCCTCATGCGGAAAAAGAAATGTTAATAACAAAATGATGTTAATTCTTTATTTTTATGTGGCGTGCGCTCTATTACTCTTGTTGGAGTTAATCAACACCTTCTGACCAATCGGAACCCTTCAATTCACCAGCACTTGAAATCATTTGAATATATAAGAACATTTAAGCCCCTAGAGAGAGCTGATGGATTAAACCAGAAGCCAAAGTTGATGTGTTTTTGCTGCCGTTTTGTGGGTCCACTTAAGGTGATTGAAGTGCCTGCACAATGAACCCAACACACAGCGGCCGGAAGCGTGAAAGTAATAATTATTAGTTAATAGAAAGCCACGAGAGCGTTTGTGTTTGTTGCATTTCGAGCAGTAGACACCTCCTCAGAGGCCAGGACGTAGCACTGAGCCTGAGGGCCTGACGTCCTCGGGGAAATCTGTTGTACCGAACAGAGGGAGAATCTTTTCTCCATGGCAACATGAGTTTTTTGGGGATTTTTTTCCCCCTCTCCTCTCCTCTCCTCTCCTCTAATTTTTTCTCTTGAAGATTTCCTTCCCTGCCAACGTTCAGACGTGGCTCTGCACCCCTCAGGGGGCATGTGCTCCTGTTTATACTTTTTCGTCGATGTCCCGCGTGCATGGCGTGTTGATGTTTTGGTGCTGAGCTCTGTGCACCAGCGTTCCCAAGGTGGAGGTGCTGGTTCATGAAGCCTGACCCTATAATAGGATGAAAGAGAGTTTTTTTTTTTTTTTTTGTTTTGGTTTAAAATACACATTTTTCAAAATGTAGCTGGTTGTACAAGACATCTCAAACATCTACAGTCGTGGACAAAAATGTTGAGAATGACACAAATATACTGTACATTTCCACAATGTCTGGATGTTTCAGTGTTTTTTAGATCGTTTTGTTAGATGTTACTACGGTATACTGAAGTATAATTACAAACATTTCTAAGACTCAGTGTAGTTAACTTTTTCAAGAACTCTGGCAACTTCTATCAACCTTTTGCGCCACCTCCTGACTGATGGAGAAACACTGAAGCAGCAGACTTTATGGAAATTAAAATTTGTTTCATTCTCAAAACTTTTGGCCTCGGCTGTAAAGTCTGCTTTTTTGAGTTTTATCTTATCCAAAAAAAAAAATTCCCTAGAAACTAGGTGACCAGTCATCATTTCCACACCTCCAGGATTTTTTTGGCAGTCATACACTGGAAAACAACAGCACGATGTGTTTATACACTTCACTGCCCAGTTTTAACACAAAATGTGTGAAATAATGGTGCAAAAAAAATAAATCTGTGTATCGTATGACGCTTTTTAAAGATGTCCCAGTTTGTGAAACGGATTTGTGCGGATCAGGTAGCCTGCGTGTGCGCAGCATGGAAGCTCATGTCCATCATCGGAGCCGTCTAAAGCATCTAAAGGGAAGGATTTCACTTGCATCTTATTTAGCTTTAAAGGACAACAAACATACAGTGCCGTGAAAAAGTATTTGATTGAGTTCTTGATTTTCTTTGTTTTTGGTTAATTTTTTTCCGCATATTTGTCACAACCAAAAGATTCAGATCAGCATAAAAATGTTAATATTACACAATGATAACCCGAGTAGATACACAAGGCGGTTTTTAAATGATGATTTCATTTATTAAGTGATATAAGCTGTCCAAACCTGCCTGGCCAGATGTGAAAAAAAGTTATTACCCCCAAAACCCCCCCTTAGAAATAGCTTCGTAAACCTTTCCAGTCTTCCACATATCAATTCATTTGTTTCTCATCTTTTTTCTTTATAGATCACATTATGATGTGAGATCTTTAAGTGGGCTTCACCTTATCAGAAAGGTTTTATTTACGTGGTTTCTTGATTCAACAGGTCTGGCAGTAATCAGGCCTGGGTGTGGTGAGTGAAATTATAATCAGCTGTCCAAAAAATACGGCTAATCACAAGTTGGGTTATGATTCAGCAGAGGGGGTGATTACTTTTTCACATAGCATCAGGCAGGTTTGTACAGATTCTTTTCCCTTTATAAATGAAATTGTTAAAATAAATAAATAAATAAATCAGGAAGGAGGCAAGTCCTTTTTTTTACGGCACTGTAACTGCAGGAGAAAACCATTTGACAGGATATGGATGTAAATATAAAACTGTGATTTTAAAATGCTTAAAAATTTCATTAAACAGTTAAAAAAAAAAAAAAAAAAGTTTGTCTGAGATCGTGAGTTTCCCTCATGAGGATCATGTGACCCCTAGTTTGGGCGTTAATTAGGCTCTAGTACATACAACGTTTTAAACTTTAGGAGGCGGAGCCTGGAGCTCCAGGATGGCCGCCTACTTTATGGTGAAGCCTAGGTCTTGTTTCTAGATGATAGGAAGTTTTAATGCAACCTAAACCACATCTGTGTGTGTGTGTGTGTGTGTGTGTGTGTGTGTGTGTGTGTGTGTGTTTGAGGCTAAATATTAAGAGGAAATAATTCAAGTAACATTAAGTTAGCTTAAACAAGCAAAAACAGCAGAAGTTTTGCGCTGCAGTGAAGATGAAATCGTGCCTTTGATCTTTTCCATCCGAACCTTTCCTTTGATCTGTAAACTGTGTAAAGTTTAAACTCCTCTAAGTGAGCTTTTATTCCTCTCTACAGGCCGCTCAGGCGGTGTGGCTGCTCTCCATGACACTACGGTGACAAGCTGATGAAATGTGTTATTCTTTACTTCCTGCTGTGCCTCGTGTGTGTGTGTGTGTGTGTGTGTGTGTGTACATGTTCCCATGTGCATGTGGCCCTGACAGATGGGTTAGACAGGTGTGTATTTATACATGTATATGTTTGTGTTTCGTAGGTGGGAAACTGAGACAGGTGTGTGTTTGTGTGTGTGTGCATTTGTCAATATACTGTAATGTACAGTGCTGTTAAAAAGTATTTGCCCCTGTCCTGTTTTTTATTTTTTGGCATATTTGTCAGACTTGAGTGATTCAGATCATTAAATAAATTTAAAAAAATAAATAACCCGAGTAAATACAAAATAATGTTTTTAAATTATAATTACATTCATTAAGGAAAAAAAAAACACCGTCCAAAGCTGCCTGGTCTTATGTGAAAAAGTAACTGCCCCCTAGACCTAATACAGTGGTAGCTTTTACATCACTGTGGAGGAATTCTGTCCCGCTCTTCTTTGCAGAAATGTTTGAATTCATCCACGTTGGAGGGTTTAACCTGTTTGGCCTTTGACTGGGCCACTCCAAAAGCTTAAGTTTGTTTTGTTTTTTGAGCCATTCAGTGCTGGATTTGCTGGTGTGTTTTGGATCATCGTCCCGCTGCGTAACCCAGGTGCGGTTGAGCTTGGGGTCACAAACTCAGGGGAAATTACTGATCATCACACTGTTTTTAAAAAATTATTTTTAAAAAAACAGAGATTTGTATTTACTCAGGTTATAATAGATGTAATATTAAAAGTAGTTTGATGATGTAAATCATTGAAGTGTGACATACTGTATGCAAAAAATAAAATCAGGAAGGGGGCAAATACTTTTTCACGGCACTGTATATATGTACATTTTTATATAAAATGTTAGAGTTTTAGTGTGGGTGTTGAATGTATTTATATGTAAATATATGCTGCGTGTGTAGTGTGTGTGTGTGTGTGTGTGTGTGTGTGTGTGTGTGTGAGAAAGCGAAAGAAAAAAAGAGAAAAAGAGAGACACACACACTGTTCCATTGTTGCTTAGGAAGCTTGAACAAAATCGACCCCGGTGTGGTTTCCGTAGAGAATGTGTTTCTATATGGGGTCAAATGTCTGGAAATACAGCTCAAGAAGTACATTTGCATTAAGTGTGTGTGTGTGTGTGTGTGTGTGTGTGTGTGTGTATGTGTGTGTGTGTGTAAGCATGACTTGCTCGTCAATTCTGTTTCCTCTCGAGAGACTTTTGAAGTTAAACTGTCTTCAGAAACATGAGATCAGACATCATCATAAACACCACAGCTTCTGGTTTCTGATTGGTCAGAAGGTTGTTGATTCATTTTCTGAAGCAGCGGATCTGACAGTAGTGCAGCTCTAAATTACTCTAAACAGGTTTATATCGACATGCTCATTTTATAATATTATCATTACTATAGTAACGACTTACACGCTGACTCGTAGGGCTTCGAGGAAGGAGTCTCCAGTGTCAGGGCCCCGTAACACAGAGATAAAGCTGTAACTTTTTCTTTTTGTTATTTTTCCCATCGCCTTCAGGACAAAGAAGGTTCTGCTTTGTGGTTTCTTGGTAACTTGACAAAGTTGCATTTTATTTTATCTCATTAACATCTATTTTATTTCAGAGAGATAAATACGCCATGTCTCGGAACATTTAAGAAACAGTTTACATGATAATCACGACTCAGGGCTCAAACCTGCCCCCTAGTGGATATCACTTTTTATCCTTTAGTTTAGTTTTAGTCCTTTAGGTTGTTACGATTAGTTTCCCCCCTAAATTTTTTGGGGGGACACAAAACTAACCATCACTTTATGCGCTTTTTATATTTTTGTCATTTTTTCTCGCTTGTCTTTTTGTCCTTAATGTCTTCTGAAATCTTTACACTTCTGCTCTTTTACATTTTCTCTCTCTCTCTCTCTCTCTCTCTCTCTCTCTCTCTCTCTTTCTCTTTAGCTTTATGTACGGCGAGTTAACAGATAAGAGGACCATAGAGAAAGTGAGACAGACGTTCGACAACTATGAGTCCAACTGCTTTGAAGTGCTGCTTTACAAAAAGAATAGTGAGTGTCCGGAGCACTCACTCCTCTGCATCCCTCTCTTTCTCTTTCTCTTTCTCTCACAATCATACAGACAAACACACACGTTGGTTCTAACTGTGGATAGTCATCATTATTGTAATAATCTTCAGTAATTATGAAGCTTCACACTTTATTGCTTCCGACATCGGATGTCGATCTTAATGCGTCTCTGATCAGCAGCAGCCGGCGGCTCGGACACACGTGGGTTAGATGACAAAACAAGTCTAACTCTTATCTGGGAAGTGAAACGAAGCCAATACATGTAGAAACGAGTTTCAGTTTGTTTTTCTACATCAGATGTTTCGGGGCATTTTAGATACACTGCTATTTCTAATGTTTCTAACACACGTCTATGTTAGAAAGTGTCATAAGCTATTGCTCGCAACCATCCATGACATCAGCAATAGCTAAAAAAAAAAAAAGCATGGGCTTGAGATAAAGTTCTTTTTGTAAAGTTTATTACAGCAGATGTTGAAGCACCTAGACCACGCCTACCTTAAAAGGACTGACAGTCACAAAGGCCACACCCCTTCACTGAGACTGATGGAAACACAGACACTTCCACACCCTCTTCACTTAGACTGACAGAAACAAAGCCCATGTTTCCCTACCTGGGACTGATGGGCAAAACCACAACACCGGCCATAAAGGAAACTGGAGCAAAGACCACGCCCACTTTAATGGGGGCTCGTGGGGGCCTAATGGGAACTGATAATCCCGTGTCCCTTTAGGCAGGACAAACATCATACAGATCCACATCTTTATTTTTTTAGTTTTAAAGTCTTCCTGCTTGTTTTTGGTGCGTTTCACTTCTGACCCATGACCTCTGACCCGTTCCAGGGACTCCGGTGTGGTTCTACATGCAGATCGCACCGATCAGAAACGAGAATGACAAGGTGGTGCTCTTCCTCTGCACGTTTAAAGACATCACCGCATTTAAGCAGCCTATTGAGGATGAGAGCACCAGAGGTGAGCACACACACACACACACACACACACACACACACAGATAAAAACTACAGCATGTTACTGTAGCAGTTTAATTTACATGTTGGTCACTGTGAAGAATAATGGAGATGTAATAATATTTAAAACATTTATGATTAATTCATTCCATTCCTATTCAGTTCTCTATTATTCTCTGGTTTTGATGTGGTATAAATCGTGTCCCGTTAAAGATTTGCTTAAATGTATGAACTGGTTAGATTGGGGACTGAAACATTATCACACATTATACTGGAATAGCCCTTAATTTACAGTAACTTTGAATTTACGCTCCTATACGAAGACCTTTGCTGAAAGGAAGATGCTCTTACAAATACTGTAATATTTATAACATCATTACATAACGTTACATCCACCAGCAGTAGAAATGATTCATATACTGTATGTCCCAAAAAGAACGACCTTATAAATAAACTGTTTATAAATAACACTACTGACATCACCGTGTCTGTGCAGCATCCGGGTCACGGCACCAAGTTGTGAGGGTTTATATACAGTATAGAGTATAAATACTGTATATATATATATATATATAGCTGTGAAAAAAATTTAAAGACCAGTTTCTTGTCTTACAGGTGCATGTGTTGGTGAGATGAACAGTTTTGTTAAATTCTTTGTAAACCGCTGACATTCCATCTCCTAAATTCAAAATATAACTATTTATATTTATTTATTTTGGGAGTACAGTATATTTAAAGGAAATGACATCATCACAACACTTCAAAACAACCCAAGATCATGCAGTATTTGCAGAGCTTTAATAACTTAAATAAAACAAAGAGCAAATAAACTGTAAACAAATTTTGTTTGGGCTAAATAACATAAGTAAATCAGTATTTAATGGAAATTCTTTAATTTTGGTGGAATCACCCCTGATTTTTTAATCACAGCTTTCATGTGTTTTGGCTCTCCACCAGTTGCTGTTGGGTAAATTTATTCCACTTTCTTTGCAAAAAAGCAAACAGCTCAGCTTGGCTTGATGGTTTGTGACCCTCCATCTTCCTCTTGATGACATTCCAGATGTTTTCAGTGGTCTCTTATTTTTCTCCAGAGTTGTGTGTATTTATTTATTTATTGTTATGATGCTTTCAGATGCTCTAAGATTTAATTTGGGATCAGTACGAGCTTGAGATTGTATGAAATCCACGTTCGGCTTGTTGCAGACCAGAAAAGAATCACAACCATCCAAAAACCATCCAAACAAACAAACAAACAAACAAACCAAAAAATTCTAAAAGCAGACAAGAATTTCATAGGAAGTTCATAAATGATTTAAAGGTTGATTATAGCAGTTTGGAGGTGGGTTATTTCTCTTCACGCTGGACCACAGAGTCCATAATCATGCTGAATTTCTTGCTCAGCGTTGACATGGACACCATTGAGCTGTTGCAGTTGGAGCGCTCGTAAAAACTTAACTTACGACAGGAATCAGGCGATAACAAGTCATAGTGTAAGACCATAGGCAGTGTGACAGATTCAGCATGACTTTGTACACTTTGTAATTTTAGTTGATGTACAGAGTCGAGCGACCGAGAGCCATCAAGAGTTTGGGACGATTAGGTGTGCTCTAGCAAAAAGTTTAGGAATGTGGGAAAGGCTTGATGATAACACAGTATCAGACCACTCAAACTCATGTAAACATCTTCCACAATTAGGCATCCAACACACACACACCCACGCAGATGCAGACACACAGGACCACATGCGTTTCCACTCCTCCTCTAAGCCCCCCGTGGTGCCTGGTGCTCATGGACTCCAGTTCAGCATGTGACTCAGACACACACACACGGCTCTGCATGTGGCCGCACTTTGTCAGAAATTTGTTCCTGAGCAACACTTTCATTGTTTTTTTTTGTTTTTTCCAGTTGGGACATCAGCACAAAGACAGTAGGAACAGACACACATGAGGTGTTGTTCTGGCTGTGAGTGTAGATTGGGTTAGACAGGATTTTTTCTTTTGTTCCGAAACAGGGATTTTCCTGACACGCACACAAGCATTGCTTTTTTTCCCCCTATTTAAACTTTAAGGGTGTGTGAAAGGAGAGAGGCGACATTTTTATTAGCGGCGTGAGCCATTAAGCACCGTGTGTGAAGGTGAATGAATGGCACAGCCCGAGGCGCTCGCAGACTCGCTGTTTTACCTTCAGTTACGTAATACATCAGGGTAGATCTGTGTTCTGGGATACAGTTAAGCGTGCGGAGTGTGTGTGTGTGTGTGTGTGTGTGTGTGTGAGTACGTGTTTAGCTTGGTCCAGTGCACGCCTCCGGGCTTTTGTAGCAAATCTCTTTCTCAGTCTTTTTGATGAGTCAGATGACAGGTATTGTACTTCCTTGTAAAGTACAGCACTTTTTTTAGAGGTTTAGAGTTTGTGTGCCTTCTAATTTATAACCTAGTGTTGTGTGTGTGTGTGTGTGTGTGTGTGTGTGTGTGTGTGTGTGTGTCCATGTGACTTTACCATTGTGCTCAATGTGCAGCAGTATTCCCTGTTTGAATTGGATTTTGTCTCCAAATCTTGCAGAAGAGACGCGTCTGTCTGTGGGAACTGTACACACAATCATTCAACACATGCTCATTACAGGAACTTGGCGGGGAGACTTTTCCACATTTGGGTCATTAAAGGAGTTCCTGGGAGGCCTTTTAGACATCAAGGAGGCAGTCTGATTATGGTTGAGATAAGTGTGTTAGCAGCGGATTATACAGTATAGAGAAATTAAGAGAGTTTTTAACTCTCATATCTGTTATTTTATTTTTTTTTGTTATTCAGTTCGCAATTAAAAGTCCCGGTTTGACTTGAACACCCCCCGTCCATGTAGACTGATTAAAATTCTCATATCAACCCTTGGATTCTTGGCTGGAACTTACTTACAACATAAAAACTAAAAGTCCCAGAACATGACAAACACTCTTATAAAACTCCTGCAAGTTTGGCATCTTTGCTTTGAGTCTCAAACATTTCTCAGGTCTAGACTTGGAGCCATGGATTTCTGTAACTATTAACAAAAAAGGTAGGATTTAATGGGACTTTAAAAATCTTTAATACATCACACTGAGAAAATCAATGGGCACCTTTATAACTGAGCTGTACTTTATAAACTATAACTGAGTCAGGTTTAAACTTCACCTACTGTAAGCCGTTACCTAAGGATGAAACTCTGCTGGCTTCAATGTGACTCGTCAATGTGAAGACATTTGCAGTGATCGGAATGTTACATACTGTAGGAAGACTGCAAATAGGAAAATTGCTTGGAGCAAGAGAAAACAGTGAGAGGTGAAGTTATAGCCTTTTGCGAAATTTAAAATTCACCCTGATGCGATTAAAACTACATGCAAAATATTTTTAAAGAGTTTTTAATTTTTTTGCCACTTCTTTCTTCTTTGAAAAAAAAAATTCTCAAAAGTGTCTCATTTTGCATTTAAACTGTCCATATATAATACAGTGGAACATCGGATTACGAGCATAATTTGTTCCAGAAGCGAGCTCGTATTCCAAAACACTCGTAAATCAAAGCACATTTTCCCATAAGAAATAATAAAAAAAATTAAAATAATTCGTTTCACAGCCCAAAAAAATAAATACATAAAAATTATTACCACAAAATATAAAGTAAAAATAAAACAAATTAACCTGCACATTATCTTAAAAAAAGTAAAAATAAATCTCGACAGATTTTCCAAGTGCTTCCATTTATGCGCACAGGCGCTGTGTGTGTGTTTTTCTCTGTGTTGTGTTGTGTGTGCGCGCGCGTGTCATTTGACACCATGTCACACAAACACACACACACACACAAACACATTAAAGGCGAGAGAGAGAGAGAGAGAGGGAGAGTGAACTGGCACAGTGTTAAATTACGTGCGCGCACACACATAACACACACTCTGCAGCGCAAGAGAAAGAAAAACACACTCACACACACGCAGATGTTGATTATACCAATAAGAGACGAGCACTAAGACCCAGCAGGGGAGATGAGTACCCGCAACGCAAGAGAGAGAAAAACCTTTGGCTTAGTTGTGATCACGTGATGCTCGGCATCAAATCAAGAAACGCATGCGTGATACTTGATACTCGGTGCTCATAAACCAAGACAATGCTTGTTTTCCAAGTCAAAATGTATAAAAAAAATCTTTGCTCGTCTTGCGGAACACTCGTAAACCGAGTTACTCGTAGGTTACTTCGAGGTTTCACTGTATATAATGTTGGGTGCCAAATCAGCAGCCTGCATACTTACTGGGGGAAAGTAAATCAAGGAGTATGTATTTCCTGTACTTTGTTTAGGCTGTTATGAATTTATTTGGACTAATATGACTACATGTGCATAGAGCAACATCATTTAAACAATATCACATGAGAGGGGGTGCTGTAGTGCTGATATAGCCTGGTTGTGATGCAGCCGTAAGCTTCACAGCCGTGCTGTATCCAGCAATATAGCATGAGCCCGAGTGTGTTATTGCTTTTATACAACAGTTTTATGAACATCATTCATTATCAATAGATTATGATTTGTTTGTTTAATTAGCCAGTTATGTTGCTACTCCAACACATACTGTATCCTGGCGACTGGCGACAGTTAGCAACATTATGTACCCAAAAGGTGAGGAGAATAAACCATGGAGATTGTGGACACTTCTGCAAATCTTGTACAATTCTTTTTAATATTCCCACTTATTTCACTTTGGAATATCAGCTCTGTTAACTTCCGAGTTCCTGGGTTGAATCCCAAATAGCAGGGAGGTGGAAAGCTAGTGCGCTATGTAGGGTGTAGGGAATCCCTTGTTCCACACACAAAGTAGTGCCCTTGATCAAATACTACGAATGTGAAATTCAGGTTTGTGTTAAAAGCTATATAGCTTTGTAGCAGTAAATAAAACAACACATAAGCAGTTTTGTATGACTTAGCACTGATTACTAAAGAGACAGCGCGTTGTTTAAGACGACATAATGTTATCAGATGTGTGTTGTTGCTGAAAGTGTTTTTGTGCTTGTGACTGGTTGTAAATGTGGGTTTTGGCAGGCAGCTGCTCCCTCCTCAGTACTGCGGACAGTACCTTGATCAGAACTAACTGTTGTATAATTCATAATAAATATGTTTAAATTTGAGTTAAATTTTTAAATTTAAGAAATATCTGATAAATATGACTACTAGTATCAAAATAAATCCAGCCCAGTCAAAACCATGAGCTCTCCTGCTTGTAGTGGAACTCAACAAGAATGTTGTCTTGCTTAAAGTTTTTTTTAGAACTTCTTCTTAAATCATTCATGAGGTATGAAGTTGAGTGATGGAGGGTTACATCAAAGGCTTTACTTCTTTTGGTCTGCTGCTGGTCTACACTGCAGGTGATCACTTTTTACCTTATTACTGATTCAGTGCCAAGGTGCCTCCACTCCATCCAGCGAAAAAACAAAAGCTTTTTAAAAAACAAGGTGGTCAGAGGGAAAGGTGTAAATGTGAATTAAAACATGCCACGATACTCATGGGTCCATTCAACAGTACCCAAAAAATATTCAGCTGATGTTGTAGGATACTGTAGGTCTGTAAGGCTTGATCCTCTGGTTTGCTGATTCATAATGGCCGCCGTCTTTGGCAGAACTGAAGATGCATGGAGATATTTTTACTTTAATTTCTTTTCCTGGATCCTATACGCGTTTGTGTTAATTCATCTTGAATTTGGCATCTGTTAGATTATTCCAGGTTCAGAAGGTGGAACAGAGCAGTGGTAAAGTAGACAAGTTCTGACCCTGTGAGAGCTATGGCTGAGGTTAGAATCTGATTTCCACCGGTCGTCACATGCTGTGATGTTATATTTCATGTCCTCTCTTAGGCTGGGGTAAGTTCGCCAGGCTCACTCGTGCTCTGACCAACAGCCGGACCACCATCCAGCAGCTGGCTCCCATGAGCAAGCCTGAGGTCAGCTCCCACAAAACGTCTCGACTCGCTGAGGTGAGTCTCGAAATTCACAAAAAAAACCTACTGTTTGTCTGTTTCCTGCTGTTTGTCCATTTCCTTGCTCGATTCCCGTCTCTGTGTGCATGGAGTTTGCATGTTTTCCCAGTGCTTGGTGGGTTTCCTCCGGGTCCTCCGGTTCCCTCCCACAGTCCAAAGATATTAAAGATTATAGACCTTCCGATCAGTAATTCGGAGCCTTAGCACACTGAACCACCACCGGCCCTACATTTTTAATAAAAACAATAATAATTCAGCCGTCATTCATATACATTATTCATATACATTCGTATACATTTATTCATATAAATTATATATGCATAATGAAATTCTTTATACTTCACATACCCCAGAGTTGTTAGTGGCCTGGGGTCAGAGTGCAGGGTCAGCCATTATACAGCCATTATCACACCGTATTAATGACAGTATCTGCCAGTAAGGTTCAGCTCCGCCCACCTCTGCTCAACTCCGCCCCAATTCTGCCCCGGTTCATTTTTAAGAGCTGCAGTAAATAAGGCTCACCTAGCCTTCTTCAGCTCTTAAGAGTAAAGGGTTACTCTATTGATTATGAAGAGCTATGTTAGCCACTAGCAGCTAGCGCTAAGCAGCCATCCTAGCTCTGAAGAGGGTCTAGGTCAGCAGTTAGCATTTTGCAGTTACCGCTTCTAAGATTTGCACTGAATGTTACCTATGGAGCTATAGCTATGGAGCTATTCTTCTAAGGAAATAATCAACCTTCTTTTTTTTATGTGCGAATGCTACAGACATACACACCGACAGCGTTGTCTTACACCCCCGCACGCAAACAAAGCTACAAAGGACAAAGTTGTAACAGAGCCACAGACACACACATACACACATACACACACACACACACACAAGGACATTAGTGTAACCGTATCACACACAGCTTTCTTCAGCTCGCACTTTCCCTCATCATCTTCTGAGCCTGAGCCTCGCTGGCAGATACTGTCATTAATAATGTACACTTTGTCTCTGTTCCCGTTTGACTCTGTCACCAAAAAAAAAGCATGGTTGGGTGAACTTTCTGATGTGTGAGAGCTCTTGGAGTTATCTTTAAGGAGGGAAGAAAGGAGGCTTCCTTCCTGTGGCTTAGAGTTCACGTTGCATATTATTTTGTTATAACGTTTGGTCTTTCATTACCGATGAGTAGGTTCACGAGTTATCTGGTGAGTTACAATGCTTTGATGCTCACACTACATCCTTGTCTATAACACATGCTTCTCCCACGCTCCATCTGTTCACTTCGCCCATGTTTTTTTTCCCCTTTATCGTTTCTGTGCATCAGTGATAAGAATGCTCTCTCCTCTCAGGTTCTTCAGCTCGGTTCAGAAATCCTGCCTCAATACAAGCAGGAAGCTCCCAAGACACCTCCTCACATCATCCTCCACTACTGCACCTTTAAGACCACGTGGGATTGGGTGATCCTCATCCTCACCTTCTACACAGCCATCATGGTGCCATATAACGTCTCCTTCAAGACCAAGCAGAACAACGTCACCTGGCTGGTGCTGGACAGCGTCGTGGATGTCATCTTCCTGGTGGACATCGTGCTCAACTTTCACACCACTTTCGTCGGGCCCGGGGGCGAGGTCATCTCCGATCCCAAGCTGATCCGCATGAATTACCTCAAGACCTGGTTTGTGATAGACCTGCTCTCCTGCTTGCCTTACGACATCATCAACGCTTTCGAGAACGTGGACGAGGTCAGTGGGCGTAGGTCGCTTCAGCATTGGTCTCTTAAATCAACAGTGTCTCAAGGTGGCAAGAGAAAGCGATAGGTTCAGGAGCTTTTGGTGTAAAGTTTGCCTTCGTTCTGAGATGATTTTTTCCTCACCGCGTTTGTAAAGGGTGGTTACTTGAGTTAATATAGCCTACCAGTTAAAACTCTTGGAACTGGATTGTTTTTGGTTTAAAAACCTAAAGACTCAAAAGTTTATGCAGTATTCAAACCAGCCACGCCATGGTATTATTCATTCGGTGCATTTACATGAACTAATATTAATATTTTAGTATTAATGGGAATATGAGCCCAAGCTTGATAAAAATACTGTGTTAAACTTTGAAAATTCATTCAGTAGGGAAATATAAACCGTGTAAACACCTGATCTGACTGTATCTTGTTGTTCTGTGCATGTTTGCCCCATGTAGGGGTAACATAACCTAATATAAGGTGACTTGATACTGTATGTTTCCAGGAAGGATCTCTGGTTGAAGCAGGATCACTGATCGTCACGTAGTAAAGACATCTGACCAATCATAGATGAGAGAGGGGGGAGAATCGATTCAGTTACATATCGTGATTCTTTTATGATTCTTTCTATGTATTGCCACGCTTCAAAATAACTTCAAAATGACTTCAAAATAACCTTTTCTTGGCCTACGAGTGGCACAGTGGTAAAGCGCTCGCCCTATCATCCGGAGATCGCTGGTTCGATTCCCGGGTGATGCTGTAACCTCTCACAGCCGGAGGTCTAGAGAGAGCTGATTGGCCGAGCTCTCTCAGAGGGAAGGGATGAGAGGTATTTAGTGCTCCCACATTAATCACGGCTCTACAGCCAATCAGGGGCGTCTGTAAGCTCGCGCACGCTTTCACACGCGGAGGAACACTTTTCTCCGAGAGTGTTACTCCGCCCCTAACAGTGCGTGAGCAAGCAGTTTGAAAAGATGCGGTCGGCTGGCGTCACGCGGTTCGGAGGAAACACGTAAAAGTCTTCGGCCCTCCCGGCTGAATGATAGTAGCAGCCTTAATGTGGGTGACCCAAATTGAAACAACACCTGGGTATCGTATCACATGATCCCTGGTGATTACCATCTCTGCTTGTAACCACTCATAACAATGGGATTTGTGTGAAAAGTTGTAAAGCCTAAACTTACCTAACAGCTGTTGTGTTTCACTCCTTTGGTGAGGTGCAGATAAAGGCTCAGGACGCGAACAAATACATTTTACTCACAGTTACTTAAGCAGAGAAAATAAGCACCTTTTTAACTTAACATTAGCATGTCTGAAGCTGTTGACCCGCATGCTTAGATCCGACTGCCTGATATATGAACCAATAGCACTGAAGCATACATTTATTCAGTCATGTGACTGTTTACTGGCGTAGTACACTACAACAGCCTAACAGTGGGATAAAATGCTTCTTCTTTTTCTTCTTTTGTTATGTTTCTGTCAGATTAAATGCTTCAGAGCATGCACTGAAAATAATCATTAATATTCTGATTAAACGCTTTGTGCATGTAAACACACAGCTTATCAGATCAGTGACCATGTAAACGCTTGAGCTGGAATCTCTAATCAGAATGATTTTTATCAGATTTAGGAAATATGGTCCGTATAAACGTAACTACTGAGATACTGTATTTGTAATTGCCACTTGAATCTTATCTTCATAGTTCTATCCTGCCACATGTTTGGCTGATCAGATAACTGTATGAATTATCGGTTGTACAGGTACCAGGTTCATCAATCGTACCAAAATCCACGTATTTTATAAGAACTGGACTAAACAGCAGATTTGCAGGCAGGTTGCTAGCAATAAATATCAGCATTCAGAGCATGAGGGCTGTTCCTGAGCCTTTCCTTAGGATGAACAGAGATGTGTGTGTGTGTGTGTGTGTGTGTGTGTGTGTGTAAGAGGATTAAACCACAAGTCTTTTGCTTTAATTTACAGATATTAGGTATTTCAGTGATCTTCACTTCTATAAATAAACTCTCAGAGTGAGATCCGGAGCTCTTTCAGCCCCCATCTTTCCCTTTAACGAGCGCAGCCTCCACCGATCGTGACATTTCTCTAGCTGTAGGTGATCACTCCCGGGGTGTAGCATCAGCCGCGGCTCTTGTCAGCATGAACATTAGCTAAAGTCTCCCTGCAGAATAGTAGTGCTAATGTTAAGACAAAAATGTCTCTTTATTTTCGCAAATAACACAATGGTAATTAGGTTTGGTTCAAAATAACACTTTTTTTTTCGCTATAAATAATTAGAAAAATGATTGTTTTGCAAAATCAAGCTTCATATACTGAGCTCAAGTTCTTAAAAAGTCATTAAAAAAAATCAATATCTAAAGTCCATGAGGAAGGCCTTCAATCCTCTCTGTTTGTTTTGAAAATGTTCCCCCTATATATGAATAATCAAATGTATAGTGACAAAAGTTTGCACACCCCCAGGACACAATACTAAAAAAATAGTATAGCAGGCCACCCATCACTGACAGTTAAAGAGTTTGTAGAAATAGTTAAAATGTTAAAGCTAAAAATAATCGGCTGATCTTTAATGTAATCAGTGATATTATTATTATTATTATTATTATTATTATTAGAGGTTGAAGCCCACGTACATGTCTGTGTGTCTCTCTGTACAGCAGAACTCTCTGTCTAATGTATTAATACAAAGAAATCCCATTCTGTAAGGTTGAGTATCTTACGCCTTGTTTACACTAACTTGTCCTTCTTTGGTGCTCAGACAAATACACTCCCTGTTCGGTAATCGGAGAGTGAATCACAGATGAGAAATGGAAAAAGTAGATAAAAGGATAAAGATGAAGTTTTGTCTTAAAACCACTCCAGCGTGTTAAAATTCACTTATACCACTTCAGCGCTGTTATTTCAGCCAAAGTGAAAATATGAACTAATCCCAGTCAAAATATTCACTTTATCTTTTCTAATTAATATCTATTGGTGCAGGTGTTTGTTTACATTGAGACAGTAGCGCATTAGTAGATTATTATAAAGTAGATTATTAAATCCCACACATAACTGTTCATAACATCACTTTTACTCAACATTGTGATTTTACTTATGGTGCAGATTAAACTTCAGGCGGAGATCTAAGGACTACAGGAGATTCAGTAAAGTCTGACCAGACAGTTATGTGTGATGCTACTGAACAAACTCTAGCTGGACAGACAGACGTACAAACAGACCGAAATGTTTCTGAGACGGTGGTTTCTGGTCCTCCAGTGTATGAAATGTAAAGATATCATTAAGTTCTGACCCAATGTACAGACAAGAACATATTTATATAGATATGTTGGGTTTAACAGATATGAATAATAAATAAGGTCTTTTACAATGTTAATGGTTACAAAAAAAAAATGCATCAAAAAAAGTGCATCAAAAAAAGTGCATTTCAAAAGTTTGTACCCCCCTCCTTTTTTGAAAAGACTCTATGCATGGATATAAATATTCTCTTGTAACTTGTTCCCCTGTTTAACTACCTCCAGCTGTGTTATATTCTCTTGAGTGATTGCTCGGCACGCTCCTCTTTACCACGTCTGATAAAACTCTTGTTTCAAATCAGGAATGAAACATAAAAATACATTATTTAAATCCATGTAGGATACAATTTTTTATCTGAAGTTTTGTGTTTTGTATGAAATTACAATCATACAGTTATACAGAGCTGGGAATAAGATGCAGGGAAGTGAAGAGAGACGAAAAGCTTCGCATCACCAGAAATCATCTGAAGGCGAGCGTTTAGATGTGAGTGAGTAATTTATTCACCGAGTGCCGTTTGAGTTCAGTCCTGAAATGTAAACTCTGTGTTCCTGTGGGAGAAACAGTCAAAGAGTGGAAACCCGCTCACACACGCACACAGTTTAATTCCCGAAGCAAAATTCTTTAATCTTAACTCTTACTGTATGTTCGATCACAAGATACGAGCAGTACGAATCTGTTTTATTCCTTACAAACTTAAAGGGGAATCTGTTTAATTCCTGCGGGTGTACAGTAACACAAACTTTATTATTCAGATTATTTAATCCGTAGTCTTTCTTCTTCCCAGCTGTGATTAACTGTCTTGTATCAGCAAACAGTATTCGACTAAAACTGGTTTTAATCATTACACAGCATCAAGTAGTAAATGCCGTTGTGAAATGAAACAGAAGGCTAAAGGCTAATCATAGCATTACTGCTAAACCAACAGGGGTCAAGGTTAATGCGCTGATGCATTAATTTAAACGCCACAATGTTTTGTTGTTTACAGATTTACACGCACAATGTTTCTCAAATCTGATTGAAATCTTTCTGATTGAAGATTGACGTGAACCACTGATCTGCTGTGGTGTGTGTTTACGGCCTCAATGCATTTCATCAGAACGTAAACCGTTTTAAACATCCGCAAAGCAGTTCTACCTGCTAGGATATGTGTTTAATTCAGACTAAATAACAAAGTTATACTAGCGTACTTTTAGCATGCTAATTAGGCCCAACCTTCTTTCCATGGCACTGAGATCACATGACCTGAGACGTCATTATAATTTTCTTCAAAACAACCATCATGGCTTTGTTCTCATGTCCGACAAAGTAAATCTTACACGTAAATCTTATTTGACACAAATATACGATGTAAAGCACACCAATCCACTTGACTAAACCTCTGTCTCATTTACCCACACTGCCACCATGTGGCGACAGTATCAGTGTCGTCTCTGCGCCTTTAAGTCGCGAGGGGAATCCTGGAAGTCATTTTTTCTCGGAGCTGTTTCCCACTGTATTGGACTGTGAACTCTGTTTGTTGAGGATGTTTTTTCCAAAATTAGGATTATTCACCATCAGGACAGTTTTACAGGACAGACATCTTCTATCATCGTCCTCCCAGACTGATTTACTGAAACCAGTGAGACTCATTTCTCCTGCACACACTAACTCCCCCTGCCCCCTACACACACACGTAAAATATACCAGACTTTAGACATTTTATACAGTCACAAACACAATGAATATATTATATGTTATTGTAAATATTGGTATTTAGTGCACTGCAGCGCCTGTTTTTTTTGTACAATATACCTTAGCTACTTTTGAGATTTGTTCGAATTTACAAATGTTTGCAGAACTGCGGTCTGTTCGTAAGTCGGGGACTACCTGAATATTTCTTTTTTCTTCATTTTAACAAATGTTCTTAGACATGTAATATAAATTTTGAGCTGGGTCAATCTTTTCAGACTTTCAGACGTCTTGTCTGTGATTGGTTACCAATCAGTGTGAAATGCTCAGCCAATTGGTGCTCCGTCCCCAGCCAGAGCCGCAGGTGGGAGATTTCTTCTGTGATGTAAAAATTATTGGAACATTAAGGTCCATGTAAGCGCACCCACCACAGTTAGGCCCGAGTCCTTTAACCCTAAACCGTGTGGCTTCCAGCAGATAAAAAAATTAAGAAAATAAATAAATTAATTTAGGATATGGAGTGTGGAATGATGATGTTGTGGATTAGTGGTTAGCACTGTAGCCTCGCAGCTCAAGGGTTAGGGGTTCGAGTGTCTCCTCCAGGCTGTGTGAGTTCGTGTGTTCTACCCGTGCATGGTGGGTTTCCCTTCAACAGTCCAACGACATGCCCTGTAGCCTGATTGGCATTTCCAAATTGCCAATTACACCACATTCTTCTGGGCATGTAGGGAGGGAGGGCCATCCTCATAAATATAATGATGAGACTTACTGTATCAGACCAGGCAATGCTTTTCCTATCTGCTGTTGTCTCTAATGTTGGTGAGTCCATGTGACGTGTAGCCTCAGTTTCCTGTTCTAATCTGACAGGAGCGACACCCGGTGTGGTCTTCTGCTGCTGTAGCACATCTGCTTCAATGTTCGACGTGTTGTGTGTTCAGAGATGCTCTTCAGTGTACATCGGTTATGAGTAATGAGATGTTATTTGAGTTCCTGTTGCCTTTCTATCAGCTCGACCCAGTCTATCTGTTCTTCTCTGAATTCTGACATCAACGAGGCATTTTCACCCAGAGAACTGCCCGCACTGGGGATTTTCTCTTTTTTTACACCGTTCTCCCCTAGTAAAAAAAAAGTATACTAAGTATATTAAATCCTAGCATGCCAAAGCATACTTAAATGTACTTGCAGCCAGACTAATGACTAGTATACTTGAAGTTTGCTATTTTGGAACAACTAATTTTGTACTAAGTGTATTCAAGTTGTAATTAAATTGTACAAAAGTACAATTTTAAGTGTATTAAGTATACTTTTGTGTGCTAAAGTGGAACAACTTTAAGTATACTTAGTACACTTAAAGTATATGCCTGTGTGTGTACTAACGTACATACCTGACAGTAATTAATACAATTTAAGTATATATTTAATATATTATAAGTACATTACAGCTATTTTTTACTGTGTTACAAATACATGATTAATATACTATGAGTATATATTTTTATTACAGCAGTAGCTGTTATACTTCTGGTCAATTACAAATACTAAAAAAGTACACTTTGCGGTTAATACAAATATACTTTATTGTATCATACAGTACATAAAACCTTCTATATTACAGTATTACAAATGTATTACCAGTACATTAAAGGTGTTTAGGATCATTTACAAATGCTGAATGTATTTTCTACACTATAACATGTTTTTGAAACACATTACATTAGTACAGTAATTATGAGGAAGATTTTATTCATGAGTTCAACAGATTTAATTTGCACAAGGTTACAAAAAACTGTCCTATAGTTTATTTGTATTTAACAAACACACAAATTAAAATTTAAACTGTAGTCTGAATACAGACAAACATCAGTATTAGAGTATACAGGTACAGTATTAGTTTAAACCTGGTGTGTGGACACAGACAGACATCAGTATTAGAGTATACAGGTACAGTATTAGTTTAAACCTGGTGTGTGGACACAGACAGACATCAGTATTAGAGTATACAGGTACAGTATTAGTTTAAACCTGGTGTGTGGACACAGACAGACATCAGTATTAGAGTATACAGGTACAGTATTAGTTTAAACCTGGTGTGTGGACACAGACAGACATCAGTATTAGAGTATACAGATACAGTATTAGTTTAAACCTGGTGTGTGGACACAGACAGACATCAGTATTAGAGTATACAGGTACAGTATTAGTTTAAACCTGGTGTGTGGACACAGACAGACATTAGTGTTAGAGTATACAGGTACAGTATTAGTTTAAACCTGGTGTGTGGACACAGACAGACATTAGTGTTAGAGTATACAGGTACAGTATTAGTTTAAACCTGGTGTGTGGACACAGACAGACATCAGTGTTAGAGTATACAGGTACAGTATTAGTTTAAACCTGGTGTGTGGACACAGACAGACATTAGTGTTAGAGTATACAGGTACAGTATTAGTTTAAACCTGGTGTGTGGACACAGACAGACATTAGTGTTAGAGTATACAGGTACAGTATTAGTTTAAACCTGGTGTGTGGACACAGACAGACATCAGTATTAGAGTATACAGGTACAGTATTAGTTTAAACCTGGTGTGTGGACACAGACAGACATCAGTATTAGAGTATACAGGTACAGTATTAGTTTAAACCTGGTGTGTGGACACAGACAGACATTAGTGTTAGAGTATACAGGTACAGTATTAGTTTAAACCTGGTGTGTGGACACAGACAGACATCAGTATTAGAGTATACAGGTACAGTATTAGTTTAAACCCGGTGCGTGGACACGGACAGACATCAGTATTAGAGTATACAGGTACAGTATTAGTTTAAACCTGGTGTGTGGACACAGACAGACATCAGTATTAGAGTATACAGGTACAGTATTAGTTTAAACCTGGTGTGTGGACACAGACAGACATTAGTGTTAGAGTATACAGGTACAGTATTAGTTTAAACCTGGTGTGTGGACACAGACAGACATCAGTATTAGAGTATACAGGTACAGTATTAGTTTAAACCTGGTGTGTGGACACAGACAGACATCAGTATTAGAGTATACAGGTACAGTATTAGTTTAAACCTGGTGTGTGGACACAGACAGACATCAGTGTTAGAGTATACAGGTACAGTATTAGTTTAAACCTGGTGTGTGGACACAGACAGACATCAGTGTTAGAGTATACAGGTACAGTATTAGTTTAAACCTGGTGTGTGGACACAGACAGACATCAGTATTAGAGTATACAGGTACAGTATTAGTTTAAACCTGGTGTGTGGACACGGACAGACATCAGTATTAGAGTATACAGGTACAGTATTAGTTTAAACCTGGTGTGTGGACACGGACAGACATCAGTATTAGAGTATACAGGTACAGTATTAGTTTAAACCTGGTGTGTGGACACGGACAGACATTAGTGTTAGAGTATACAGGTACAGTATTAGTTTAAACCTGGTGTGTGGACACGGACAGACATCAGTATTAGAGTATACAGGTACAGTATTAGTTTAAACCTGGTGTGTGGACACAGACAGACATCAGTGTTAGAGTATACAGGTACAGTATTAGTTTAAACCTGGTGTGTGGACACGGACAGACATCAGTATTAGAGTATACAGGTACAGTATTAGTTTAAACCTGGTGTGTGGACACGGACAGACATCAGTATTAGAGTATACAGGTACAGTATTAGTTTAAACCTGGTGTGTGGACACGGACAGACATCAGTGTTAGAGTATACAGGTACAGTATTAGTTTAAACCTGGTGTGTGGACACGGACAGACATCAGTATTAGAGTATACAGGTACAGTATTAGTTTAAACCCGGTGCGTGGACACGGACAGACATCAGTATTAGAGTATACAGGTACAGTATTAGTTTAAACCCGGTGCGTGGACACGGACAGACATCAGTATTAGAGTATACAGGTACAGTATTAGTTTAAACCCGGTGCGTGGACACGGACAGACATCAGTATTAGAGTATACAGGTACAGTATTAGTTTAAACCTGGTGCGTGGACACAGACAGACATCAGTATTAGAGTATACAGGTACAGTATTAGTTTAAACCTGGTGTGTGGACACAGACAGACGTCAGTATTAGAGTATACAGGTACAGTATTAGTTTAAACCTGGTGTGTAGACACAGACAGACGTCAGTATTAGAGTATACAGGTACAGTGTTAGTTTAAACCTGGTGTGTGGACACAGACAGACATTAGTGTTAGAGTATACAGGTACAGTATTAGTTTAAACCTGGTGTGTGGACACAGACAGACATCAGTATTAGAGTATACAGGTACAGTATTAGTTTAAACCTGGTGTGTGGACACAGACAGACATCAGTATTAGAGTATACAGGTACAGTATTAGTTTAAACCTGGTGTGTGGACACAGACGGACATTAGTATTAGAGTATACAGGTACAGTATTAGTTTAAACCTGGTGTGTGAACACAGACAGACATCAGTATTAGAGTATACAGGTACAGTATTAGTTTAAACCAGGTGTGTTGATTCTGTTACACAGAGACTGAAAACAGGCCGAGAGCTACGGAGACATTATACCACAAGCAAAGTACATGAGATTTAGCAACAACACATTAGACAATACATTCTATAGTTTAAAGTATGTACTTAATTACAAATTACCTAACAAAAACCGTAAAATTTACCTTATGCCGATGAAAATAAAATAATAACGATACGAACTAACGCACGCGATGATGCAGCTTCCAGCCGTTAATTCAAACTAGAAGTGGCGGACTGGGGAGCCAATCAGAGAGCGGACAGTCCGAATCTGCCCGCCTACAAACAATTGGCTGGTGGGGCGATATTAGCCAATATATATATATATATACTAGTGCTGTCAATCGATTAAAAAAAATTAACTAATTAATCGCACAATTTTTTGCAATTAATCGCGATTAATCACAATTAAAAGACTGAAACTTTTTGGATATGTAAATGTAAATAATTAATGTAAACTCAAGACAATGAAACTATTTAAATTCAAATATGATTGTTTATTGGAATTTTTGTTTAACTTGTAACACAGATTTTCTCATGTAAACAACATACCTGCAATAAACCATCAATATTCTCCAAATTAACTGTTGGCTTGAAAGCCATATTTATCACAGAAATAAAAACACAGGTATGTGCCATTTGTGTCATTTGAATTTCAAAACAATCAATGCAATTTACATTGGCGAGGCCCTGTAGAGATTGTTTCGGTGGGGTGTTTTGCTTTTAAGTGATATGTCAAAGACGAATTACTTCTCTGGTATTTAAATTCGGCTTTGCAAAATGTACAGATTACTTTTGTTTTATCCACAGAACCATCCGGCAGAGTTTTATACTGAAACTTTCCCTCTAAAAGTCCTTCCTTGGTCTTATCCATACTTCTTTGCACGTTGAACACACGTCGGCCACAACAGGAAATAAAAAAAACTGCAACCGCGTTAATTGCGTTAATTTTTTTTAATGCGTTAAATATTTCAAATTAATCGCATGCGTTAACGCACTAATTTTGACAGCACTAATATATACTAATACTAGTCTATGGGTTGCTGGAATAGATACAAAGATATCACACCGCTGCAGTGTGTCACTTTATTCTGTGAGCGCACAGAAGAGTGAGAGAGTGCAAACATAAATTATCTTGAACAGGAAAAAATTATTTTCAGCGCACAAAAACGAGTTTAACATCGCGCACGAGAGAGAGAGATTTAGCGTGCAGAAACGAGTCTAAAAGCACGAGAAAGTAGTGCACTAAATATAAGTACATTTAAATGTAACTGATAATATACTGAGACTTCCGAATATTAAAAATTGTTTTCTAATGTATACTTTCTGTACATTTGTACAATGATTATTTCGAGCATATTTTTTAAAAATATACCAAAAATACATTGAAAAACAAGTTAAAATAAGTATACTTTGGAAATTAGACCAACCTTTCACTTAAAGTATATTTTCCAATAATATATTTTTGAAAAGTGTACTATAATACAATTATTTTTAAGTATATTAAAAATTTAATTCCAAAATTTGGTAAAAGCATGATGTTAGTATACTTTTTATATATTAACTGATGGTACAATTTTTTGTTAGTATATTTGCAATGTACTATCAAGGATTTCAATATATTTGTAATACACTAAAGTGTATTTTTTTTTTCACTGGGGTCTGTAAGCCCTAGAGATGGTTGTGTTTGAAAATCCAGAAGATTCCAGAAATACTCAGACCAGCACGTCATGGTTTGGTTGTTGGTGCAAAATCACTTAAAATCACATTTCTTCCCCATTCTGATGCTCGGTTTAAACTTCAGTATGACGTCTTGATGTATTTTTTTTCTTCTTTTTAATGCATTAAGTTGCTGCGGTTAATAAGCAGTTGAGCAGGTGTACCTAATAAAGTGGCTGGCAAGTGTATGTGACGTTTAAAAGGTGATCTGTTCCAGATACACAAGTACCTTAAATGGTTTTTTAATTAATTTTAATGAAAATTTTCATAATTTTTTTTTTAATGAAAAAAATCATAAATTCATGTAATTTTTTAGTTGATATTAGATTAAAAAAATACTTTTGAATTAATATTTTGTAATATCAGTATTTCTTTTTAATTTATTTATCTTTGCTTATCCATTTTATTCTTCCTTTTGATGATTCACAAGACAAAATTGTTTTCTTTCTGTACAGTGATTATCTCTCCTAAGGGTGTGTAAACTTTTGCAATTTTTTCAGTTAAAGTTGAAAAAAAAAAAAGATGATCTATCTTAGCATGTGAAGCTCGATTCATTTGCTTGCAAACCACATTATGTTTGTATTATTTGTAATTGTCTTCATTATTTTGAAGCAATTAGGAATAAATGAGTCGAGGAGACTCTCAGTTCCTCCGTCCTCCTGTGTCTTCCAGGGCATCAGCAGTTTGTTCAGCTCCCTGAAGGTCGTGCGCCTGCTGCGTTTGGGTCGCGTGGCACGGAAACTCGACCACTATCTGGAATACGGCGCGGCCGTGCTGGTCCTGCTGGTGTGTGTGTTCGGCTTGGTGGCCCACTGGCTGGCGTGTATCTGGTACAGCATCGGAGATTACGAGGTCATCGACAAGCTCAGTAACACCATCAAGACGGACAGCTGGCTCTACCAGTTGGCCGCGAACACCGGCTCGCCGTACCGCTACAACGCCAGCGGCTCCGGCCAGCTGGAGGGCGGGCCCGGGAAACACACGCTCTACATCACGTCCCTGTACTTTACCATGACGAGTCTGACAACCATCGGATTCGGGAACATCGCGCCCACCACCGACGGGGAGAAGATCTTCTCTGTGGCCATGATGATGGTGGGATGTGAGTGTGAAACTCTGATCTGCTAGACGTGTTGCTGTGTGGAAACACTCCAGGGTGTGCAGTTAGAGGAAAATAATCAGTAACAGGGTGGAGCTAGTCGCCAGGAGAGTCGCTGGTACCAGCTTGCGATTATAGTTTTTCCAATAACAGCATGCCCTGAAGTGTTTAATGCAGCGATTTTATATATTTTTTTATTTAATCTTTATCCTTTTATAGTTGTATCCAGTGTTGTGAAATATCCATAGCCTTTTCTTTTCTTTACTTTTGAGTTTTACCGCTGATCTGAACATCAACGATCAAAAACGTCATTTTTAAAACCTGTGCATGTAGCACGTAGGCATTTCACATCCTCATGAGTGAGCTGTCGCTATAGAAACCATAATGTCTTAAGAAAGCGGATCTGACCATTTTCAAGATCGAGGCTTCGCCAGAGCTCTGGAGTTATAATTAAACTTTGTTTGACTTTTCCTTCCTCGGGCTGTGGAGCACCGAGGCGTCTTTTAATTCCCGGTTCAGATTGATGTGCTCCATTCCAACGCCCGTCTCTTTCTGTTTTTCTCTCAGACGCACCCACAATCCGTCAGATCCCACGGATCAGATCGATCGGCCGTTTAATTCAATCAGTGGCTGGGAGGAGAGACTGGGAGGTTGTGCTGAGTAAGCGTTCGTTGTTTTTTTTTTTTTAAGCCGAGCCTTTGTCAGACGAAGCCATTTTTAGCTGGGGTTGATTAGGTTTTCTAATGTGCTGCACGTTACAGGCTCGTGACGTGACTTCATTCACACGGTGTTGGGTTATTGGGCTGAAGTCTGTAATAACATCGCTGCATGTCTGCTCTGTGGTTGAAACACTCGCTTTTGAACTGATATGATTTTTCAAAGGGTTTTCTTTTTTCTGTGTCGAATACAAACTTGTAAGGGGTGGGGTTTCCTATTTATTGACTGTTAATAACGTTTATATCATGATGTGAACATACAATACAATAAATTTTAACAAAAGGTTAGTGGTTAGCACTGTCGCCTTGCACCTCCAGGGTCTGGGTTCGATTCCCAGCCAGGCTCGATTACCGTCTCAGTGTGCATGGTGTTTGCATGTTCTCCCCGTGCTTAGTGGGTTTCCTCCGGGTACTCCGGTTTCCTCCGACAGTCCAAAGACATGTAGGTAAGGTTAATTGCCGTTCCCAAATTGCCCGTAGTGTGTGAATGGGTGTGTGAGTGTGTGTATGTGTGTGCCACCCTGTCCATGGTGTACCCCGCCTCATGCCCTAAGCCTCCTGGGATAGGCTCCAGGTCCCCACGACCCTGAATACAGGATAAAGCGGTATAGAAGATGAGTAAGTGAGAGGGTAAAAGATGGGTAAAGATTCTAATTCTCACTCACAGTATATTAGTCTGTTATACCTACATGCATTAGTTATATTTAAATTTGGTTGGATAGTTAAAATAGGATATCGCCTCTAACCCTGACCTTAATTTGTAACATACTTTTAGGGGAAGGTGGGGCACAGTACTTTAATATTAAAATGATCAGCTGTTAAACCTGCCCCATACATGGGTAGAGGGAGGCTTTGTTTAAACGAGAGCCGCGTGTGACGTGGAATGCTGCACAAACGGGCGGGAGGGGAGGAGACAAACTTTATTAAGTTATTCAGTAGCTATGAATGT
The DNA here is from genome assembly GCF_024256425.1 of Clarias gariepinus. Taxonomy (NCBI): domain Eukaryota; kingdom Metazoa; phylum Chordata; class Actinopteri; order Siluriformes; family Clariidae; genus Clarias; species Clarias gariepinus. The sequence continues at coordinate 36,071,144 of NC_071107.1, forward strand.
CCTCTGTGTTTAATCCGAAGTTTAGTCTTCAGCTCTTTAATAAGCGTCTCACTGCAACGAGCGCTTAAACCTTTTTTCTGACAGTGTTCCAATACTTCTGGCCCTCGAGAATTCCAGGAAACTGTAAGCGTTGATGAATTTTCCAGCTGATTGGACTTGATATCAGTCTGTGATTGAGGATGTTTGAATTCAATTTCAATTACATTTTATTCGTATAGCGATGTCGTTGTCACTGTCACAAAGCAGCTTTACACAATGAACAGAATTATGGAAGTTAGTATGAAATGTGAATGTGTATGAATCAAAATGATCAGATCCACCTTGAGCGCATATTTCCGTTCTGTACTCCGTTGTATTTACTCTCAGGCTCATGGTGTCATCACCCATGTGGATGTGTGTACATGTACAGTATGTGTGTGCTGTTTCATTGTGCTCGCACTGACTACAGTGGCTTGGTCGCATTTTCTTGTCGGGAATTACACACTATATTAAACAGTGTGTGTGAGAAGCGAAAGGTCGTCTGTGACTTCCTGTCTACAGCACTAGAGACAGTGACATTTCGGTGTTTTTAAGTCGTACAGTACGGAGGATCACACCAGTGTCTCCGCTGAGCTGAAAATAAAGCCCTCTTTAAAGTATATCTGCTCAGCGGTTGCTTCTTTTCTGTAATGGATAGGGTAGAGGGGGCCAATACATTGTGCACAGCAAAACATGGGCTATAGGAGTGCTTTGTAAATATAAATATTAAAGTGCACACACATGAAAAAAAAAACTTTTTGCTGGGAAGGGGAAGCTCAGTCGGTCGGTCCCGGCTCTCTCGGCCTCTTCAGTGGAAGGACAGATAAGGAGGAGGAGGAGGAGGAGGTGTGAGGAGGAATCTGAGTCTCGCACCGCCGTGGACCCCATCGCTTAAGACGGCACAAAGCTGTACGGAGATTTAAAGCATCTTTAAGCAACGGCGGTATAAATTGCTGTCGCTATCGTCCCCCTGCAGCTGTTTGTTGCCTGTCAGGACGGCGGCGAGCTCCTTTTAGGTCCTCATTATCAGCTGTTGCCGTTTACACAAATTCCCCAAACAGCAACTGTGTGTGTCGTCCTAATGGATCTCACACTCATCATTTCCACTCAACAAGCACAGACAGCCGTTAACGGCATGTTAAAACTTCCCCTGAACACTGAAAACAACATTTCCTTACACACACACACGCACACACACACACTGCATACTGATGATGAACCCATCAAAACACACAGTGTTCTCTCAGACTTGTCCAGGAGCTATTTTTTTAACTCCTAAAAAAAACAGTTGTGATTGCATGTTTGTGTTTGTGTTTCTCAGTTTTTGTCTCGTGTTAATGCGTCGACAAACACGAGCTTAGGCCAAATTCCAGGCTTTTTTTAGGACGTATTACACTGCTTTAGGCTCATTTATATACACACTGCAAACTCTATATTTATGCTTGTGCCAGTGCACAGATCCCGTACTTGAGTAAAAGTTGAGATGCTTACCCAAGGTAAAATATTACTCAAGTAAAAGTAAACGTCCTTTATTTACATTTCAACTTGAGCAAAAGTGCTCACCTACTAATGAGCTTGTATCAGCTTACAATAGACATAAAGTCATAGTAAAAGTCTCTCTTGCTGTGTGTGTGTGTGTGTGTGTGTGTGTGTGTGTGTGTGCATGCTTCCCAACTTTGAACATGCTGTCTCGCCAGTACACTTGTACCTCAGCATACGAATTGAATGCGTTCCGGAGTCAAGTTCTTAAGGTGAAATTTTGTATTGTGAAACATATTTTCCCATTGAAAATAATGTAAATGCAGATAATCCGTTCCAACCACCCAAAATATATGATATATGTAATATATGATATAATATTGATAAACCAATATTACTAATTTCCATCACTTTAATCATATTTTTGCATTTAAAAATAATTAAAACAAAGTAAATGAAGTTAAATATAAAATAAATAGACATTACACCTTATTTAACATTAAATTTTAAAATCAAACTGAAAGCGGCTTTCTTCTCTTCTTGCTACCATCCTTGATAACTTTATCAGTCGACACTAACCTTCTTATGTGTCTTCACTAAATCTTGCACAAAATACAAAAAACTCCCACAGAAGTATGTAAACTCCCTTTGCGTGGCTTTCCACTGACACACACACGTTTTGATTAGCTACCAGAAGTACACAGAAAATGCTGAAAATGCTTTATATGTCGAAGCATATTTCTCGCAAAATTTTAGTTCTTATTAAAAAGAATTTGTCAGGTGAAGCGTTTGTATCCAGAGGAACCACTGTATCTGCAAACACCTGCTACACAGTTGGGGAAGGCAAATCGTGCACTTATGCTTAACAGCCAGCAGTAGAGATATTCCCGCTTTAAATGCTACACGCCAATCTGGTTATGTAGCACGACATTAGGCATAAATGTAGTGGAGTAGAAAGTACAGATACTTGTTGTAGGATGCAGTGGAGTAAAAAGTAAAGGTAAAGAGTAAAAGTATCTAATAAAAAAAAAACAGATACGTGAAATGTGTACTTAGGTACAGTAATAGTATATATAGTATATTTTAAATATATATTCAAAAGTATATAGTTTGAGTGAAAAAGACGGCATGAAATAGTAATCTAGTGTGGACTACTGATCAGTTTCGAACCCCACCACCATGTTGCCCCTGTTGGGGTCTTGATCAAGGCCCTTAACCTTCAACTGGTCAGATGTATAATGAGACAAAATGTCCGTTGCTTTACATAAGGTTGTTATTTCATGTTACTTAAACCCCTTTGTCTGCACAAGCATTAAAAGTAACATTTTAGTTAAAATACAAAATAAAGAAATTCATTTAATTTATTTATGGCTGTTAAAGTCAACGGATTTGCATCCAGCTACATGATGTCAGTGTGTTTGTCTCTCTCCAGATGGTACACAGGTCTGTAAGTGAGGTGAGGAAATAAGCTCCAGATCTGTGCCTAATGGCTAAAAACAACAGCAACAATAGCAATGAAATGGTCTGACATGATGTCGCACATGGGTGCTGTTTCTGCAATTTATTGCACATGTAACCAAAAAAAAAAACACAATCTCTATTAGAGCTTGACATTTTCTCGTCATCAGTGTGCTTTAATGATTCTGTTTTCTTTTTATTAGACAATACGGCAGTAATGAAATTTCACTGATGTGTTTAGTGTGAGACGTAATCGGCATCGTACTGTAGGAATACACAGACATAATCATTATGGTTTATTGTGAATTGGAGTGATATTATTTTTGTTCTGTATTGAAGCCGAGGTACCTAATTTAACTTTAATGATGTTAGTCATGAGGGGGCAGAACGGAGATATAGGGGCAAGATACAAAAATACAGCAGGTTTACTGGAGATGAAGAGAAAAAACGTGATTCAGCTACATTATCACAATTCTTTGACAATTCATGTATCACCACACTGACTCCAAAATCAATCAAAGACAGAATCATCTATGCATGTTTGAATATCAGGTGGTAAATTGTGAAGCACGGTGGCTTAGTGGGTAGTCCTGTCTCACCTCCAGGGTCCGGGTTCGGTTCTCGCTTCATGCTCTTCCCGCACTTGGTGGGTTTCCTCTGGGTGCTCTGGTTTTCTTTGTCGTTACAACAATAAATTAAAGATCAAAATGGTTGTTTATCCATTTTTTAATAATGAATAGATGCTGTGGTGGAAGAGAAAGAATTGCTTGAGGTGTGCTGTTACAGGATAATAAAACACCTCAGTGTGGTCACAGTCACTTCACCTCATCACACCAATCTCTCATTGATTAATTTCCTACATCCCCCCATTCTTAAGTGCTTTATTCCACTTATACCACAGTTTTATATTCATCAATGAACAGCATGGAACATGTTTTATCTGTTTAGTCATGATCAAGAACACACAGATCTGCACAGAAATGTCCATAAACCATGTTCTGAGAAGAGTTCACGGGTTTGAACCTAAAAATACCTCACAGGATCTGTGCACATCCTGAAGAACAACAACAAAACCCCTTCCTGGCCTTGCAGAGACACAGTAGGAACTTTTGTTAATAGACACTAATATGAGGATTATTGAGAAGCAGGTGAATAATGATCCCGAGGAGTCTCTTAACTCAATCACTCCGCGCTCTTATTTCTTTTCCTGTGGGTGTTTGTGTGTTTTAAAAAAAAAAATGCATTTCTTTCTTTTGTCGTTATTTGTCAAAAGTCCCATTTAAGTATTTGCAGAACTATTCGAGGTAAGGTTGCTACGCAGAAGATGCAGAAGAGCCTGATGATGATAATGATTAATGAACAGCAGTAGTGTTTCCCATGGAGATAGAGTTCAAACAGTTGCGCATTCCCTTCAAATCAGACTCAAAAAGCTTTCTGCACAAGTCAGATCGTTCTGTTTTTCCGAGCAGAACATCTCGGGAGCCAGGCGTGCAAGATTGTTGTGAGGGTTTGGGATAACGAGGAACGAGGACTAGGATCATTTAAGATGTTCTTCCTCAGAGGAACAATACAGAATTTGTTAGAAGTATTTAGAATTGTGAGATTTTTTTTTTTGTTTCTTCAAAATGTATCTCTCCTTCAGCTCTTCTGTACGCAACAATTTTCGGAAACGTGACCACCATCTTCCAGCAGATGTACGCCAACACCAACCGCTACCACGAGATGCTGAACAACGTCAGGGATTTCCTGAAGCTTTACCAGGTGCCCAAAGGCCTGAGCGAGCGGGTGATGGACTACATCGTCTCCACCTGGTCCATGACCAAAGGCATAGACACCGAGAAGGTAAGTGTGGAAGAATGAAATTAAATCCATCTGATGTTAACGGAAGAGATCCTGTTGATTCTGGAAAGTCGAGCCTGAATAAACATACAGTAGAGACATTTCTTGATTGAACTTTTGATAAATCCGTGGCAAGTAGACCCGTTTGTCCACATGTCCACAGGTGCTGTCCATCTGTCCCAAGGACATGCGCGCAGACATCTGCGTCCACCTGAACAGGAAGGTGTTTAACGAGCACCCGGCGTTCCGATTGGCCAGCGACGGCTGCCTGCGCTCACTAGCCGTGGAGTTCCAGACCATCCACTCGGCTCCTGGGGACCTCATATTCCACGCCGGGGAAAGCGTGGACACGCTGTGCTTCGTGGTCTCCGGGTCACTCGAGGTCATCCAGGACGAAGAGGTCATCGCCATACTAGGTGAGTACTGACTGCGGAGATTGCAGGTTTCTTTATGGGTTTTATTTTTAGGCTTTTTTTCGTCCTCTACACCATTAATGTCCCATTGATTTCATCTCCATCTGATAGTTCACTTCCCCGCTTTAACGGCCACCCTGCTTCCAGTCAGGAACCTCACTGAAACCGACACCGCGAGCGCTAAACTTGAGTCGTCATGGGGACGGAGTCGTATAGAGCGTTAATCACTTCCCGCAGGAGGCCCGGGGCCTCAGGAGGAGGCAGGAGAGACAATAACTCCCGCCGTGATGATGGAGAGAACAGCAGAACGGCTCGGCAGGGAGCGTCACGGCGGGGGCCGAAATGGCAAAAAGTCTGCTCGCCTGTCTCGGTCGTTTCTTTTGCCGTTATGTCTCATCAGCACCTGCCGCGTCTCAGCAGTTTCGCAGCCTGGCTTCTTGTTTCTGGGTTACTTTTTGACATTTAGCTGCAGCTGATCGGGCGTAGATTGAGAAAATGTTCAGTCGGTAAAGCAATGACGCTCAGCAAGCTTTGGGGTCAAATATGGAATATAAGAAATATAAAAACAACAGGTCGTGAAGTTATAGGAAAATAATCAGCAGTGACGACGTGTAGTTACTGTTCTTATCCTGACGTTGATTATTATTCTATAACAGCATGTTCTAAGATGTTTTATTTATACAGTATTTATTTATGACATACTATTTATAGTTGATGTCCATTAAAGAAGTAAGGTCTGGTTTGCACTTATGTTAAAGCAGCATGATATAGTACTGTATGTGCCAAAATATACAGCACTGAAATGAAAAGATGAACAATATTACTTTGTTGATTTACCACGCTATGCGTAATGTAATTGTTAAAAGTGTGTGTGCAGCGCTTCACTGCAGACGGTGTTCATATCGTTCACACAGATTCTCAAATATAACTCGAAACAAAGAGATGATTTGCTGAACACACAAATCAGATGTTTTTCACAACATATCTGTCACTTTTGTATGTGGTCCTAAGTCAGACACATATCTGAAACATCAACAGTCAGCTTCGGTACGCGCGGATTTCATAGCAGCCCTAGCGATAGCTAATAAAACAGCTAAAGCGAGGCATCTGGCTTTTTTCCATCTTCTGGACTTTAGCAAATAGATCCGACTAACTGCTCGCCGTCCTTCAGAGCAAAACCCCAAGCGGAAAAATCCTTCACTGTTTGAAGGTTGAGCTTGCACAAACTCATGGCGTGTTTTAACCCAGATGGAAAAGACGTATCGATCTGCGCATGTTAATAAAAATTAACTTAAGTATGAACGTGAACCGTCCGTGAAATGATTTGTAAAAAAGATTATGAAAAATCAATACTGCGTTAGAATGTGGCTCGTAAAAAACAAGACAATTTCAAGCTTGGAATTTGTGAAAAATGTCTAGATTTAAAAAAATAATATTTTATTCAGCTTATTATAATCTAACATCAGAAATATTTGTACTTGTTAAGATTCCAACGTTTCCATGGCGGAAACCTTGCAGACTTACTTTAAGCTTTTGGGGCTTTTTCTTATTTCCAATTTTCTATCTTTTGACGTCTGTTACAGTATGACGTCTTGAATGGGCCAGGCGTAGCTCGGTGCTTAAGGCATTGGACTACAGTTCGGAAGGTCCCAGGTTCAGATCCCACAACCACCAAGTTGCCACTGTTGGGCCCTTGAGCAAGGCCCTTAATCCTCAATTGCTCAGATGTAGAATGAGATAAAAATGTAAGTCGCTCTGGATAAGAGCATCTGCCAAATGCCCAAATGTAAATAACGTCACATGTTTTTGCATGAGATTACACGGCCACTCTGCGCTGTGTACTTGTACTGTAACTCGAGAATGTAAAGACCTATGGAATGATTTCATTCTTATCCTTCACTATGAAGTGGCTTGTTGAGATCTGAGACCCACAGTGCATTGTAGTCTTCTCATTAGTGAATGAATTTGGGTGAACAGAACAGTTTGTTAATAATCTGATTGGTTATGATCTGATTCATGTGCGCTGTGTGCTCATTGTACTGGCTAATTTGTCGTTAATTGGCCTCGCGTGCTGCTCTGCTACAGTACTTACTGACAGGGAGGTTAATTGGAGCAAGTCGTTAACAAGATGAAAAAACGAGCGAGGAGCTGAGGTTCAGTGTTCCTGTGTGTAGACGATCTCTCGTTAACATCACAAACAGTTGACTTAATTTTCACTTCTGTACAGCTGTGGGTTTATTCAAGACGTTATCCAATGATATATTAATGATCAGCACATGCACTAAATGCACCAAGAACATGTTTGCCCAAAAAAGAGATAAAACCATCCATCCAACCATCCATCCATCCATTGATTTATTCACCATCTATTCATACACCTGCCCATTGACCTAACTGTCTACACATCTACACTTCTTTATCACATCTACACTTCTCATCCATCCATCAATCACATACCTGTCCATTTACCCAGTTGTTTATCCATCTATTCTTCTTCCTATCTATTTGTTCATCCATGCACCCATCCATTGACCCAACTGTCTACATATTTATTCATCTTCTTAACCACCCATCCATTCACTCATCCACTTATCCATCCATCCTTCCATCCACAAACCTGTTTATTATTATTCTTTTCTATCCATTCATCCGTACACCTGTCCATTGAGCTGTTTTCTTATCTATACTTCTTTTTACCCATATATACACATCCATCCCCCCTCCATTCATCCATCCATTCATTCTCACACCTGTCCATTTACCCAATTATGTATACATCTGTTCTTCTTTCTATCCATCCATTCATCCAGACACTTGTCCATTTACCCCACTTGTATACATATCTATTCTAGTTCTTATCCATCCATCCATCCATCCATCCATCCATCTATAACTGCATACATATCTATTATTCATCCATCCATCCACACACCTGTTCATTTACCCAACTGTGTATACATCTATTCTTTTTCCTATCCATCCATTCATCCATACACCATTGAACCAAGTGTCCACATCTATTCTTCTTTGTATTCCATCATCCATCTATCCATCCACGTGTCAGTTTACCCAACGGTCTGTACAGTACATCCTTTCTTCTTCCAATTCATCCATTTATCTATTCATCTATCGAATTACCATAGGATGGTACACATCCATTAGATTCTCCATTCTGTCAAGCATCCATCTATCCATCATCCCTCCATTTATGCATCTGTCAAGCATCAATTCTTCTTCCCAATCCATCCATCCATCCATCCATCCATCCATCTATCCACCCATGCATCCATCTAATTGTCACCTATCAACTCCTCCATTCTTTTACTCATTCTGTCATCCATCCTTCCATCCATCATCTACCTACTGTATCCTATATATCCATTGACACATCTGTGCCTCCATTTGTCTACCTGTTAGTTAATTTTTCCATCCCTTTATTTACTTATCTGTCTATGCATCTTTTCTTTTACCCACCCATTCATACATCTGTACGTCCATACATTCACTATTGTACGTAATAGTGAATCTATGGATACACCTTTTCTTTCTTTCTTTCTTTCTTTCTTTCTTTCTTCCTTTCTTTCTTTTTTCTTTCTTTCCTACTTTCTTGTTTTACCTTGTAAAGATTTTATTTTATAAGTCTTCGGCAG